>NC_137933.1:26680948-27080726 GCF_963969265.1 Rhamphochromis sp. 'chilingali'
CGTTCTGATTGTATTTGAATAGTAAAACATCTATTGGAAATTTCATTAACATTTGTTTCTCCACATTTCAAACAGTGCAAAGCCTTCAGATCATTTGAGACACTGCAGAAGGATTGTATGAGCCTTTGTAACCACTATATGCTCAGTGTTAATCAGTGTAGATCCATGCATTGATTAGACTTGTCACTTTAAAATATCAGTGCACTCCTAACTCCAAACTGCTACACTAAAACTAACTGCTTGTTTTGAATATTTTAGTTGTTTAATTAGTCTGTGCTTTGCCCTGTAAGGACCTGTGCAAGTCTGACTCAGGATTTAATCCCAGAATAAAGTTATGATTTTCAGATTAGGTCACTATATTATTTGATGACTTATTCTCCTTTTTCTGTGACTGAAGAAACTGTGTGTATGCTTTAAATCACTGCTGCATGAATGTAGCATGCTGCAAATCGAATCAGACGCTTCCCTGGCACTATTGCATGAGCAGAATCTAAAGAGCTCCAAGAGGTGTAAAACTTCTGCATGCAAGTATGGTTTTTTTTTCACCTACAGCTACAGTTTTGAAAAGTCTTGTTAAATCACTGCAACTCGAGTTGCATAAATGATCAATACAGCATTAGGAAAAATTACCCTGCATCTTTAAGTTGAGCAAATTCAAAAACTCCAAGGCTGGCTGTCTGGAAAGAGTCCAGCGCATTATAATTTGAGATAAAAATCTTGGTTAAAAATAGAAGCAGTCAGGTAGCAGAGATCCTTTGGGGTCTGTCGGCTAATTGGGCCAAAGCAAACCCCACACCCACACACACACATTTTGCAAATCCTTTTAGGAAAGGGATTGAGACTGCAAACACTAAACACTGCATGCAGTGTGGAAACCATCCAAATCCCTTTTCCAATTAACATTCAAAGAGAGACATTTAAGCACAAGACTTTACAAACACATTGAAACAAGTGACACGCTGTTACCCTTTTGATTGAGCATCAACTTGCCAAGAGGAGAGCAGAGTTTCCCCAACCATCTGGTCCTGTGGCTGACCTCTGGTCCTGCCATGCTGCTCCAACAGCCCTCACATAACAATATCATTTTTCCCCAGGAAATATACATGAAACTCCTGAAGTAAACAATATTAAAAGGAGGTTTGGCTGTAAATCTAAAGCACCTTGTAGCACACCATCTGACCACTGTTAGTTAACCGAAAGGAAAAAGAAAAAAAACAAAGAAAAAATGATGTGTGGTCAGAGCCAGGTAATGAAAGCTAACCAGAAACGACTTTGCTAAAGTAAAACTTGAACTAAATAAAGATTTGCTAGTGACAATAATAATACAAAACTGCTTTGATTTTTCAGGGCCGAGGCATACGCTGAGAAGAGTAAGTTTATCCTCCTGTTCTCCTTTATATAATAGCTTAATATAATAAACAATAGGAATAACCTAGAATGTTAACAACTGTTTGTTTTAGACCGTGGTAAGGTGGTGGGAGGACTGCCTGATGTGGTCACCATTATGGAAAAGAAGGTAGGCGTGCAAGTGTGTGAAACTGCATGCTTTTGGTCTCATTTTGCTAATAGGTATTTTTTATGCTTTCTGTAGACTTTGAGTTTAACATGTACAGTGTGTGGAGACCCCAAACCTCAGGTGTCATGGCTGAAGAACGGATCGGAAGTCGAGCCTGATGATCAGGTAAATGTGTAAATGTGTTATTGGAGTTATGTCAAAATAAATTTCACAACTTGTTTTCAGCTAATTAAATTGTGTTTGCAAGTCACATATACAACCAGTTCATATTCAGATGGGGCTTTGTACTTTTATTTGATTCCTTCCCGATAAATACTGCCTTATTCTCTGACTCTGTTTAACCTCTTCAGAAACTCAACTCCTCCCCTCCTGTCTCATGATTAATTGTCTCATTAACCATACACAATTACAACATAATGTTTCTATTAACTTGTCTTGTGGAAATTTCACACTCAGTATGTGTCTACTAAAATATGCTTCATGATATCATGACTCCAGATTCATTTGATCAGATAATGTCTGTTCAAAAGTCAATGTCTATAATACTTACCATGATATTAAAACCAGTATTCATATAAAATAATAGCAGTAATTAAAAAACTATTTCTGGTAATACTGAAAGTGGTAATGAAGTACTTTCTAAAAAGCATGCTTCATGTATATTTAAATTAGTACAAATGATTAGTAGTAATAAAATGCACAATACCCCAAAACCATTGATATGCTTTAGTTCCTTGTTAGGACCTTCATGAATGTGATGTTGTCCCTATTGTGTCAAAGCCCTTTTTATACATTCATCAGCCACTTTAGTAGGTACACCGATTCAAGAAATTATTAAAGTAAATATTTAATCAGCCAATGGCAGCAACGCCGTACATTTAGGCATGTAGGGGGATCAAAAGGGGGAAGAAAGGTGAGACTTTGAATGTACATGAGCAGGGTTATTTGTGACAGACGAGCTAGTCTAAGTATTCTGATCAAAAATAGAAGATCAACAATGGAGTACGTTTGGGATGTGGTGGAGCATGAGATTAGCAGCATGATGCCATCATGTCGATATGAAACAAAATCCCTGATGAATGTTTTAAGCATCTTGCTAAAGATGTTATGGCTGAAGACAACAGGATCCAATCCAAAACTAGCAACGTATACCTAATCAAGTGGCAGGTGAGTGTATTTACCACTGAGAGCACCAAGATTCAGGAAACTACACTACGCTTCTATACTGACCCCAAAGTCAGTATTATCAGCACAATCCTAGATCAGTAACGGAACAACTCTACCCCTCATAACTCATTAACCTACTTGCCAACCAGAGTACAGTAAGTCTACAGTCTGTCGTTAGTCAACGAAAGCTCTTTCAATAGCATCAGAATCCTGCAGCTTCTACCAGCTTTGAAGATTTAAGTTTGAGAAACCCCGGTCCAGGAGGAATTTGTGTTCAAGTTTTCTCCTTTATTCATTCCCTCACCTGCTAATAATCTGTCTAAAACAAGAAGCGAGGCCCTTGTTGATGAGTTTTCCAAACCTCTAGAGTGTCTCTCATGCACTTAGTTACAACAGAGGCTTCTCAGGATGCATGAAGATAAATGAAAAACAAACATGAACATAAGAAGATCCAGAGAATTTTATATCTAATCCTCATGTTTGACTCTGGAAGTACACAGCATGTCAATTCGAGTAGTGTAATAAGCAGAAGTTACTATTTTTTAGACATTTTGTCAGATTTTATAATATCTGTATCACAGAAATGACTGTAATTAGAATATTTTTTCCCTGAATAATACACAGCTTAACCTACATTGGTCTAGTAAATTAATGCATTTAACCAAGAACACATAGCATGCTAATGGCTACCATTTTTAGGATTTTAATCTACTAGACCGTTTTATTTCTTGTAATTAAAAGGCAAGTGTTTCTCTTAATAATGTAATTAACCTGCTGAAAGTACCACTCCATAAAATGTATAAATGTCCAGACCTTACAAGTGAGTGGGCAGGTACAAGAGGCAATTTAAAATGTTGGGCTCTTGTCTGCACCACTCGTAGTACATGGTACAATTCAGAATAAAGTACTCTGTGTAGACTAGAGTATCAGAGACAATATACAGTAGGGTTTTTTTGGGTGGTCTAAAAAAATATGGATGGGGCACATCTGTATTGCTTTTCAATTCAATTTCACCATACTTTGGTTGAGCGTGGTTGAGTGCAGCAGAACAGATAAGACAGGAATACATCATTAGTCCCTTTGTCCATTCAGCCCATGCACCAGTGCTCAGCTTTTGCTCATGCTGCCACTTTGAGTAAGGCATTTTAAAGAATAAATCATGCTAAACTCCCTCCACTGGCTTTCTCACTTTTTTTAACCTCTGAATTCATTTCCCAGTATGTGGTCTCCCTGGACCAGGGCAAGTTTGCCAGTCTGACGATCAAAGGCGTTTCCATGGAGGATTCTGGCAGATATACCATGATTGTCCAGAATAAATATGGAGGAGAGTCTGTGGATATAGTGGTGAGTGTTGCCGCTGTGTAACACAAATGACTGAATTTACTCTGAGCCGTCATCTGCAGCAGAAATATTTTCTTTCCATTGGTGCCCAACATGGGGATATATTTTGATCGCAGCAGCACAAAAACCTTACACGGGCCTGATATTTGACCTTGTTACTTTTGCTCACCCTGATTTTGACAGAATTAATATAAAATAATACAAAATCCAAATTTCTCTAAAATTAAAAATACCTAAATAATTTCTATTGATGATGCAATGTGCTGCAGCCCTTTAAACAATCCTTTTGTGTTCACCGCTGTAGTAAATGCACGTATGGGTATTAACATTATGTCCTTGTCTCGCTATTTTTATCTCCAGGTCAGTGTGTATCGCCATGGGGAGAAAATCCCTGAGGCAAAACCAACTCTGACCCCTAAAACAATCATCCCACCTAAATTACCAATCGAGATCCCTCAGCCTAAGACTCAGCCTGCTCCGAGCGCTGCCCCTTCAACTCCTAGCCCTGCCGCTCCTAAGGCAGCACTGGGAAGAGGGGTGAAGAGTCCTACTCCAAGTCGGAGGAAGTGAAAAGCAAGGCAGAAGAAACGCAATCACTGGTGCACAATTAGAACACACATAGCTGAGAAGCCTTTATTGGTGTTCTCTATCTGGACTGAAATGGAGCTAATACTCTTTGCATTAAATTAGAGCATCAAGAAAACCCTGACACATGAAATAAATCTTGCAATTGTGATGGAAAGAAAAAAATTGTTTCAATGTGAAATCATTGTATAAAATCAGCAAAATTATACTAGAATAATAAAAAGCTAGGCACTATCTAAACATGAGGAAATTAGAAATTAATTGAAATGAACTCGAATAAAGCTACAAATTGAATAAAACTTTCTGAAGAAAGAGTGAAATGTGTTTTAAATTCATTCTTGAAGTGTACAAATGACACCGCATGCAGTATAATTAAATATTAAATGGCTTGCAAATTACAGGAACATTGCCCAAAGTTAACTGACTTGAAGCCTCGATGCACCTTGGCACACTATTTCATATTTATCATAGTTAGGGGGAGTTTAACATGTTAGTCAAAACTTTTCCATAGGTATTAAATTGGGTTAAAGTCTAGTAAGTACAAATCCCAAAGGAGACCAGTAAACATTAATTTCATGCCCTATGGATGTGGGTATTGTCCCCTGTAACCATGTGACCCATCCATCTTTGTTGTCATGCCACCAAAATACCCCCACAGCATACCAAAACCATGGGATCCCCTCACTGTAGAGTTTAAGAGCTTTCTCTTTAAATTCTTATCTGTGTCACAGAATATTTCAAGTAAACCAGAGAGATGGTCTGCTCCATCAAGGATTACTCTCAACATAGTTTAAAAAAAATGCTGTGTTATGTTACAAAGTTGCTAGGGCCACTAGCTTTGACATGCCCTCACATCACTAACCTGCTGACTATTACCTGCATTTTTGATGGTGTCTAGCACCAGATGTTCTTGGTATAATCACATACACACCACTCCCATTTGCCTTTGATTATGGGGCTGAGGCAAGTTTCATTATGAGCCAGTGGAGAGAGGTGCGCCCTTCTTGTCTATATTTTTCTGAATATGATCAGTGGTTTGGCTCAGTCTCACAGTCATTTACATATTTAAATGCACAAAAACAACACAGGCTTAGTATCACAGCTCACAAGATCAGTGTTCATTTTATGTTGTTTAAAGGGAGAAAAAAAACCACACACACACACACACACAGACACGCACCTTTCATGAAGAAAAAAGGGACAGAGAGAAATAGGTCAGGCTGTACAAAGTAGTCATTATACTGCCACCTCAACAACACAGTCAACTGATGACTGCAAATGTATAACACCATCCTCCTTAAGATCACCATGGTGAACACGCTGAAGATTAACTGGCAGTGAATCACCATTAAGTAAACCAGAACTGTGAAGTGAAGCTGTCATACTAACGCTGCTGCCTCTCAAACCGTCATTACCAAATTTTACCTAATATTAACTCCAACTGTTAGCAGAAGATATGCATTCTGCCTTGCAGCCAAATATGTTCAGTCCTCCTGGTCATCAGCCAGAAGCAGAAACAGACATGCTATAAGTAGTCAGGTTTAAAGACTTGAGCCCAAGGAAGTTGTGATGGCAGAGCTGATGAAAGGATGGCTGATGAGATTTGTGGTTCATTAAAGCTGATGAGAGGAGCAGACGGAGAAGAGGGAGGGAGGGGCGCAGGGTAAAGTCATTGTTTCTGTGTGTGCTGTTGCTAATAAAAGAAAGCGATTACACTTTGCTAGCCTGTTTATTCATTCTGTCAGAGGAGAACAAGAGACGGGTTGTGAGAGAACTGAGTAATGGAGAAGGCTGGAAGAGAGAAACTGAGACTGTTAGGTTCCTCATTTTGAGTGTTACTTTTGTTGCTGATGCGTCTGCTTTGGCAGCATGAGACGAGTCTTGTCATGCTTGTTAAAAACTTGTGAATGAGCTGAGTGATTGGATGAAGGGGGGTGGGGGGGAGTTTGTCTTATTTTCCGTGCTGTTGTGTTTTGCCTTGTTTTTTTTATCCCTTTGGACATGAAGACAAACTTCATCATGCCATAAAGTGTTTATATACAGTAAGTGTGAAAGGAAAGGAGACAAGCTTGTGTGAGCGATGAATGCAGATAATTCAGTGTTGTGTGGCAATAAAGGACTTCTGAAGTGTGACAGAGGGAGACAGGAAGGGAAGGCTTGAGTGTATCAGAGAGAGCAGGAGGAAGGGAAAGAGAGACAGATCTGAATCATTTTGATGTTTTGCTGATCATCTGCTGTGAGATCATTTTCCTGACTTTTTAATTAATTTTCACATTTTTAATCAACATAATTACAGAGAATCCAAATGTTGCCATGGCAACCACTTTTTAATTTCAATAAACTTGGAAAATGACTCGTCTCTGCAAGACACACGGGTGAGCTGTGCACTCACAGAAATGCAATATGCATAGACACACAACCTGATCACAAACACACAAATATATAACACACACACACACACACACACACACACACACACACACACAAATTTATATATAGATGGCTGCTATCTAAATGGAATAGCTAGCCAGTACTGATAGCATGAAATTGTGTTTCCAAATATAACACCGTGTCATTGGAGTGTACGAGTGTGTGTGTCTGTGTATGTGTGCTAAGAAACCAGACTATAGAATATATATTTCTTTGCAATCCTCCACATGGGGGCACTATGGGAACATGCACACACACATAAAGACTCTGTGGCTCACTTTTAGGCACATGCACAGCCTCGGTCTTGCTCTCTCGCTCGCTCTCTCTCTCAAACGCACACAAACACACACACAGATAGACAGGCCTGTCCTAATTAAAGCAGCGCTGTTCAAACAATGAGATAAACTAGGAGCAGAGACATTTTGTGGGTGTGCACTGACACAAAGCCACATTTTAAAGTACCACTATTATCCACACATATATGTGGCTATAAATGCGCACACACACTTTTTGGTTTTAATTTGCAATCACAATTATTGGGGGAGGCATACTTCATTTATTGACACTGTGATGATAACTGCTGATTTTGGCTGAGAGGGGAGGAAAGAGGTGCACACAAGGATGTGAAAGAAAGAGGAATAAGAGGAACATGAGAAGGAGGAAAAAGAGGAAAGAGGACCTAACACAGGACAGCAGTAAGAGCAGATCCGTGCTATACTGCAAAGTTGTCTAGCCTTTTCAGCACAAATGATCATTTCTTTAGTTCACTGAGTGGTAAGGGCAGCTATTGGTAAAAAGGGAAGAAAAGCAAGAGTAATGTGGAGAGGGAGTGAAGGAAAGTTAAGAAAGAGCTGAGACTGAGCAGCAGCAGAAGGGGAAAAGGTGTGGGAGACAAAAGAACAAATAGAGAAGAGGGAGGGAGAAAAGCAGGAAACAAGCAGAGAATGAGAGGGAATGAAAAAACTTAATAAGATGGGCTGATTAAACCCGAGGATGTAAAATAAAGTTGCCCTTTCACAACCCATGCCAACTAAGTATATGCAGTGTGTAATGGCGAGTAGCAATATATCAAATTTGACATTATCAAGACAGCCATGTCTGATCAGAGAGGTGAAGAGTTAATTTGTAAACCTCTCACACTAGGAGATAATCTTAGATGACCATCAGTTGTGTCTTACCTCTGGCTGGGATATCCCTTCAGATTGGTGACAGATTCAAAGTAAATCAACCCAGTAATCCTTCAATGCGCCTTCATCCTTGCTACTGCAACGTTTGTCCTGTGCAATACAAATCAAGTATCAACTAGAAGAATAACCATACTTTGATAAGAAAACCAGCAAAGGATTTTCAACACGGGTTAGGATAATGACACAGAAAGGAAGACTTAAGGCATGACACTGTGAATGCAGCGGGAGGAAGATACACAGCTAGTGAAATTTCCGCACCACAGCTATACTTGGCTATCGAAATAGTTTGAGTTGAAGTTGTGTTCGATTATATTATGCATATTTGACCAATTAATGGTCTTTTCCTCAGGTGTTTCTTTTTCCTCCAGACACCTGTGTTCTATTTCTGTCACTTAAAACCATCCGTGAACTTGAAGGCTGGATTTGCAATCAGCATGTGTTATGACTCATCTTAACAAGGAAGCAAATTTAAGATTCACATCTGGTATATTTCCAGTGAAACTAAGCGATGCTTTGGAAGGTAAACTTCTGTCTCTGCTGGGAAATCAGGCAGCTCAGCTATACAGCAGCCCCCCTGGAGCTTGGAGTGACTCATTGTCTGGCTGTTGGAGGCTTCAGCATGGTGGATGGCTGACAACATGGGGACTTACACCCTGAATATCTGGTCCAAGGACAACATGCCTATTTGCCATTCTGCACTGTAGCCATAATGCCACTCGGTTGCTACTGTGGGTCCTAACACATTAAATCCAAAGGCATTGTTTGTGTCAACACTGCTATAAATCATCTTGTAGAGTGAAAGAACCACAAGGATGTGCTTTGCTCTGGGAAGAGGCACGGTGTAAGTGGCTCATTGTTTTACAGAAATCCAAAACAACATGCAGGCTCTTGTATCCATGTTCAGGTTTCAGTTTTCAGTATAAATGCAATTTTTTTTGGGTAACTAACAAAGCTATTTATGCTGAAATACACATCTATGTGCTCACACATGCAAGTTAAACACAACATTGCTAAAACAAAAGAGGAAAGAAAGGTTCAGCTTTTACAGCTCATCCGAGCAGTACCTGTACCACGTCTGAGCACGATTTGATCTCCACTGTTCCGTGTTCAAAGTAGTTTGAGTCAAGTCTCTAAATTACTCACATTTATGAATGGGATTCCTGATCTATCTGCGACTATGTGACCTTACCATCAATGGAAATGGGAAAGAGTGGCCAGGGAAATCAGTTTCAGTGCACGTCTCTGAGAATGGGAGACAATGAGCATGACGTGTGATTTTTAACTTCAGTTTCTTATTCCTGAAAAGCTTACATTTTTAAAAATGCAAGACTCTCATCTGGCAGCAGCGTCTTCTCCCACTCCACACTCAATATTATCATACTCTCCTCAGCCTGCCTGTCTCTCTGCTTCTATCTTCCTTTGACTCCTATCGTTCTAATCCATTCATTTCAACTCTCATTTCTTCTATGTCTTTCTTTTTTAGCTTCTCCTCCTTCACTCTTTTCACTCCTTCTCCAATTACTGTGAAATTGCAAGGCGGCTGGTTGGAGACTTCTCTGACAGAGAAATTTGGCTCAGATCAGAATCACTAGCGAGCATTCCTGCATTCCTTTCTCAATCTAAATGATTTTGCAGCTTAACAGGCGCACCCACTCAGAAAGCCAGGCAGACTCACTCTAACCTTACTACAAGTCTCCTACCCTCACTTTCTCTTTTGCATGCACACTCTCTTTCATTCACGTCTCAGTTACTATACCACAGGTAACATTTGGTACTGAGAGAGACAGGAAGTTAGACAGATGGAATGGCATTTTAGCAAAGTCGATCATTAAAAATAAACATATATTATGCGTGTTGCATAATGCACAGTTCTGGGAATCGTACCATTATGTACCTTATTTCTTTATAAATCAAACGCAGATGAATTTTGAGCTTCAGCAGGCACTAATGCATGTCAAGATGTCAAAGTCATAGAGACAAAGGACGATGTCGACTCGAGTCTGCTGGTAGGTTTTTTTTTTTTGGCTGTCTGTGGGGGCCAGCTGTCTCACTGAGATTATTATATGAAGGCAGAACAATAGGTTTGACTCACCTCTTTCCATATATCAGGTGCTCTTCATGACTTTTGATATGGAACTACCTATTACACTGAACAAGTGTCTGCATCTCCTCAGCCTGATCGGCTGATTCAGAAGAAGAAGGTACCGTCATAATCAGCTGCTTCAAATATAACTTTTCACACTGCCTCAGAAACCGCCAAGTCCACCCGCTGCATGCCAAATATCCCTGGACAAGATACTAACCTTAAGTTCCTCTCTAATGTATCCACTGGAGTCTGAATGTGCCTAACTGTTAGACAGAAAGCACTTAAGCATGTTGTATAAAGGCCTTGAGTTCTCAGAACTAGAAAAGCACATTGTCCTACTTTAAAAAAAAAAAATCAAATATCTCAAATCTAGTCTTCAGTAGGGCTGTGCGATATGACCAAAATATCATATCCCAATATAAGAATTCTATCGTTCCGATAACGATATAAATCACAAAAATGTAAACTTATCTGTAAATTCTGTGAATCTCGGGCAGTTCGTCATGCGGGAAGTGTTTCCAGCTGCGCTTCATGTAGCTGGAGTCGAGTGTTTTAACAGATGCATGAAACCAGGGCCGGCCTGTGGCATAGGCCGTATAGGCAAATGCTAAGGGCGCCGTCCATCAGGGGGCGCCATGCCAGTGCCACAAATGTTGAAAAAAAAAAAAGTTGGTACTATTATTTCTAAATACAAAAAATAATCCCACGTTAATTAAAATGTAAAGTAAAGCTTATTTAATAGAAATATTATTTGTTACAACATTACACTACACTGCTGATGTAGGGGGGCGCCACCTAAAATCTTGCCTAGGGCGCCAGATTGGTTAGGGCCGTTTCTGCATGAAACTATACATTTTTAGACAAGTTGTAAAGGCCTACGTTTTCTTTGTGAGTATTTATTACACGGCGTGCTGCGGGGAAAAGTCTGTTCTAACGTTTGAGTCTAAGGTTTATTTTTTAGCACCTGGCGGCTCTTTTTTACTTCTCACCCGTAAATAATCTGCTCTTTCACGTGATTCAGTTTATTTTGAAAAGTCTCAACAGGATCTTGAGCTTTATTGTGAAAGGTTTATGTGGTACATAAACAAGCGGACACGCGATGCTGTTACCGTCCTTGTTGCTAACCACAATGCATAAAAACAGGCGCTTGTCCTTCGGTAGTGTGGTTATATAAAATATAAGAGAAAGAGAGAACTTTAAGAAATTAATATAGCCACTACAGTGACCATCAAAACGATGAAAAAAAATATTGCCGTAAACAGTTTATTTTGCGACACCACGAAACAAACGATAGCGTAAAATGAAACGATAAACGTTTTTATATCGTCATCCGATATATATCGTTATATCGAACAGCCCTAGTCTTCAGTAATGTAAAGTGAGCTTCTTGAGTTCAACAAAGAGCTATTGCCGCTGTTTTAAAGAGTCTTTTAATATGCATTCATGGGCATGAGAGGGCAGTGGTTGTGACCTTACAATCAGAAAAGAGGACTTCCACCCGCAAGGTCGTGAGGATCAAAATCACCAGTGGCAGTCTAATGAGAAGCTCAAATCTATTACATACTGGTTACTGCCATGCATTATTCTTTATGGAAAATGGTCACATTCCAAAAGCTGCGAGTCAGAGTACATTTTATGTAGTAAAGCCACTGTTTTCAAGCTGCCTTAGGGTCAATGTCATTCTGTTTTTGTTTTTTTCCTCCTTATTTCCTCTCTTTAATCTTGCACTGCTCTGAATCATCCATACAAAAGAAAGAACTGACTTAAAAGTTACAACATTTGAGATAAAAGCCTTCAGGTTGTCTCCACTCTCTGTGATCTATGTTTCTCCCCTTACAATATTAAATACAATTATTTACTTTGAACGTTTTCACCTGTTGCAATCCTCTTTATAGTTTCAGTTTCTAGACCTTGCAAGTATTTCTCTCCCTCTCTTTCTCTTTCTTGCTTCCTCCCCCTCAAGCTCATCTGTGTACAATCAGGTCAGACGGTGGCAGTTAATTTAACCTTTGTTCTGGTTAGCTGGTTTTCATTAATAATTAACCGAAACTTAGAAATCACACAGACTTTAACATCTAAAATCCTTTAAACCTCTGGACTATTGCTCAGTAGGAAACATACCCATTTCAGATTTGATCATAACCTTATATTTCCATCACAATCAGTGTTTTGGGGTTTTTATCCTGATATCCTACACCCTTTTAAATTGACAGGGTTGAATGTAGGTGTAGCTGCTATCTGATAAATCAATGATGATTTTATACATAACATACCTAAATGTTAGGTATCTGGCAGCAGCGTCTTCTCCCACTCTCCCAATATACAGTTCCTTTACTGTGAAATTCGCTTCTGCGTAAAAATAATTTATATAAATTAAAATGTACACAGCAAATCCAGCATGTCCAAATTAACACTGTCAGATTTGATTTCAACACTATTAAAGTGTCTATATGGGTCCACACCAGAGAGTGTTAATTTAACTCTTTTTGGAGAGTTGGTACGTTAACTCTGATTTAGTGTTAAACACCAAATCTGTCTGGAGTTGATAATTTAACACTTGGTGTTAAGAGTTTATATATTAACTCTCAAAGAGTATTTTAGTTTAACTACGTAAGAGTTATCTTCTAATTCATTCTAAAAAGCGGGAATTTTACTGTTCTGAACTTCTAGAAATTTCTTTTGGAAATAAACATTTGCTAAAAAGATGCAATGGTTTTTGAAAAACATTTATTCTGAACTGTGCACCACAATTTCAAAACATTTTCTGAAAGATGTAACAGTATACATGTTCTCACTTTCATTAGAATTTTGTTTATCAAAAGGTCTGACATGGTAAATGCAAATAACAGCATTCTCATCACTTATTTCTTCAATACAATATGCATGTCCTTCATTCATCCCTTTGTGGAACTTCAACGCACTTCTGCTCTCCCCCATATTCCATCTTCACAAGCATATCCTGTGCGGAGATTGAATAAAAATTAGTTGACACTAATTAATGGCACAAATAATCCAGTAAACAATTGCAGCACAGTAAAAAAAAAAAGGAATCCTCTTTGAGCCATTACTTGTGTAAAGTATTTTCCCAAAAGACAAAGACACAGGCACCAGGTATACTGAACTAAATGTAAAACCTCAACCTTTTTAATTTTTACCTAAACCGTGTGCACAAAACTCTGGAGGGATCTATGCTAACGTAGAAACCAGTCAGGACGTCTGCTACTGCTGTTTGCTCGTTTTTTTTGTTTTTTTTTTATGGGCGATCGTTTTCAGGCTTCAAGTAGCACCATTATACCAACATTTCACATTCTAGACATTGTTTTAGGTGTATTTGACCAAAAGTTTGACTGAAAATTCACATGCAAGCTGTTTTTCAAGGCTGTGGTATTTGCCGGCAAACAATACCTTTCAGCTAGCTAAAACAGAATATTATGCTATCACCGAGCAACATGGCTAATGCCTTTCACACAGCTTCGTCTCAACTCCAAAGAGCCACAGAAGTAAAAGCTCATAATAATAATTGAAACAATCTTTGAAAAAATGACTTACCAAGCATGGCAAACAACTTAAATATGTAGAGCAAAATGTTCTGAAACGGCTTCACTTCAGCTTCGATTGGAGCCGTGCTGGGGGCGGAGTCTGTGAATTTACTCTGTTGGTGTCATAGCCCCTGTAGGAGTTCAGAGTTAAGAGGTCAAGAGTTAATGTTTCCATTGTAACACCTCCAGATTTGACAGAGAAACACTCATTTTTAACACTCGATTTTAACTACTATCATTTTACACCTCAGAGTTACATTAAAAAAATGTGACTCTGCTTAGAGTAAAATTAACTCTACTTTTGCAAGGAGACTATTAACACCAAAAAATTTAACACTTTTGAATTTGCTGTGAGACAAGCTGTAGACAACTCTTTGTTTCAATATGATTCCTATACACCAATAAGACTTTTGTTAAATTGTTTTAAATACATCCCTAATAATGGAATGTGAGATGATCAAAACTGAATTCCAACTTGTTTCATGGTTTCATCAAACTTCTCCCACACGAAGGTTTTTGCTTTAGCGAATGCTCTGCTTGGCCTTCTGGCACCTGCCTCCAGAGACCCACAAGCCAACCAAGCAAACCAGTCAATAGGACTCCTTCAACTTGACTGAGCCGTGCACTTCATAAGTCTACCAGAGGTTGTGGTCAAATGCTGTCCAAGGTCTGCCACAGGTGGGAGTTGAAGATCTCCCAGATAAGAGCTGCTACAAAGTGGTCCTCTACACTCGCTACATGTTTGGGAATCCCAGCCCTATCCATTACCTCTCCACATGATCCGACTCCCCACCATGTGGTGATCAGTTAAAAGCTCAGTTCCTTCTCTTCAGATCGGATGGTATGATTATAAATTACTGACCTTGGTTGTCCTGATCCCATGTGCGCTTATGGACACCCTTATTGTCACATATGGTGGTTGTTACTATGTGAGATTAACATAATAGTCCAACAAAAAGAAAACAAACAAACATAAAACACCACTTTGTTACAGATTGGCACCCAATTACACCCCTCTGGTCTCCATGGTCCATGGGGAGTTTTTGTTTCACATCACAACTTGCCTTCTGGACATCAAACTAATTTGAAACTAAATGGAGAGAATAAGAACACATAAAAACAATCCTATTGGTGTATCCATCAGTGGTGTTTATCGCACACTACGAGATGCTATGTGCATATTAGTATTGTACAGCACTTTAGTCTACCAGGTGTGTTTTTAAAGTGCTATATAAATAAATAAATGATGATGATGATGATGATGATGCAAAACCATATAATTTACATGCATAATTCATAGCTCTATAACAAGTACTTAAAGTGTGCTTAAAGAAGTCACAACAGTGTTTCTTGGTGCAATGTCCATAAGTTAGAGGAAGAGGAATTAGCGCAAAAGGCATAATTTTTTCAAAGTAGCAGACAATTTTCAATGCAACTTTCAAACACCTCAACAAATATAAGCAAACACACCGTTTCTGCGCAGTTTATCACACTGTGTGTCTGCTGCTTTTTTTTTTTTTTTTGCAGGGGTAGAAAAGAATGTGAGATAACTTCACTCAAAGATGGAAAAAGATGTAATACAGACAGGACAGGAGAGGAAGACGAGAGATTATTTTTAAAAGGAGACAACTGCTCACTTGACGTTTGATAGACTGGAAATGTAAAGCTTACATGTAATGTGCCAATTCATTTTTGAAGTTTTTTGGACTGTCATATTATCTATACAACATGTGTTGTTGCTGAAGTTCAAACATCATGTAAAACAAACTGAAGTATACCAACTTTGCATTATTCAAAATGGGGCTGTACAATTACGCAAATGTTAATCTTGATCATGACTGGCATCACACAATTAAATCAGCATGATCAAGGGATATTCCAAATGTGTCTTCCACCATTTAAACACAAAGCAAAGGAACCAGAATCAGCTTTATCGACTGAGTATTTGTGCATGCAAGGAAATGGGCTATGGACATTTCCTTGCCACTTAGTGTACAGAGCAGAGTAGACAATTCTGACAACATAGTATCAACAAGACACAGACAATAACAACATGTATAGCATATTTACGGTGCAATGATGCAGAGTGTTGGAATAAATTATGGAATAAATAAGGGATGGATAACAAGTTACTACACACACACACACACACACACACACACACACACACACACACACACACACACACAGTGTTTACACAATGATTAACTATAAATAGATGCATATGGTATACTGAGATATAGAACAGAACAAAACATTATTTAAAGAGTAAGTTAGTTGTGTTGGTTTGTGGTGCAGACATACACTCTTTGATTGTGATCTGTTCCCAGTTAACATGACTTGAACCAAATCTTAACTATTTCCAGTGAGGATGGTCTGCTTCAAGGGACAAGCTCTTGACCTTCTGCTGTGCCAGACATTTGATTTTTATTTATTTATTTTGTATATTAGCTGTAATTTGGTGGTAAAATGTAGTGTTACTCATCCAGACTAGAAACTTCTAGTTCAATGTGAACACGCAGGCATGTCAGGATCTGATTTAGGGAGCATGTCAAAATAGTAAAATTTGCAGATGACACGAAGATCATCAGACTCAAGGACGGTTATGAGGCTGCATACAGATGTGGGGTTAACCAGCTGGACCTGTGGTCCAGTCAGAACAACCTAGACCTCAATATAATATATAAGATGTGGAGATGACAGTGGACTTCAGGAAAAACCCCTCTCCATTATCTCCCCTCAGTTTATTCAACACCATTGTGGCTGCTGTGGAAACCTTCAGGTTTCGGGGATTCACGATCTCCCACGATCTGAAGTGGTCATCCAGTACAGATACAATCATCAAAAAGGCCCAGCAGAGGATTTACTTCCTGCACCAGGAACATTACTGCAGACCCCTGGTGACAACCTGTTCCAATTCCTCCCCTCTGGTAGGCACTACAGAGCAGTGTACACCAATACAAGCAGCTATCTGAACACTTTCTTTGCACAGGCTGTCTACTTAAAACATCCATTATACCTTCTGCTGAATCAAAGCATTCAATCACTTGAAAATACACCAAACTGCAGTATAATTAATGCATGAAGGCCAAGAAAAACAATGCAATGGCTGCCAACACGAGTCCAACATGTACTCAGACGTCCATAAAAGCGAGCCTGGACAGCACGTCTGTGTACCCATCCAGCTCACAAAGAAACACTGAAATCACCAATGCAACCAAACTCCATTTGGCCAAAGAGTTGGTGAGTAATGAAGGTTTCAGGAAAATAGTAAACATACTGGACAAGAGAGTTGTTATCCCCTCGCGCAACAATTTTTCTAATGTGGCAATGCCTACACTGTATGGAAAATGTTCCAGAGGGGAAAAAAGAGAAGGATCTCGCAGCTGTCGAGTAGGTTTTATTCACATTTATCATGTCATGGAAAAATAAATGGAGTTAAAGACACAGGAGAATAATAATAATAATAATAATAATAAATCTGAGGAATAGTAATAAGTGTGCCTCTTGGCATAGGCATACTTAATGATAATAATAACAAAAACAAAAAGAAGACAAATCAATGGCTCACTATGCCCTTTAAAAACAATTATTTTCATATTTTACATCATCAGCTAATTTTGTTTTTCCAGTCACTGTCTTGTCATCCATCAGCTTGTTTTTTTTTTTTTTAAGTCAAACTAACAATGAAATGTTATTATTTTACCAAAAACACACCTTGTAATCTTCTGGATTCTGAAAATAAACTGAAAATGTCATTTAAATAGACACGCAGGCAAATTACAAAGGAGAAATGAGAGAAAGATTAAAGCAAGAACATCATGAAGAGGTAAATTAAAGCATGAAAGGCCAAGAAACATTTTAAATCTGTTGTTCAGTGAAGATGCCACGGAAATGTGCGTTTATATGTGTGTGTTTGTGTGTGGTAGCAGCATGCTATTGCTCCTGGCAGCAGGTCCGTACACTTGCCTGTCATGACCAATCTGTGTCAAAAAGACCACAGCTCCACACACACACACACACACACACACACACACACACACACACACACACACACACACACACACGTCATTTCTTTGCTCTCTCTAGTAAGATCAGGGTCAGCTATGCAGTCACCCATACCTGTTATTCCGTTTGCTTTCAAATACAAAGAGCAGAAGACATCAACAAGCTGCAGTAAAATTGTATATAGCATGTCCTTCACTATGTTCGGACATTTCAACCTCAGGAAACGGTCAATACTCAGTGATCCTGAACATATTTCGAACATATTTGTGACTATGTATCAAGTTAGTGCTTCAAATGTGCACGCCATGTAAAACAGAGCCACACTGATCGTTTCAAGCTAGACATTCAAAATATTGTATGGTGCACTCAGAAATTAGAAAGTAGTCACAAATGTAATATCATGACACACACACACACACACACACACACACACACACACTGGAGCAGGGAAGAGTACAGAAATTTAAAGACAAAATCCATATCTTTAAAAGAACTTTGCAGTCGCAGCATTTTGAAAGCTGCAAATTAGAGCAAAATGAAGGTCTCGGCAATAATTCATTATCTTTTGTCAGCACAACCACAGACAGTGACTTAGACTGATGATAAAATCATTCTACAAGTTTCTGCCCAAGTTATCCATTCGTGCAACAAGTGCTGTGCAGTTTAGAAAATGTTTAATTGTATGTTGGCAGCTATTCAGAGTAAACAGTTTAAAGTGAAGTGTGAAGTTTAAGGCGTAAGGGTGGCGGGGTGGGCATGCCTTGGCTTTGTACACTGATAAAACAGCATGTCACTTTTGCCTCTAGGATTTATTTCTTATTAATTTAGTGATCAATTAGCATCATGCAAATTTAAGTTTCAGATTGCTTGTCAGGAGGCGTAAAAGCTAGCCTATATGGAACACTAGAGCGCTTTGAGTACTTCGAGAGTAGAGCAGGGCGATATGACCAAAAATATTTATCACGATATACATTTGAAAATTTGTGATAACGATATAATTGACACTAGACAAAACACTTTACAACTCCTGAACTTTATTAGTGCAAAAAAACCCAAAAAACATCAATGTATTGTCACTTAAACAAGCAGCTTTTATGTGTATTAAAGTTATATAAAAATTTAACAGTGCAAATGCAAATTCCTTGCTGACATTTTAACCAAAAGGCATTTCCAGTGGAAATTGGCTGACATATCCTCAGCATAACCATGTATAATATCCACAAAACTTAAAAAGACAATCCATCAAGCGGTGCGGGTTCGTAGCAAAGTCGTACTAAAACATTTGACAGATTTTCGAGCGCCGTGTACCACATAAAATCATTTCGAGGTGAGTAAACACAACCAGAATTCATACATAAGGCACACGGGATTATAAGGGGCACTGTCGATTTTCAGAAAAAGCAAAGGATTAATTTAAAGTGTGCCGTATTTTCCGACAAACACGGTAATAACGACAGCCCGCTAGCATGCTCTACCAAAAATAGTGCTTTGTTGTGTATCTGACGAATGAAAGCTAAACCAGTTCCACACCACTGAAGTTGCAGCATTTTTACAAACCAATTCTGGTTCATCCGTTTCATTCAACGATCCACTTTCGCTCTTCTTATACTGCGTCGACGCCATGTGCTTATGTAAACAAAGGCACTGCACATGCGCGTTTTACCCATATTCTATCGCGATGTGTCATTTTCCTATCGTTGCCCAACATTACACCGGTATTACCGTGAACGGTATGATATAGCCCAGCCCTATCCGAGAGAGTAGAAAAGCGCTATATAAGAATCATTACCATTTACATAAGATTTAGTAAAGTTTTAATTCATAATTGTTACAGTAAGTTCAACAGGATCAGAGCTTTCTGATTTGTTACAAAACTGTTTTTAACTCTCTAACTTTAAATTTTGACTAAGTGGGGAGGGGAAAAAAGCGGTGACAGAAAAAGAGTAACTGATGTTCTCCTATATTCCTCAGGAAGAAGGTTGTAAAATGATCGACTTTACACACATCCCACCTCCTATACAGCAGAAAAGCAATAGAAAAATGACGTATAGGAGCTCTTAGTGTTGCTGTGCGAGTTTGTGTTTACATCTTGTTTTCTTATATCCTAGTTTTTAATCAAAGGCATCTGGTGGAGCACTTATATAACATCGTGGAGGTAGCTACAGTAAGTTTCAAATGTGTGCGATGTGTGGAGTGTGTGTGTGTGTGTGTGTGTACACGCCAGGTGATTATGACAACTGCTTTAGTTACCGAGAGCTAAACAGGCTTCATCCACTTCCTGCTCTTTTCATGCACTCCCTCTCTATTCTTCTACCTTTTTAATCTCTTCCTCCCTCTGCCTCTTTCTCTTCCTCCTCCTCACTGTCAGCATATTTCCCTCGCTGTATAGGCATACTGAATTGATAATATTTGTTGAGCTTAAAGAGGGATTTTGTAGCTGCTCAAGCAGCCGTGCAACTGCTCCATACTCTGATGGAGTAAGTAAATGGATGTGGTTGCTACAGACTGCTGTAGCCAAAATAACTATCGCACACATTTTGTTACATTTTTTGAAGAAAGAATAAATAAATCAGTGCAGTTTTTAGAACAAAAAAAAAGATCCAGACTTAATCTCTTTAAATTAATCTTTTAAAGTTATGCTCTGCTGCCAGTTTCCAAGATTATATTCATAACAATGGGCAGAAGGTTAAAATCTGATGGACATGAGCGCCTCCAAGTTACAAAAGCTGATTATCTGCAGTGGTATAGAGAGTTCATGTTTTATATTTGTATCAATCCCAAATTTCACAAATTATTTATAGCTAAACAATTAAAAATGATACATTATTGTAATCCCCTCACATAGATACTGAAGGACTTCAATTGGCAATAAGCACAGTAGTCCATAAATGTGCTTTCAGCTGATTTACTGTAACTGAGTGGGTACTTCAAAACACTAACAAGGTTAAAGCCAACCAACCATTTTCCACAGTTAGCTTTGTGCATTTCCACTGATTATATTTACTGGAGGGCTAATAAACAAAAGGCTAATGCACATCATATCAGCATCTGTTTCAACACCGCTGATGGATTGTTTTACTGTAAATGATGGTCTAAGATGTGAAAAGCATTCCTTTGTAGTTTGCAATATTAGGTGTTCATTTTTGTCATTGTCCCTGTTGTATAGTTGTGTTTCATGTATTTTGTTTGAATGTGTTTCTTTGTTATCGTACTAGTGATTATTTTTGTCTCACTTTTCTTGTGTTGTGCATATTTGCATGTTTTTTTCTTTCCAATTGGAATGCGCAGAGCTTTCAGAGTCGCGTCTCTGTTGAATGTGTCTCACTGACAAGAATAAAACTAATGAAGATTGTTCGAACTTCCCCAGTGTTCTTTTCGCTACCAGTGATTTTCAGCAGTTGGGGGCGAACGTGGCTCAGGGGATTGGGAAGCTCATGAGAGAGAGCAGGGGGGTTCGATTCCCCTGCTCTCTCTGTCCTGGTCGTTGTGTCCTTGGGCAAGACACTTTACTCTACCGCCTACTGGTGCTGGCCAGAGGGGCCGATGGCACGATATGGCAGCCTCGCCTCTGTCAGTCTGCTGCAGGGCAGCTGTGCCTACAACTGTAGCTTGCCTCCACCAGTGTGTGAATGTGAGAGTGAATGAATAGTGGAATTGTAAAGCGCTATATAAATGCAATCCATTATCATTGTAGAGAGAGCTATCATTTTATGAATGTTCTTTTCTAATGTTGAAAAAAAAGTATAGTTCTGTTTTTTTAAAGAAAAGAACTAGACATTTGAATTCCTCCACCTAAAACTGGAACGAATACCTCCATCTCAGAAAACTCATTTTTACTGTCCACTATTTTCACCCTGAGCCCAGGATGCCTCTTGCAAAACTGAATTCAACTCACCGAGCTATATCAGATGACAATCCCTCCCTTGTTAGTTACCTGCTGCTGTCAGGCTCAAGGGTCCAAACCATAAGCTGCAAAAATGTATTGACTGCTGTCAAACGGCGCAGACAGGAATAAAATTTGAATCACTTGACTATATGCCCTCATATCTCATCACGTTATGGCAGACACAAGAGAGATTAAAGTAGCTATGGCTGCAGTAAATCCATTTATTCACTTTCCACAGCCAGCTGCATATCATTGGGGTCAGAACTCTATCCCAGTGTACAGTTGACAAAATGCATGCAATCATCATGAAACGCTGCTCGCCCATGACACAATGAACACAGAAATGAATGGAAACCCAAAAGCTCCTTTGCACGTCCATCTGATTATGTTGTGTCTGGAGGATTCAGAGAATGTGGAGGAGAACATATAAAAGGGAAAAATGCTCATATATGATTTCATAGCGTGGCTGAATCAAATATGTGCCACGGCTTTTCTGCTGCACAACACTTGCTAGCGAGTAACAGAGCAGCAAGCTCAATGCAATTGTGGGAAGGAACTGTGCAGCCTTTGTCTAGCAAAGCATTCAGCGCTTTTCACCCAGATGACCAGTGTCATATCGTGAATCGGTTTAATTCATACATCAAGCCTGTGTAGCATTTAAATGCAAACGTCACAAAAACCCAACCACACCAGGCTGCTCGGAGCTATAAATTTTTCTCACAACCACAATTTATTGTGCAGCACACTGAATTAGTCTGCCATTTCTTTGAAATAAACCATTAATTTCCTGGCCTTTTTATGTCATGTCAGCTTTACTTTCACATTATTAATTTCCAATGCAAACAAAATGTCCACAACTCAAAATCCCACATTATCATAATCAGAGGGCAAAGGATGAAGGAAATCTTTCAACTTTATCTAAATATATGATGTAGTTATGTGACTACCAGCGGGAATCAGCAGACTGGAGCATGATGGATTTCATTTGGTCATATTAGCCATTACCCCAGCACTCCTGTTTTGAAATGTGTTGCTGCCATCAAATGCTTAGCTAATATTTGTAATGAAATGGTAAAATGTCTCAATTTAAATATTTGATATGTTTTGCATCTTCTACTGTGAATAAAATGTAGGTTTGTCTGGTTTTATTTACATTTTTTGCAGTATCCCAGCTTTTCTGGAACTGCAGTTGTAGATTAAACTTAAGAAATGGGAACAAATTTTGTGTTTTTTGTGACAGACTGCTGGTAACAAAGTGGCCAGAGATCCAATTTCAAATTGATTCTTTGCTCAGTTGTCTGTTAGGTGTTGACACAACACTGGTTTATCCCTTGAGGCGTCTTTTTGTTCTTGACTGATTCTTAGGTCAGTGTTAAGTGGCTTAACAAACAAATGGGTTACAAAGTTACAAGGACTGGAATGAAAATGGGTGAAAAGCAGCCATTCTCCAAAGACCTTCAGAAAATATTAAGAACTATTGCTGAGACCATTTTAAAAAAAACTAAAGAAAGTCTGTCTAAAAATATAAAGAAATCAGGGGTGGCTTGAGACTTTTGCACAGTACTGTGAGTGCTGACAGCATCATCTATCAGTTGACGGATCATTTATTTTGATAGTGATTGCAGTGTTTGATACAATAATGCACCAGAAATGAGTCAGCAAGAGAACAGGACACACACTCATGAAACTCTGTCTCCATCTCCTCAGATTCTATTATGATGGACTTCCACACTATCACAAAACTAACAATGTGACACCTGTGTGTGCACGCGTAGGTCATTATAACCTCTACAGATAGGTACAACACCTGGTGCACACACACACACACACACACACACACACACACACACACACACACACACACACACACACACACACACACACACACACCTTGAAGGTGGTGGAATTGATTTTACACAGAAAGCTCTAATCCAAAGTTACTTATTAGAGCTGCCAACTTTAAATGCCCTGATCAGCTAGCTGAGACGCTTGTGTACGCATTTGCACACTTTCCTTTTTTCCCTACTAACCTTTTAACATGCATACTTTAACTACGTCTACTATCTAATCTTACTTTTAGCTTTTATGCAGAGCACCATCAATGTTGAATCAGCGACCCCCTGTAATAACTTCAATTTTAAATGGCCAGATTAAACCATGCAGAAATGCATGGTTCCCACAGGATGAATCCTAATTACTTTTCTAATCGCCTCACGATTGTTTTATTGTCACCATGTGGAATATTTTATCAGCAGAACTACCCAAAGAGCCCCATTCAGGATACATTTCAATACATTTGGTGAGCCTGCTGACTTGGCACAGTCAATATTGGTTTATGACCCAAACCAAAATACAGTCAAACTAATTACATTTCTACTGACCTCAGCTGTCCTGTGCGAGCATCATTATTAGCATGTTAGCACTCAGGCACTGCGCTAATTAAGCATAAGAGCAATGCTACCTAGTCTTTTTGTGTTTTACTATATCCTTCCATTATTTTTCCACCAGTGGAAATGCACACACACTATACACATGTTCACAGCTGTTTAGGTCATTTATTCTTAAGTCAAGGCTGGGAGTGACTGCCTGTCCCCCTAATTTGCTGCCATGCTGAATATCCACTACCCTCGTTCAGACCATCTGACAGAGAAACCAGACTAGAAAGGAGCAGGCACACAAGCAGGAAAAGACAGAGGAGCAAGACAGAAGAGACCAGGAGAGTACAAGATGAGAGGAGACTCAGGAGGCATTTGCCCGACAGGAATCCTGACTCTTCCAGTCCCCGTCTTTCAGACACACAAACACAGAAACAGGAAGAGCAAAACAGGGAAAATGATTTACTCGCACTGCCAACTGTGAATGATGCCAAAATGATAATCATGCCTGAATCCCTGCAATGATGCCAAAATCCATTGCCATTTCCCATTTTAGGCGATTGGCCAATACAATAAGTACATAATAGCATTTCAGTGTTTCCCCAAGATATATTTTTTGGCAGTGTGATAAGCCCCCTGAAACAGCATTTAGATGTGATACTAAAACTCTCCATTGAAACCAATAATAATGAAATTCTGTGACAGCAAACCACGTGGTGATAAAGTTCTCCTGTTAAATCAACAACTCTCTGCCAAGGATTAAACCCAGAGCAGCGAGGGCTCTAATCTGTGATGTTATCGAGGGACAGATGCTGGAGCTCCCTTCCTGATAATGAGTTACAGACTCTCTCACTCTTGTTTACGGTTTTTCACAGTCACTTAAAGCCTCCCAAGACTATATGACATTACAGATATACCTGAGGAAATAAAAGCTTCATGGATCATGATCATGCCAGAGTGACACTGATCATAATAATGGAGGCTCCAGAAATTGGTAGCACTGCTCGATTTGGGCAGTATTTTAAATTAAATGACTGTTACATTATTCTCCTTTTTCATATTCATTTTAATTGCTTTGCTGTATTTTAGACTTTTTGTTGCATTTAGCAACTGCAACATGTGTGAGTCACATCATGCACTATAGTGAAGTGTAAATTATAGATTTAAAAGGAATGCGTTTTTCAGTTTTTTAAATTGCTGTCCAATTTCTCTACTGTGTGGAAGAAGTGATGATAGACAGTATGATAATTCCTGACACACATTAGCCCCTCATCTTATTCATTATATTCCTTCCTATCCATATACAATCAAACCCAATTTGTGGTATCTAGTCACTGAGATTGTATATTTCTGCATTATGATGATAACTGAGCAGAATCAAGTCCAATTAAAATAAAAGAGATTTACATTGTAAAAGCACATCGTGACTAACAGCAAGAGAAATACAAGCATTACAGCAGGCAGCAGCTTTTTGATTATTACTATAAACTTGTAACCGTTAATTATGACAGTTTTAAGAGACACAACAATAAAACTATGAAATAGTATGCAGCTTTATCAGAGACTACACACCCCCATGACATGGTTGGGCTGGAAGTATTTACAGTATGACCTTTGCAGGCTGGCTACTATGGAGAAAACAGGTTTACGTACTGACACGCACGACCTCTCTTACTTGTCATCACTGTTAACAGTATTGGTCCTTTTCAAAAGTGGGGCAAACTGAACACAACTGCACACTACTCTGGTACTGGATATCAGGTATATAAGGGACTAATAAGCCATCAGTTTCTGAATTTACTAATACAAAATTGAGAATATACTTGATAGGTAGCATCTATGTTCTCTTTGTAATTGTCCTCTTGCACTGATATATTGGGAAAATACGAGTATCAATACTGAACAATATCAGGCTATTCTATGGGCCTATCAGAAAATAAGATGTTTGCTGGTTACCCTGATGTTTTTCTTTTGTGTCACATTAATTTTGCACTGAAAGATTTTATTTTTATAATGAAGATTTTCCTTGTAGAGATGGCAACAAAAAAAAAACCCTAACTACTGTGGAAACTACTGACAGTGGAACTGTTGTTTTGAACACTGCAAAAATATATGCCAGAAACCAATCAGTGCATCTTTTAACTAAATACTGAGTAAGTTAAGTATAAAGAAAAATATGGAATTTGAAGCCTGTTGTTGACAGTAAAGAATAGTGTATACTTAAGATATGAAGAAGAAAGAGTTGATTAGAAGATTGTGAAAGGGAAATGAGTGATGGTTTCAAGAGATAAAAAAGTTTTTTTTTTTTAAAAGTAGCTTCTGTGCCACCTACATCAGCCGAGTTACTTTAATAAAGTTTGTGTGAGTCTCTCCATTCTCCTTTTAAATTTCACATCTTTGTTTTGCAATGCGATTGTTGATGGCTTGCATATTAATAATAACGATTTCATAAAAATTAGGTCAAGCAACACATTTTCTAAGCAAAAGAGATCACGATAAATTACCATCATCTGAAACGTGAGGCAGTTTATCTACGGTAAAATCCAGAAGTAATGCAGATCTGGTGAAATGCAATAAAATCATACAGCACATGGGTGTGTGGAGCCATTTGTGCATTAGAGACGGAGTGCATAACTCATGCATGTGGGAAATGAGTGGAAATGTGAGCTGTGTTACAGACACTCTCTTCCACTCTCTTCCAACAGACGGAAACTAATTTAAAGTTATCAGATCAGTTTAATAAAGCAACCATAACAACCACCTGTCTCCCAAAGTCCACACATGTTCAGTAGGGTCTAAAATAGTAATGGAAAATAACTGTTGGAATGTTAAATTAACATAAAATAGTACTAAAGACACCTTAAATTTCCATTAGGATAGAGCGAAGCACAGAAAATATTCAATCCCATGATTCCTGAGGGTAAATGATCTGCAGTTTCTGTTGAAATGTCACCATTGTTTTCATAAAGGAAAACAATATGTAGTTTATATGTCTAAATGGTTTTTTCTCTCCCTCTCCAACGGTGTAGGAAAAACTGTCAAGCTGTATTTATGGCATTGGGGAAGGAAAATATGCCATAAATATACCAAGGGTGCCAACAAAGGTGTCATGTTTAAAATTATACTGATAACAGCTTCTTATTAATTAATCAAAACAGTCGGATGGTACATTTCATATTTTTAATCTCATATCTCAACATTGCTTTTAAGCCAATAGCAGGCTTTATTATAGAATATCAGGATTTTGAATTCCCACAGTATTTAGTAGCTTGAGGTGGTCCTATCACAAAGTAATTGTCTTCATGTCACTGATTTGTGTTTTAGCCGGTGGATAAAAGCCAGACTCCTTGGTAATAATTAGCTCCCTTGTGTTCAGTTGATTGAGTGTGACCTCCTTGCAGGTATCTTTCTGAAAACAACTGACTAGCATAAATTTGCAAAACTGATGGGGTTTCTGAGGTTTCTTGCACAGGTTAGTGGATTATAAAAAAAAATATTCATTTATATCATTTACAGTTAAGACAATGAAAGGATGAAAGGATTATGTTGCTTGCTGTATACAACAATCCTATGCATACTACTGAGCTAAGCAACTGAGGGCAAAATTAAACATACTGATCATCCACATATGCTAGATAGACCATGGAAAGAAACACTAATGATAGCTCAAGACTGTTAAGTGTGAAGCCCAGACTTAAGAGTAATATGCATTTTTGTTCTACAAATGATAATCTAGACAGATGATATCATAATTGCATGCTCCTTAACTTAATGTGTCCATAAGCCAGTTGCATTCAAGCATGAACAAGGATCACCCATAATGATGAAGCTCAGGCACATTAGCGGCCCATTGTGATGGCAATACAATTAACTCGACTCAGCCTAAAATCTGTATATTACCTATACAGCAGCGCCAAGCACCACTGGAACACAGAGTGAAAATGACAAACACTGGAAATAACTCAACATATAACACATCATGAAGGTTAGCAACAGAAAGTTAAAAGCGCAGATGAAAGCAGATACGTGGAGACTGATGTCATCCGCAAACTCAACATGAGTGTAAGTGGAGAAAAACAAAGTGGGCAGTCACCTCTGACCCTTCTCAGTCCTTTCACTCATTTCTGAAGCATGCCTTGTTGCTATCAGGCGCTAGTGTTCAGAGTTACAATAGTTCACAGATGGGAAATTAATTCCAACTTGAAGGCCATGAACGTCATTTGAACTCCCCGGATTGTCCTAGATTGATTTTTGACAATGGTACCACTTACCTCAGGTGAAATAGGCCAAATGACTTAGGAGTGTGACTGGAGTTGCACACCTGGCTAACGTTAGCCAATACGTTAGCTTTCCTGGGAGGTTTAACTTCAGGGCCGAGACGTTTGACAGGAAGTGTGGGGATATCATAGTATCAATACCAATGCTGGTATTGGTATCAGATTGATACCAGCCCGACAGCATCAATAGTTTGTTTAGACATGAAAAATGTCTGAATCTTCCTGTGTTGACTGTCAGATCTATTTTATTTATAGCTTATAGCACATTTAAACAACAGAAGTTGGTCCATTTTGCTGTAGAGATAGGTGCATTTACACTCCAACCCTTCCAAAAACCTGGTTTACATAAAAGGCTGAATTTTGTTGTGTGAACTAATTATTGTGGAAAACAAAAATCACAGTGATTTGATGGTCATTAAAATGTGTTACTCTCCCCAATATAAATTACCTTTATAGATTAAAATTCTTGATAGTAGCAATAACAGTCTTGCATTTACTTTACCTGTAAAATCTGCGATATTACACACCACTGTTCTTGACTAGAGGAGCTGGTAGCTTTAGATTTCTCCAGTTACTAGGTAGAGTGATTACACTCACCTTGTACATGCTCAGTCAGATTATATCTTTGTTTCTTGCTTAAATGAGTAACAACGTTTTAAATAACAAGTATAATAATCATAATAATAATAACTAATTCTGTCGAGTCAAACCAAAGTAAAATTTGTACTTTTTATCCTAAGATCAACTGTCAATAAATCCAAAGAGCAGTTATTCGAATCACAGCTTTGTAAGCTGAAAATCAAAATAACCTATACATCAACCTGGCAATCATACAAGTTCACATGTATGACAACATCGCTGGTGAACCAAGCTCTTTCATCTTTCATTCATCAAATGTTAACCCCTAAAATATCTAAAGTTCTACATACTACATGCTGTTTTATTGATTAATATTCAGTTACATGCTATTAGTCGCTGGGCAAGAGAGCTGAGTCTCTGAGATTCAGTTACTGAAATAAAACAGTTACAAACAGTCGCTGCTTGAAAAGTGGGAGTTTCTTCAGTAAAGTGAGTAGATCTGTAATTCAAAGTAGAAGTTCAGATTTGTGACTGTTCACAGGTAAATAGATCATCCAGAAATGACTCAAAATAAATATGGAATTTGAATTTTTGCCAGTTTTAGAAGTCTGGGAAGCTTGACAGTTCCTCACACCCCTCCCTACTACAGTCTTCGACAGAGGCTGACATGACAGGGATCCAAATCACTTCCCAGAGTACAATATTGGACCCACAATCATGTCTTTCTCTCCACAGAACAGAGGAACTACCTGATAGAACAGGTGATTTGTATAAATGGCCTGTAAATGGTAAATGGCCTGTATTTGTATAGCACTTTACTAGTCCCTAAGGACCCCAAAGCACTTTACACATCCAGTCATCCACCCATTCACACACTAGTTGAGGCTTAAGGAGAGTAGTTTTAAACATAGCTTTATTTTGTAGTCAGCTAATTCAAGATATGCCGTTCATTTTAGATACAGAACGTTGCCTATGATTTAGAAAATGCCTACAACTGAAACCTGGACAGAGAATAGGATGGCTAAAGCTGACAGGTTTACAGCTTTTTTTAGCAGCCTACCCTTTCCTCATGAAGCCCTCAAGCTATCAGCCTCTCACGGGCTACAACCTTCGATAAAACAAATGTCAACAAGATTCTCGACAACCTGTCTGCTGTTTTGACCAAACATAAACTTGCTGTGCCAGACATCTGCAATATAAAAAAGGCAGGAATCAACACTGCATCAACAGTTTGTCCAGAAACCGCACAGTACCATTTGCGAATAGGACGCTCTCATCACATTTGTGTTTGATTTACACAAGTTCCATCCCATTAATTCTCATCTTAATTCTCCCCCAATCTATGTTGATGGCATTGGAAGACTTGGTCACTGTTATTGTGACCTGAATACTGAATACTGGTGGTTTTTCCTCCTCAGTTATCTCTTTTCTAGACATTATTCTCAGCATTCTTTCACTGAAAAATTAATTCGATTTTGACTGTTACAAGTGGGGCTCACAGCGACCTGAAATGGCCATCTCACACATGTTCATGTGCAAGATGAATATCTGAGGAGAATCTCACAAAACATGTTTCTGCCCAAAAGTTGAAAAAAATCCTTGTCTATTTAAAATAGAATTGTTTGGATTCAGAAATGTTGATACTAACCTTTGAAATGTCTTCAAAATCTATAATGTATCTGAGGCTGAACTGAAATGGATGTAAGTTGTAAGTTTACAGTTTGAAGTTATAGTTTTCAGACTTCTCAGGAAGCTTAAATAAGATCTGCTCACCCGGACAATCAGATTGGAACAGAAGTGTCTGTGAACTGCAAACTCCAGGTCTTTGCAGAGATTTTCTGTGGAGTTTAAGTCCAGGCTTTGCCTGGGGCACTGAGAGACCATCAGAGACTTGAAATAAGGTTTTGGTCATCCCAAAACTCTTTCAATGTCAAGACAAGGTAAACATGTTAAGGTGGTTTTTTAAAACACACTTATTTACTTAATTATTGCTTGAAGGTTTCTGCATCTGGGATCTTGAGAAGTGAGAAAAAAAAAACATGGTAAATTTTATTCAAATGCTTTATTTGTGCTACTGGGCAACTGATTGAAATAGGCATCAGTGGATGCCAAATACTGCAGTGATAGTAATGTTGTTCATGACATATTTTGCATGGCCAGCACAGTGGTGCACTGTCAACTCGCAGCAAGGAGTGTGCTGAGTCTGTGCAGAGTTTGCATGTTCTCCTTGTGCCTGGCATGCTAGGTTAATCGATTATTCTGCTTTGGCAGTTAGATTGACTGGTTGTTTTCTATGGTTGCACCCCACCATTAGCTTAATAACACCCGAGATAGGCTCCAGTCCTCCTGCAATGGGTGGCATTTTATGCATTTCTTGCACTAAATACAAATTAATATAAGGTATTTATAGCATCTCTGGAAAATGTCTAATCACCAATTGGATGTAAAGCACCTTTCTATGGTTTTTAACAGTACTTGCCCACACAACAAAAGTGTGATACACTCTGACTATTTAATGAGGATGAACATGTAAATAAGCAAGAATTCATTATTTGAATTATTTTATTAGCAACAGTTTGAATTTACCTACTCCATCTGGTCTTCTTTGTAATATTTTTAAATGCACTTAATTATATGCTATTTTTGATTGTTTTGTTTATTGTATCTTATTTGTTTTTATTTTTTCATTTCTATTCTTATTCTACTCTTTAATCAGTCCTGAATAAACCAGCTTGGTGCTTCATTTTGCAATGTGCTTTCTAAATAAAGTTTTCGCTGTTTCAACTGATGGCCCCGCCCTGTGGTTTCAACCATCCACGTGTTGCTTCTGAGTGCTTGTGCTCTCTTCTCAAGTTTCACATCCGTCAGTGAATTAACCTCATTACTTGTATATTATGTATTCACTTTCATAGAGGTTTCTAACCTACCTGTAGCCATAGAAACAGTCTGGGACAGAAACAAACTTTATCAGTAACTAACACTCAAGATAAGTAAGATAATCCACTCCAGCCCCTGGAGTTAATAACCTGTTACTGACATTTGCACACTTTACACACTGCTCCCCGGGCGCCTGCTTAGTGGGCTGCCCACTGCTTCACTGAGTGAATGGGTCAAATGCAGAGAAAAACAAGTAATTTCCCCATGGGGATCAATAAAGTATCCATTATTATTATTATTAATGGATTATCATTGACTATAAATCCGTACTCAGATTACCTTTAATAAAATGACATATTTGCACAGGATTCTGACTATAATAATAACTAACTGATAGATACCAATAATAATAATAAAATAAATAATAATAAAAAACAAAATATTGACTTGTTTGCACAAAATAAAACATTACCTTCTGACTTTAGGTTAAGGAACACCCCCCCCCCCCCCCCCCCCCCCCCCCAAAAAAAAAGTAATAGTGATAATAATATATTTTCACAAATATATTTGAAAACAAGGAAAGATGGAAGGAAAGGAAATCTTATACAATATATAATCATTGAGACAATAATTTATTATCGCAGAGGCCCCTTTTGCATTTACAGTTTTCAGCCTCAATGGGATCTGCACACTTACGGGCGATCAAGAAGCAACTCCAAATTCCAGGTCTTTGCATAGACTTTCTGTGGATTTTAAGTTTGGGTTTTGCCTGCGGCACTGAAAGACAGTCGGAGACTTGTTCCAAAGCCACTCTGGTATTGTTTTGGTTTTATGGTGCCTCTTCGGGACTGATATTCTTTCCTTTTCTTTTGTCCTTGAAGAGTCCATTAAATTCATTAAATTGTCAAACTCCAGGCAGGCTTTTGTCTGCTGTTATATTGTGGCTTTACACCAGCTTTACTCTACTGAAGTTCTTGTGATCAGCCCTGATACCTTCTCTAGCAATATCAAATCATTTGCCAAGTATCTGATCAGTATTTGAACTTCAATCTCACATTTCAACAATCTCACTGTTTTTCATCTAAGAAAGGATGCGAAAATCAAACATTTACTATCACCCAGTAATTTGAAACTTTTACTACCGTATTTATGGGACCATAAGGCCCACAGTATTATAACTGTGGGCCTTAACGCGCACTGTCGACAAACGGGTCTGTGTTCATACATAAGGCGCACTGCATTATAAAGTGCATTAAACAAAACAAAACAGTCAGATAAGTCAAACTTTACTCAACTCATTCCTCTTGCTTCCTCCACTTCCGTACAATTAAACATACTGTTGAATTATCTGGTAGGTGCTCTAACACTGGAACAACAGTATATGTTATTCCAGTGTTTTTCTAATTTTTGCTATGTAACTTTGCACTGTCCAACTTTCTGCTGTAACAAATTTCCCACGTGTGAGAGTAATAAAGGTTATCTTATCTTACATTAATGATTAACCTCATATTGTGGCTGGATTATCTCAGTTGTTCTCCCCTACTGAAGTTTGGTCCGTTTACAGCAATTTTCCATCCGATTGATCCGATTCCGATCCATCCATCCGTCCAAAAAAAACCAAAAAAAACAAACCATTGGGAACTTTTATCAAGTGGAAAAAGATTAGTGTTCATTCTCCAGGTTTACTGTGTTATGCTTTGGTATGCTAACATAGCGGTGTCGCTAGCGATCACTAGCACAGCATTATATACCATCTAGCCCAACTTCAGTAATCCTACAAACGTCACTGTGTAGTTTTCTCTCTACATTCATGTTGGAAGTCATAGCAGAGCTGTACATTTTATTTTTTTTTCCAGAAATCTCTCAGTCAGAACATGACATAGCATGTTTAGGTAACTAGCGAAAACAGCGAGCTAAATATCTGCTAACTTTCTGCTAACTTCTAACTCCGTTTAATTTAATAAATTCTGTTTTCATGTATGCCTGGATGTTAAACTTAATTGTTACACATGGTAAAGCAGCAACGCAGATCATTTTATTAAAGATGAAATAATTTAGAAAGTTTTTAACTCTCAGTGATGCTGCAGTGTTCGTTTGACTTTGGGACCTGAAGCGGACGGAGTTTTGGGCCCACTGTGTTATGCTGACATTTCTGTGTCGCAAGCGATCACTAGCACAGACTTTTCCCCCCTTTCCATCCCTCAGTCTTATCTGCTATGGTTGTAATAATCCAAAATAAAAAATATTAAGGCTCTAATAAAATATGACTAGGTGACTCAAGTAGACAATTACAGCAAATGCCATAATGCTCCATTTGTTAAAATTGCTACACTGCACGACAGGACAGGTCCCCCACTCCCAAAACGAAACAAAAAAGAACAAACTACTCAGCACTTAAACATCAGATTTTTTGCTATACTTCACTGGCTTCCAGTGAATTCAAATTTCACTAAAAAAAGGCTCTTGTTGAGACTTTTTTTAAGCAGTCGGCCTCTTCAATCATCTGATCGGAATCTTTCAACCGCTCCACAATCTTATTTTAAAACCAAAGGCAACCGGTCCTTTGTGGTTGTAGCACCTGACCATTAGAACAGCCTTCCTCAGCCAATCAGTGTTTTTTTTTTCTTTTAATTACTGCTGAAAAATCATTTTTTAAGATTAGCTATAAACTTTCACCCTTTATTTTTGACTGTAGTGCTTCATATTTTTATATGTACACTTCTCTAATGTTTTTTTCACACAACCGTAAAACACTCTCGTCTGTATGGTTTAAAATTTGCTATAGCAATATGATTATTATTAGAGGAAATCTGCATTAGATGTGGTACTACCAAGATAGTCATCAACCCTGTCACTGCAGGGGGTTCAGACTGACCAAAGGGTTCTTGGTCATGTCCCCAGTTGAAGCCTTTTTTGCTCAGATTTCAAACTCCTTCCATTAGACCATTATTGAGGCCACTGTACTCCTGGGAACACTCCAAGCTTGAGAAATTGTTTTATACCCCAGCCTGGGTCTGTGTCTCACTGCAATTTTATTTCACAGGTCTACAGAGAGTTACTTGGACTTGGTAGCTTGGTTTTAGTCTTGACATGAAACAATACACAGGAATGTGCCTTTTTAAAACTATGTCCAATCAGAGCAATTTGCCATAAGAGCAGTCTAATCAAATTCTAGGCACATATTTTTTTTGCTATAGTTAAAGCAGACATGATGCACCTGGCAACAATCTGTTGAGTCCCGCTCAAATAACGTGTACAAAATTTGCTGAATGCTTTCAAATTTTTCAAGAAGCAATTAGTCCAGTGCGACGAGCTAACGTCTCCGTGCATTTGTCTACGTATCCATCAAGAAAACACACCTTAACATGTACTGTGCTGGAAAGCTGGCGCAGCAGCAGGAAACTGCATCCAGACTTCATGCAGAGGTTCAAGAAAACACTGAAGCACAACGTGAGTTATTGTATCAAAACTTTATTCTCAAATAATGTCATCAAAATAGCTGATAGATAAACTGTATGTCTCTTTAGCAGGTTGTGAGGCTGCATTCACTTACTGTTATTTAAACCTTCATAACATCCCATTGTGTTTCTCCTTCATGATCTCCAAGGAGGATAGAAAATTCCATTTTTAAGGTACATGTATATTCCAGGAACCTCCAAAAACTGTTGTCAATTTGATAATGAAGCTAGCGCCTAAATTTGCAACATGTTCACGTTCCACTCTAAAACCAGTGTTTAACCAAGCAGTACCAAATCTCTTCTCATTTAGACAGAAATGAGGTCAGATTTTAGTCTGTAAAGGGGTCAAGTCCAAAATCCAGAATCTTTTTGTGCCTGTGAATGTCATCCCACACAGTCGCACAGGGCTGCTGTTACACAAGAACACTGTCTTTTACGAAGCTTCATTTCAAACCACCGGTACCTACCCTTAATAATATTATGACACGTAACATCTGGTGTTTGTTTAGTGTGTTCATGTGTCTGAGATCCATTTTTTTAAAAGTGTAAACAATATTTTAATGAGAAGAGTCACCAATTTTTAGGACAGCTGCCACATAAGAAGCCATACAAAACTATTGAATGTGTCACTGCATCGTGTACCATATCTCTGTGAATGCTTTCAAAGCTTTAATGTTCAGAAGAACGACATAAGCTGCAAAAGTGTTTTACACAGTCAGTAACATTGTCTGAAGGTGTGACTCTCATCATACGTGTCCCTTCAGCACAAGTACAATCAACACCGGGTTTCTGTTCCTGTGTAAAAGCAGCCATGATGGACAAACGAGATCTGACATTTTTATATTTTTCATCTTTTAAAGTCAGTTTGAACCATAGATTTTTTTTACATGGTGTGTAACAGTAAAAACATTGACTGTAATGAACAAGATTTTTTTGTACCTACTTCATTAATCATAAAAAGTACAGCATGTTTAATAATTTGTTTCTTCTTTTCTTTTTTTTACAAATTCTTCATAAAAAATAGATTTCTGTACAAAAATGTTTTTTTTTCTTTTGCACCTACTTCAAGTTCAGCAGCACATGATGATGGTGAGACGACAGAGATGAAAATGTAGATATTATGAGGCATAAAATAAAAACATTTACAATGAATGCAACTTCCTGTTAAGGACCTGCCGATTCCCGGCTTATTCCTGCCTTTCGGGAGAAGAAAAAATAAACTCTTTATTTCAGTATTTATGAGCAACAGCAATGCTTTATGTTAATATGTGTTGCTGAGAATGCATCTTTTTTGTGTAACGTGTAAAGATAGCATATGTGAGGCTCACACAGCCATGAGCTGGCAATGCCATAATTATCCTTTTGGTTAAATAGTGGAAATAATGTAATATTCAATCCAGAGCAGGTAGTAGATTTTAGCTCTAACATCAGCACACAGCATGAGAAGTTTGTCCTCACCAAACTGTTGAGAAAAAGATGCAAAACAAATATAAACTATACTTAATATTTAGTTTGATTAGCATAAAAAGTGAAACAAAAACAAGCCAGATATTTAGACTATATGTGTGTAAGTAAGACTAATATTGTTTGAGAAAAGAGATACACAACAAGGTCAGATTTCCATCTGGCAATGAATTTCCAGCAGTGATTTTTTTCCCTCCTCCCAAAGCTCATTGTGGCTTTGAGTCCCTTGTTTCATCAAGGACTGCCGACAATACCGCTCTAGAAAAAGTGACGGACAAATCAAACCTCTCCCCAAGTCCTAACTGAAGAAGTAAAAATAACCTTGGCATTTTAAAATGTAGTCTGTAGTTCCTTTCTTAAATCTTGCGGCCAGCTGTCGCTGCTTTAAACAGCGAAGACTGCTGCCAAATTAAGGACAAACTTTAAAACGTCCTGACTAATTCTGCTAAAAAAAAGAAAAAAAAAAGGCCTCAAGTGAAGAGGACATCGTCCAGATTTTCAAGGCATCTTGTGGCACTTCTCTGTCATGTTCAGCTGAATTTCGTTTTGCTCATTTTAAAAAGGTTGAGTGATAGAGAATAGTAGCACTGCTGTTAATCTGTTTTTAAAGTCACTGTAAGCTGCCATGTGCACAGCTAAGGCTGCTTTTCTCCCCAGTGCCTTCCTTTGGCAGGGCACTGGGGAGAAAATTAGTCTTAGCTATACCAGACAAGGATTGTTGTAAGGTTTGGCTCTATCAGTTTCTGATACAGTAAATCACTGCACATGGCTTATAAATATTACCATGTAGATAAGCATTGTTGTCATGTATGCTCTTAACCAATAATGTGGTTAAGATTATGAGTTATTTTTTTTAAAGAGAATCATGGGAGGTGTCTTTTTATCTCCAGATCTCTCTTCTTCACTTTCTACAGAACCTATTTTTACCACAATGTTGAGGACTTTTTATTGAAATAGATGCTTTTATAAGGGGCGATCGTGGCTCAAGAGTTGGGAGTTCGCCTTGTAATTGGAAGGTTGCCGGTTCGAGCCCCGGCTTGGACAGTCTCGGTCATTGTGTCCTTGGGCAAGACACTTCACCCGTTGCCTACTGGTGGTGGTCAGAGGGCCCGGTGGCGCCAGTGCCGGCAGCCTCGCCTCTGTCAGTGCACCCCAGGGTGGCTGTGGCTACAATGTAGCTTGCCATCACCAGTGTGTGAATGAATGGGTGGATGACAGGTTGTGTAAAGCGCTTTGGGGTCCTTAGGGACTAGAAAAGCGCTATACAAATACAGGCTATTTATAAAATATTTATTGTGCTTGGCTGTAAAATAGTACTTCAACACTGTCTGCACCACTACTGTGACATTGTTAATGTAAATTTATCTTTGTGTGAATATACGCTTACTCTCAGTGTATGAATGCAAGGAGTGAAAACACTTACTGAAAGAAACAGCTGATGATGGCATATGTAACTATGAAGCTGACTGTTGGAGAAACCTTGAAGGGTCAGCAGAGGTCAGACACGCATGTGAGGCCCCAGAAACATTATAACTTGAGAATCCTGCTGCAGTTTTGATATGTGCAGTTTGCGTTTGGCTGAACTTCTGTGGGGACAGTAAGGTTCCGCTGTGACCAAAACACCAGAATAGAGACAACGCAGAGTCTGAATTTTCTCTTTCGGGCACACAAGGAGATCAAATCTCTGCCATTAATTGTTAAAAACGAGACCTTTTATTATGCCGGTGGAAACCTTGGAGCTGCTAATTCTCAGGCTCTATTATGCACTCTTGACTCCATAGGAACTCTCAACTGAATTAATTAAATCAATTAAAACAGAGTCACGGGGTGCACTCTAACAGTAAAAAAAGAGAGTGGAGGCTCACGAGGTGTGAACAGATGCTCTATTTTTGTTTACAGAAGTCTTGTTTATTCCTGTGAAGAGACTTTAGATATGCATCTTCTGACTTGTGGTTATTGCTATTACTTTAGCCACTACACTCGTCTGTGTATTTTGTCTGCATCGCATTGGTGCTATTTTTGGCTGTCTGACCATGACCCTGATACCGAAGCTATAAATGACAGGCTGACAATGAGGTATAATTCCTCCATACATAATGATTATTGTTCCAGCTCACTTTTCCAGCATTTAGGGTTGTGTGTACAGACACATTCAATTACCGGAGCTGAAAATCTAAACACCCCCCCTTCCTCCCCATTTGCTGTTAATTTATTCTTCCTTATCTCATAACAGGTGGCTGTGACAACCTCCTCATGCTGAATGCTTTTTTAAATCCCTGTATTTAGGTTATAGTGAAAATCTACACATTTGAGTTAAATTAACCTTTGCCAGACTCACTATAACATGGTTTTTAGGGTATTATTATCATTATCTACTCACCATTTCATACTGTGTGAATGAATGAATAGGTGTAGATGAACACATACATACCATGGACATGGGAAACATAAATAAAATGAAATTTTGGACAATTAAAAAAAAAATTGCGTAAGGTTAAAGCAAATTCTTGACGTATAAAAACAATGACTCAATGTTGTGCATGGAGTGTGGAACAGGAAACAGACCTAAAGACAACGACAGACGATAAAAGCAGTTAACATCTGTGATTTAAACCAAGTGCAGCATCTTTCGAAAAATAAAAATATTTTGAGAGGACACTGCGAGAAATAACAAGCTTGGTAAGCGACTTGAAACTACCGGACCTTTTTTGAATCCTGAAAACCGATTGATGCTAGAACAGCGTTTTGATTTAAAATAGCAGGAAATTAAGCCGACTGGGGTCGCACTCACTAAGCTTGTATATTTGTTGCAGTGAGGTTCCAGCATTGATAAGCAGGACGTAACTAACTCTCTGCACACGAGGTATTTCTCAAACAATGGAGGGGCTCAGGGGACGATAACTATCGACAACAATAATTGTGCATGTTGTCTTCATGCTGTATCTTTTTGTCCTCTGTGGTAAATTACCAATTCTCAACGCAAATAGGTTGTGCGCTCTTTAAAAAGGTGTGTTCAAACAAGATAATGTGCATCAGATATTTGATGTGTCGAAACAATGCATGACAATGTGTGTCGAAAGAGCGTTTTTAAAGAGCGTTACAGAAACAGTCACTTGTTATTCCTGAAAGCTCACACAATCAACGGCTACAACTGTAGCAGTAGAATCCTCTGAATTCGATATACTATATATCTAACACTGTAAATATTCGAGCAACACAAAGTTCACGTACAAAATTGTACATGTAGTCCTCACATTCTCACGTTATAAAAAGCTGACAGATTTGATAGTTTAAATAAGTAGTTTTTCTCACTGAATGGGGAGTCTGAAGATAGAAACTGCTTCAAAGTCTGGTGATGTAGCACTGAATACTTCTGTATCACTGGCCAGATGGCAGCAGGATAAAGAGGCAGTGACTGGGGTGGGTATTGCCTTCTGGTCTCCTTTGAGTTCTGCACAAACGCCTCCCCAATATCACTGATTATTGGTAAAATGACTACCGGTGATGCTCTCCTGCTACAGAGCCTTCTGGTCTTGGGCCATGTGCATTCCATATCAGTAACGTGGCACCAATGTTTCACTGGGACCAAACTGCACATTATAAAATCGTTTTGAAAGATTGTATTTAAAGTGTTAGATATTACTAACAATTTTCAGTATGAGCTTTCAGAAACAGCAACGTTTCTAAATGGCAGGACAACATTTCCTTTCCTGCTTGGAGGTCTACAGGTAAACTATTCTCAACTTTCTGGTTGGCTAGCGTGTTGTCATGGCAACAAAATAAACAACAGTATAGCATGTGGTCACACCTTCTGCTTACAGGGAGTGTGAAATATAAATGTGTATATACAAACACTCTGTAACCCTGTATTTAATCATTTTTGTCATCTTTTTAAAGATAGAAGTTTTTGAATAAAATGCTATTTTTTAATTACTCATTTTCCAAACCCATTTCAGACCCAAAAATTATTCATTTTTTTTCATAACCCAGTCAGAAAAACACACTAGTGCAAAATTTGTGCGGTTTATATAAAGTTTATATTTTGGGGTCCCCGGCAGCAGTGGTTTGGGAAGTCCCATGGGGCCACTGGGGTTTTGAACATACGAGTCTGTTCATCAATATCTTCACTGAAGAAAAATGCCAGAAGAGACAATAAGAGGCTATTTGCCTCTGCTTCCACAGCAACATGTCCTCCTTCCAGCACGACTGACAGAGGTGTCTATCTGTCCTTTTGTTTGCGTCTGTCAGTCAAAGAATCTGTCAATCAGTTCATCTATTTCTGATTTTGTGGCTGGAGAGTATATAAAATCAGTCATTTCCTGACTGATAGTCCCAATCAGAGCTATGAGAAGACAATTCATTTCCTGGATTTGGCTACAGCTGATTGCAGCAGTCGACGATCCTGACAGCTTATTGCCTCCAGGCTTCCACTTGTTCAGCCACCAAGCACAGAATCCTGGCTAGTTTAAGAACGAGAATCAGTTGTCTGACTCCTTGATTGTATTAGACAGGCCTCTGGAAACCAGTCCACTGCGTACACCAACCGGGCAACTCAAATGTCTGGTTTTCTGGTTTATCTCAGCTTGCCTAATGCTACTGTGGAATATTGTATTAAGTTGACTGCATGTATTTTGTACCTTTATATAATCATATTTGAAAATGTTCAATTGACATCTAAAATAAGTCCACAGGTTCTGATACTGAACTTTGTTTGAACAAGCCTGATTTGGTATGTTTTAGCCTAATAAGTTGCTATCTACTGTTTGTAGACATTATTAGAAAAGGCGAAATAAGGTAAAGACAATTACAGAAACCCATAATTAACTGACAACTAAACTTTACTAACTCTGTGATTGTCCTGCTATATTGAACCCAACTCGTTCAGATCTCCAAATAGGCTAAAACATCGTCAAAACTTCACTGCAGCTTCTATTTGACCCTGGCTTGATTAGCACTCGTCCATCACAATTAACACTAATTTCATTCCAGTGTCCAGGACTGAATGAGAGTGTTATTATGTCAGTATGTTTTGTCGGTCTTACAGCAGTCTGTGCAATCACTGTTATTTTTTGAATAGACTCTGTTAAAGTGTCATTACATCTCAGGGTATAGTCCTGTCAAGTCCCATATAAAGGAAATCCAGAAAGAGGTATATCTACATATATGAACCATCTAATGTCTGGAGGGTGGATGAGTTTCCCCTGAGGTCTGAACCTCAAATGAGTCAAACCCATTCCTGGCCTGCAGCAGGGGAGTTCGTAAGGGGCACCGGGCTAGATCAGCATGAACAAGTTTAATTGTAGAGGGGATTTCAGAGGCCCATATGACACTGGCCATATAAAACTCTTTCTATAAGAAGGTTGCGAAAAAGCACGTCAGCCAAAACTGGACAAACATGTTCTTTCAGGGAATTTAATTAATTGTATCCTAAATCTGTGTTTTTCCCTAATGTCTGAATTATAGCATTGGATCTCCTGAACGACAGACATTGTGTTACTTGATGACGTCATTGTCTCCTCCCATGCTTATAGGTTCCAACTGATTTCTCCCTTTTTCCTCTTTCAGACTACAGGGGGGTATTATCCTTGTTCAGGTAGGAAGTGGAGTAGAGCTGCATCACTGTGCAGATGATGCTGTACGAGGACCAGCGTGCTACACAGCGACTGCTCATGGTGACGAGTCCAAATCCTAAGTTAGTCCTTTTGTTTTTGTTTGGTTAAACCACACTGCAGACTACAGCAATGGATGCTGGACTGAACCACTGTATGGGCAGTGGCATGATAGCTGGACTATACCACAGTGCAGACGGTATTGAGTGTGGTATCAAATCGAACTGCCTTAGCCTCAGTGGGTTTCATGTTGGTGTCATACATTGGATTTTCAAATGATGCCTGACCATTGGAGCTCTCGTGGCCAACATAGCCATTGAACTGGACCTTTGGACGTGTCCTAAAAGAGAAAAGAAAAATGCCATTGCATGAGTTACACAGAGCTACTTTTTTAAACTTTATTAAATGGTCAGGAACAAAAAATACACTACAACCGAAAGTGGACGGGAACTGAAACACAAATGGGAAAGTAAACTATGCAGTAAAACAGCACAACAGTCATATTTTCAATCCAGGAAGAATTTACACAGGCCTGTGAAACTGTTTACCTAAGAAAACGTTTTTGCACACAGACTGTCCAACATTTAGAACAAAAAACAATCAAACCAGCCATCAGTTATTGAGCCTCAAGGTTTAGTGACTGATACACTACACTCAGTAGTAGTAGTACTGAATTGAACCAGAGCCAAAAATGCTAGAGAATCAGGTGGCTCTGCTTGTGCTGGATTTCATACTGTACACAAACTGGTACACAATGGGAGTGCTCTCTGTCACTTGCCCTTTTGAACACACATTTAAAATATTCTCTGAAAGCACTCGTTAATATTTATCTCACATTTAAGCTTAGATTTTAGTTTTTATATACAAATATTTGCAATTCTATTAAAAAAACACATTTTTAGCATTTATGTTCAGAAACATTCATCAGCAACAACTCTGTCACTGTTTGTCTTCTGGCTCAACCTGAACAAACTCTTATATTTGTTGAAAACAAATATATACATTGATGTTTTACAGAAAGGTACATAGAAGCCCTGAGCGAATTTAAAATGCATGAATATAGCAGGAAGTAAATAAATTATGTTCCATTATGGCTGCTCCCCCTGGTGGAAACATGAGATATAATTTTTTTTCCCTACATACTACTTAAGGGCGTTACCACTTGTGGCTGCACTGACTACATTGCTCGCAGGGGATCTCATTATGGCCACATACCAGCAGGGGACCAGCCAAGGATCGGACAAAGATCCACCATGCTCCTTTCACGGACTTGCGCGCTATTTAAGTGTCTGTGGTATGTTTCTGAATGCATTTTATATTTGAATTTTGAAAGAAACACTTTGTGCAAAGTAGCAGCTCTTCTCTGAAGTCAAGGTGAGAACGCTTAGCTTTTCTTGGGAGCGAAAAGTTAGCTGTTAAAAAAAAAGACTATTGCTGTATTAATTCAGTTTTATGCCCTATTGAGGATTTTAACTTCAAAAAACCCCAAAAAGAAAACAATTAATGGACAGCAGAATGGCCGAGTTTCACTACTTAAGAGAAAGTCATCTAAGTGTAATGGTTAAGAATTAACTTTTTATTTACCATATTTATTTTTGCCAAATATAGCTGTAAAATGAAATTTAAAAGAAAAAAGAAATGACTTCTCTCTGTCATGTCAGCTGGCTTGTTATGCATGTTGGTCTGAAACTTTACCCTTAAGGTTAAAGGAGCAAACTTTGTAATAGGAATTTTCTAGTAAAAATCTACAAATTGCAGTGAAAATTTACAGCAGGAATGAGAGCATGTACCATAACACTCTGGTTTGAGTAGTTTGGCCGCCCAGTGCCCATCCACTGCTCTTTTATGAGCATATCAGCATGCAAACTGCCATCATCCAATAGCACCGGTTCAAAAATATGCAAATTTATTATTACTCAGCCTGCTTGATTTTTTTTTTTTTAAAGAAAGTTACTGCAGGGGTTCAAACGGATATACTATATGACAACCTCCCTCTAATTTGACTGTTTGTCGCCGATTAAATTTTTGGATAATCAGGTCCTATAATCCAGTTAGATGTAATCACTTACTCCCAGACCCTGTGGAACTATTAGCAGGGAGGAGCACTGCAGCAAAAACGCTGTTTGACTCTGACCTCATTAAGAGTGTATGTACGTGTGTGTGCGCACGGGTAGAAATCCAACCCTGGGGAACCACTAAGCCTACCCTACATGCTCAACCCATTACTTTACAAAACTGCACACAGTAACACACACTGCAGACCTCCCTGCGTGGCAGTAGCTTAAATCGCTGCACTGGTCATGGCTGTAGGTGCAATAGTTTAATTTTATTGGTAGAATGAAAAATGGCAACCATAATTGCTTTGACAGTATTATAGATACTGTGCAGACATATGGGCCAGAGCAAGAAAACTCTAGTGTCACCCACTCACACCTTAGTTTTAGTGCATAAGCTAGTAGTATAAGCTACTACCGTACATTCTCTGTACTGTACATTATCTTCTGTTGGCTTGCCATTATGTCGGCTAGGCATGATGATAGGCTCGCCACGCTAACTTTTCCATCCTGCTACTGTTTTAGTGAGGATTTTTTTTCCATTATAGGTAATAAAAGACAAGCAATTTTAAAAAGCAAACATTTCACGTGCTTTGATCGACCCATTTCTATCAGGTCATATACTGCACTTCTTCTTGATGACATGATGCTGACAGAAGGATGACAATGAGATCAAAGACAAAATAAAATGCCCTTTTTTACAAACTTTAAATGACTGCTGTTTTAACAAAGTAGGGCTGCACTATTTAAAAAAAAACATTTCTTTGTTTCTTTGGAAGGGAGAAAATAAAGGCTCCCCCAAAATCACCTATAGTGAATAAGGAGAGTCCTGTTATTCCAATAACTTCTGAAGTGAAACTTATTTTGGTTCTAATTGATTTTCAATTTATTTCCCTCACTTCAGAGCAACATTTTGGGGTAACCGTGCAGCCTTACTAAACAGCACAAAGAAAAGTCTGAAAACTAAAAATAATAGATGAGAAGTTTGACGGAGGATGTGGCGGCGGGCGGAGGTCTGGTTGTTGTTTGAACCAGATGGATGACAGGTGCCAGTCTTACCTGCCGCCAGGCCCCCAGGTATCTTTTGGTCTCTCATTGTCATCTGTGTCAGCAGACAATGTCCTGCATACAACCATCAGCTTTAATATACATCAACCAGCATTGCACATTTCTAACTGGCAATCAGGTTGTATAACAAATATGATGCAATGATAGAGTCACTAGGCTAGAAGACTAATGAGTGCATATTATGCAAAATGTGCTGTTTGTCTGTGCAAATCTGCATGACCCTGTGCACATCCGTTGGCATACGAGCCTTCACCCAATGTTAACTAAAGCATAGCAAAATACATGCAACTATTGTGCAAGCTAAAATAGGTCTAAATAGACTCTACAAGGCTCATTGCATACTAAAAGCTGTAGCACAGAGCTACCATAAATGACAAGCCAACAGATTAATGTGTGTTAGCGTCCATAGTCTAGCTGCAAAAGATGACTTTGTAAAACTTTGACTGACTACGGCAATGTCCTCAAACTGTAAAACCTCACACAAGTCTTAAACAGAAAACATCGAGATGACATTATACCCTCAGTATAGTCCTGAATTATCTGGCATCTTAAATCACTGTAAGCCTGCTGTGAACTTTCTAGGAACAATAATTAATATCTGAGGTCAATCAGATTTAACCCACGTGGGCTTAGAGTTTAAAAGCTATAATTACATTTTTCAAATGTCTGTAAACCTGTCTGTGCTAAAATGTATCAAACTGCCACCTTCTCAACTCAATTAGGGACAAAGAACGCATAAACGGATTGCTTTCAAAAATGTATAATTAATCTTTTTAGGACTGGTTGTACTTTGTGAGTCTCAAAAGATGCATGGTTAAGTTTTGGTGTCAGCCCATTTAGAATGAGAAGTATGGAGATTGAAGAAAAGCCAGAACACCTGCTTTGTATTCTACTCTGCTGCTCGTCTGTTTTTCCTTGAAGGACTGATGTTGATGATATAGCTTACCTGTGCTTGTAGAGGTAGAAGGCAAATCCGGAGAGGATAAGGGCAAAGAAAGGAACTAAGATGGCTGCTGCCACAGAGCTGCTGTTTGTGTAAGGGTTTGATGGGTCCATCGGCATGGTTACAGGGTCTAGGGACAAAGACACAGATAAACCAACACATGCATAAACCCCTGCACACAAACACCTCCTTGTGCATGGTTAAAAGAAGCTTTCTGCATTGTTAGTTTCTCTCCTATGTCCATTTAGGCTTAAGCGACATTTATTTTATATGATTTCAAGGTTCAAGGTTCTTTATTTGTCACATGCATAGTTATACAAGTATAACACACAGTGAAATGTAGCCTGACACACTCCTCGACATGTGCAAAAAAAATTGTGTAGAGGAAGAACATTATATATATATATATATATATATATATATATATATATATATATATATATATATATATATATATATATAGTATAAATGTGCAGTAGTAGTAGTAGTAGCAGATTTAACTGATAAAAAGACCTCATTAATATTAAATCTTTTAGTGCTTCCATAATGTTAATACTGATGGTGACATTACAAAAATGCCCACCTTGTCTTGTCAGATAGAACTTGCCAAAATCTTTACTGTGTATATGGCCCTGGTAGACAAACGTCTTCTGGTCCGATTCAGCAGTAACCTGAAAAACAGAAGTACAATTTAATAGGAACTTACAGTACTGTGAAGTATACTGTTAATGTAATATACAGTATACTGCATGCAGCCACAATTTGCATGATCAATTATTTAAAGTGTTGTTTTTATAAATTGCATTAATGTAATAAATTCAATAAACGGTTTCATGTTGGGTATACTTTTGATGTACTACCCTTGACAGTATAATGGTTCGGTATTTAACACTATCTTCTCACAGCAAGAAATTTATGGGTTTGAATCTGGTGGTGAAAATTCTTCTCTATAAATCTTGCCAAAATGGTGACTTGAACACATTTATTTAGATGTAAACCCTTCATGCAATTTTGTTACATAAGCACAATGTCCTGAAAAAAAGTGGTTGCTGCAGATGGCTGTCCCTCCCTTTCTTCCTGTTCAAAGGGAGTTTTTCCTTCCCACTCTCGCCAGCTGCTAGCATAAAGTGAGCTGTTTGGTTCTTGGGATTTTCTCTCTATTACTGCAAGTCTTTTACCTTATAATACAATGGCATGACAAAACTGAATTGAACTGAAGCCTGTTTATTCATAGAGTTCCTCCATGTACTCCAGCTTCCTTCCTCAGTCCGAAGTGTTGCCGGTAGGTTAACTGGCAATTCTAAATTTGCTGTAGGTGTGAATGTGAGAGTGTGTGTCTTTGTTAGCCCTGTGATGGAGTGGCACCTGTCCCGGGTGCTTCTTTGACAGGTGAGACAGGCCGAAGCCCTCCTGCAACCTGAAAATGGGTTGATGGATGAATACCACGTCCTCTACACTGTGCTCCATATTCCGCTCTCTATCAACCCCCTTTGCTCCACTGTTCATCTAGTTCAGAATTTGAGGACTGCTTTATTCCGAGAGCAACAATCAAAATTTCATCTTCTGACTGTAAGATTGTCTTTTTCGGGAATCGGAATCTCACCGAGCCACGTCATCACTTTCTTTCATTTGCATCCAGATTAGCTGTCTGTCTGTGCGTCCATCATTCCTTCCTTCATTCTTTCTGACACTTCTTTCCTTCATGTGTGTCTACAACAATCTTTTACAGTTCCTACACACAGTTACTCAGTTTTTCACTTCTCCTCTCTGTCAACATGTCAAACATGACCAGCTGTCTGTCAAATTTCTCAGCGATACAATATGTAGACCAAAAAAGTCCCAGCTTTGAATATCAATTTTGAGGTTGCATATTTCTTCACATTTGCATCACATAATGAAAAAGTGGGCTTTTTTTTTCATCATTTGTCTGGTTTTCTTAATCAAAGCAGTTGGAAACTAATGTATACAACGTTACGTGTCAAAAAGAAATTTGGGATACATGGAGAAAATGCGGAATAATTATTGAATAACTCAGCTCCAGATTTGTGATCCTGTGGAGAGTTACATGCTGGAACAATATCGTGTTGAGGATATTAACTTCTGGAGTTATACACATGCCTGGGCATCTCATGGTGACAACAAGCCATGTCCAAATTCACTCCCACACTGACTGATTCATTCCTGCCTGTATGACAGACAGGCAGCTGTTTACTGAGCAGTAAAGTGACACCATAATTTTGTGAAGCATTGCACAAAGTCAGTTTCCACAATTATAAATGCAAGGATTTGTTCTGAAATATGCTATAATGGGTGGTACAGGCACTCCTCTTAAAATGCCCAGCTGGGAGTGCTTAAGAGTGCAGCTTTGGTTGCTATGATACGGAATATCCACAAAAAGAAATGTGTTGCCAGTACCTGACTCTAGATGACTGATGCTTACTTGGTGGATTCAGAACAACGAAATCTTTATATCTGTATTATTATATTATATATATCCACATCACAACGCACCTCTTTGACAAGAAGCAAAAAATGCTTGATACGGGAAAAGAAGAGGAAGTTTTCTTACATATCCATCCATGGCCCAGTTGTCATTCTTAAACTTGCTGTAGTAGTGCTCTGTTGGCCCTTTCACCTGGTAGACCTTCAATAGCAGCTGGTTTTCCTCTGCCTTGTAGGTACCTGGATAGAGATAGAGAACAGTTAAATATACAAATAGCTTGGCTAGCACCTTGTTTTTTTTGTTAGCGGTTCGAACGTTAGAAAGCGGTTAGAAATGCAAAGAGAAAGACACAGAGGCAAAGGTGCAACTGGAAATTGAGAAGTGAAAAGACTGACAGAAAAGTTGATAAGCAAACAGGAAGAAGAAGACACTTTGACACTGTTTAATGATCATACTCTATTTTCTTCACCAGGCACTTGACACATTACGAAAGGAAAAAGTGACATTTACCCTTCAGCTACACGTCTCTACTTGGTTAACTACACAACACAAAACTGCTGCTGTTTAATATGACAAGTCCATTTAAGTGAGACATCAGAAATCTAAGATGAAGATACTCGACTGGCTGACAGTTAAATTCCATTTTTTACCAACTAGTAATTTTTTTAACACATAAATCTATGGTTCGTAAAAATTAAACAGAACAGTGTTTAGAAAAATGTGCAATATAAAGGAACGTGCCAGATTTAACATAGATAGCAAGGATGCTTTGCTAATATTGTGCAAAGAAAATCAGATCTTTAATAACCTGCTGTGTATTTGCACCTATAGCAGCGCTGCTTCTGTGATATTTACACTACATTTAATATATGCAAATCTTACCTCACTGACAACAAAGTCAGTGCTATGAGAAAGTTCAGACCTTCACATCGTATAAAATCAAGTAATTTTTTAAAACTTTTTTCTATATTTGATGAGATTTTGTCACTCTGTATTTCTTTATATTTTGCTGGGAAAATGGGTCCAATGTAAACATAATTGGAAATAACAGGCAAAAAAGGGAGACAAAAACTTAAGAGCGTGATAATCACTATTTGGTATGACCACCTTTATTCTTCAACACAGCCAGGAATAGTTCTCCAAGTTTCTTAAATCAGAATCAGAATCAGAATACTTTATTGATCCCTGGGGGAAATTATTTTTTGTTACAGTGCTCCATTTTAAACCAACATTAAGACAAGACAGACAATACGCTAACTAAGAATAGTACAATATATACATATATATACATACATACATACATACATAAGTCACTTATAAATAAATATTTGGAAAAGAAACATGTGTAGTTGTAGCAGCAAACAGTGTGTTAAGTGGATGCGTTGTACAGGGAGATGGACATTCCAAAGGTCTTCTTTGGATGTTGGCTGCCTTTTGTTCCATTCTCTGCAAAGATGATCCCACACTGCTTCAATAGGTCCGGGGTTTGAGGAAGACAATCCATGACTCAGTGTTCCATTGTGGTTTTTTTAATGCAAGTATGCGTTTACTATATTGGAAGTGTGAGTGGGATCACTGTTATGATGAAAAATTAAGCTCTTGCCAATCAGTGGCTTTCCAGGCATTACTGCATGGTCGATTCTTGACAGGCATACTTCCACGAAACCATTTCTGATCCACTGAACGGCCGCATGTATCTCTCTGGTCCTGTGTCAGGGTTTTGCTCTATTTTTTTTCCTATTCCTTAAGGACATGACTTTCAAATAATGTTCATCTGCTGTAGACAAAATTATTTGGTCCTTCACTTTCTTCTTTTGTGCTCTGTTTGTCCTGGTTCCTTGTTGTTTTAAGGACATACTGCACACCATGTTGAGATTTGCCAAATTTGTGGCAGCAGCTCTTTGGGAATCACTTTGTTATTGCAAAAATACTATTTTATGCCTGTTGAACTGTGTTACTTTTTGTTATTTTTCACAGATTCAACTAAAGAAAAGGGAACAAATTATGTGCTTTTGCAACAGGTTGCTAGTAACAAAGTGTCTAAAGATGCTATTTAAAATGGACTTTTTGTTTCTGTTATGTGTATATAAAACTGTGGTTTATCCCTTAAGTAAGGTGCCTCCTTTGTGCTTGAATGAATTGTCAGCCAGTCCTAAGTGACTTTAAAATAAATAAATAAATAAACATTCTTCTGGAAATGGTCCGGTGAAAGACCATTTAAAAAAACAAAACACAAGGCCGGGCTCCTTGGAAACAAAATGAAAAGAAATAAGGGGTGGCTCAAGACTATTGCACATCGGCGTATTTCAAATATAATTTATGACTTGTAATACTTACATCAGCCTTTGTTTAACTGAAGCAACAAACTGACTCAAGTGTTTCTTGGTTCTGTTTTATGTATATAACTGCATTAATGTGTTTCACACAGTCTGAAAGTAGAGCACTAGCTCCTCTCTAACAACACTCAAAGCAAATTTATGAACGTGAATAATAAATTTTGCTTTGAGTGCTTCCTTTCTTGTTTTACCTGACAATCTGATGGACACGCCGCTGGCTTCCAGTAATGTGATGTTGACTCGACCACTGGTATCATTGAACCCAGTAACTGTAAAGGCAGTGGCCTGTCTCTTCCCAAGGTACTCATAGAAGCCGCTCCACTCAGAGTTTGGAGAGAAGACATCCACTGGAACTGCAATGAAGTCAAAGGCACAAAACAGGAGGAAATCTAAAGTTTAGCATTTGCTGTTGCTATCAATATCATTAAGGTCACACTGTTTTTTGGATATTTTTGTCAGCTATAATCTGCACCCTTTCCCTGTTTAACACTAAATAACATTAAAGGTCACAAACAGGGAAGAAACATTTATTATTATTAGGATTAGTTATAAATATTTGACAAGACAAGACACAGCACTTCTACCTTTTAGTTACTTCATAATTGAACAGGCCAGTGTGAGTTTGTCTGAATCCTACATTTAGAAACAGGACTTCTTTAAAACACAGCAGCTGCAGGATTCATGGAAGATCAAAACTGTCTCCTTCTAAATGCATATATTGATTACAAAATCCTACTTAAAACCCATAAGGCATTAAGTGGTATTTCACCTGAATGTTTTCACTGATTTATTTGCTGCATCTCAGCTGTACTTCACAGCATTTCACTGTCATCCTATAAAATCAAAAAGCTCTGTGGAATGAACACTCACTGCAATCTCAATACCCTCTTTGAGGAATACTTTGTCTCAATCTCGTTTATCAAAGCGCAATTTAATGAACTCTGTTACAAACATGGGTAACACGGTACATTTGTGGTGGAAGTGAACTCTGCATACCACGAATCTTGTTCTTTTGGACATCTGTATCTCCTCTGCCTTTGGGATTGACTTTGACTCCAACTGAAACATTAAAATAAAACACAGAGATAAATGCTGTTTGCTTGACATTTAAAGTTATGCAGAGAGAGCATTTGGTAGATTTGGGAAAATATAAGTATGTGACGGGACTGAGCAAACAGGAAAAGCACATGTTAAAAAAACCCATTATCTAATTGCTTTGCCATGTGCTACTTCAAGACAAGAGACAGAAAACTGCTGGCAGTCCATTTCCTGTCTGGGTATTATTGTCTTGTTGCTATACACTTGTATATCACGACATTCACAGCCATCAGTTCCTCATCTTTGAGAACAGATAGCGCTATGAGTATGTGATAAAAAATATCAACAACAACAACATTCATACGCCTGAGGCTGATTTCCCAGAGCATGGAAATAATATTAGTGTGATAAGCTGTATTTATCTTAAACCATAAGATAAATATGACATCCATTCTAGATTTTAGGCAACATATCAGCACATTTTACAAGCAGTGCATTTTCAAGATACAATCTGAATACCTTTGCAGAGCGGTGGTTTTCCTGACCATCTACCATCACTTTTACAGGCTCTGTGCTCTGAGCCCCCAGCCAGATAGAAACCTTCTTGACAGGTGTAGATCAGAGTGTATCCCAAGGTAGGCAGGTCCATAGATCGAACATCTACATTACTGGGGGTCTCTGGCTGTCTGCATGAATGGGCTGAGTGACAGGGAGGGGAAAGAGCAGTTATCATAAACATATCCATGCTTTAGTTTAAAACAAGATAGGAAGTTTTTCTCCACTAAATTACAAATACAACCACCAACACTGACTTTAATTAGCTCAAGTTGGGTTTTTTTACTGATGTGCCGAAGATACAAATGTGATTGTGCACGGAGTTTTTCCTTACCTATACACTCAGGTTGAGTTCCACTCCAGGTCAGGTTTTCTAGGCATGTTCTTGTCGTTGAACCGAGGATGTGGTAGTTTTTGCGGCACTTGAAGGAAATCTTACTGCCAACCTATTTATCATAAAAAGCATGATAAAAAGTCTTCCCCCAGCCTCTAAAACTCCATATAGTAATCACAATAGTCATTCATCTTGAACGTACCGCTAAAACCTTATAGCACATCCATTTTTCTAACTTTTGTTGTGATCATGAAGTTTATCAAACATTTAAACTTCGATTTTTGCTCCTGCATCACGTGCTGTGTCTGTGTTGTTCTACTGGTGTTAGTAGTCCTCCTACTCTTTATAGAGTTGTCAGGGGAAATATGATATGAAGATGATATCCAATTATGCCTTCACAAATTGAAGGATTTGCATGTTTGCTTAAACTCCATTAAGGATTGGACAGCCAATATATTCCATCAACACATTCTTATCTCTTCTCCAGACAGCTTGGTGCAAAGATAAAAGAACCTTAAAAACTTTGAGCGTTAGCTTTTCCCTGGTGTTTACTTTTCACTTGCATATGAAGTCTCTGATTCTTGGTTCAGACCTACAGTACTTAATCTCATTTGAGGATGCATGCATGAAAGTGGTAGAACATTGATGCCATTTGTTCACAAATTATGCTGAATTTTCTTTTATATAACAGATACTTGTAGTGGCCCTTCATCATGTTAACAAAATATCTGCAAAACTGCCAAAGTTAAACATTAATCCCATCATTTTAGTAAAATAAAGTGCTTACTATTCACAATCTTTTATCTGAAAGTCCATACTTACAGTATAATAAATACCTCTTACTTGAAAAAAAACTTCAGCTGGTGCTATAATGTTCTTACCTGAATAAATTAGTGTTCCAGATATGTAATGAATTATACATATGTTTTAGTGCACTAATAAATGTTTCTTACTTGAAAGCCTTGGGCCATGACTGGGATACCATAAGCTGGAGTTCCTGGATCACGACAGCTGTTGAAGGCTGGGTCTGCAAATACATTTACACAATGAACATTTTTAGAAATATTTATATCTTTTACAGTCTTTTCAGTGTCATACACTTACCGGTTACTTAGTTAGGTACACTTGTTTAGCTGGTTGTTAGTGCAAATATCTAATCAGTAAATCACAGTGCAGGGCCTCGGTGTGTTTACTGTGGGCCGGTAGACATGTCCATGTCTATCAGCCCACAGTATATGGACCTGTTGAATTTCAAACTGAGCATCAGACTTTGAATGACACATGGTGTTTGGTGCCACAAATCCCTGCACATCTGTAGGGTTCACAAAATGCCTTGTTGATGCCAGAGGTCAGAGGAGAATGGCAAGATGACTTCAAGCTGATAGGAAGACTAACTCAAATAACTGCTTGTTACAACTAAGGTATGCAAAAGAGCATATCTGACTGCACAACACACTGAAGCAGAAGGGCTACAGAAGCAGAAGACCACACCAAGGTGCTGCAGCTGGTGTAATGTTGTGGGGGTACCATTCGTCCCATTTGTACCAAATGGACACCACGGACTATGTGACTATTGTTTACCCATCTTCTGATGGCTTGTTTCCAACAGGTTAATGTTGCGTCATGAAGCTCAGATCATCTGAAAAATTGGATTCTTGAACAAGACGATGAGTTAACTGTAGTCAAATAATCCCCACAGACATAAGATACTATCAGTCTAGTATAGCACCTTTGTGATGTGGTGGAACGGCAGGAGTTGTGTGATGCTATCTTGTCATTATGGCTCTGAGGAATGTTTCCAACACCTTACTGAATCTGTGCCATGAAAAATTAAGGCAGTTCTGCAGGCAAAAGTGGATCCAGACCAGTACTTGCAAGGTGTAACTAATAAAGTCTTTTTTTAAATTGATTTTTGACTTATTGGTAAGACTTCAGGCACTTAACACAGAAGATTATTCAATGCCTCACCACTATCAGAATACATTATAGTAAATATTAAATATTAAAGTCTTAAGAAGTATAACTTTTCTATGTAAGCACCCAGTTAGCACTTAAATCTGAACAACATGCAGTAACATAGAAAAACACATTTTTAGCAGAACAACGTGACAGAAATTCTGTGATGGCCGTGCTGTTCTCGCAAGACTGATTTAATTTCACTTTTTTCCTTGTAATTGTACAACTTGTTCCAAAATAAGCTCCACACTTCCAAAACAGCAAACACAAACACTTCAATTTCACATCAAAAAGTGAAGGACTGCTTTACAAGATAAAATCTTGTATCCAAATGCTGACATCAAAACTACACACTTCATCAGTTGACGAGATAATATCTTCAGCTCTAGGTATGCAGGAATACTAATGCCAAGATGTGAATATGAGTAAGCTCTACAATCTTGTTTACCAATAATCTGATTTCACACAATTTTAATCATAATATGATAAAATGTTTTCCTTTGCAGTAGACAAATTGTTCATCTAAAATTGTGAAACTACTGGAATATGTATTTATGATTTATGTAAGCATTCTGTTAATGTGTCTAAGTCTTTATGCATGATTTTCTGTGTGTAATGCAAAAGTGTGTTGGGAGCAATATACTGACCAGATATCTCAATTTCCTTTAACAAACTGACACTAACGCATTTATAAAAGCCCAGAAAAGCACTGAAATCTTACACTGTTTTCTGTAAATGTCATATCATACATGATAGGTCATTTTAACTTGTTTAAGCTTACCAGATCTCAGTTTCCTGACATGTGGAAACAAAAAATCTTCTGGATGTTTATGGTTTCACGCTGGACTATCATCAAGATACTGTAAAAAGTCCTGTATCCAGTATATATGAAGTATCTACATCTAAAGCTGAGGCAGCATCTCTGTTGCATTCCTATATACATTATGGGGCATAAATATGAAGTCAGCATATTGTTTACATTTAGTTACCTATGCAAGCTGGTTGTTGGCCACTCCAACTTCCATCTGCTTGACAGACTCTGGATGCAGAGCCTACGAGCAAGTAGGGGGCATGGCAGTAGAACCTGACCTCTGACCTATGTAGGAAAGCAAATATTAAATTATAATACAAACCCCAAAATTGCACAAAAGTAGGCAGTGATGAGGAATGTTAATTAATTCATCAACTTATCAAAGGGGTTTTGAAGTGAAAAATTAAATTGTGGCAGGATAACGCAAGTAAATTAGTTCCTGTGTAGAGCACAGAATGTAGGAGACATAATACAACTTTTATTCAGTAGCAATTCAGTTATGCTATTTAAAAAAAGAGAATGTATTTCAAGATAGTCGAGTCCCCATTCGGCCATGTAATACTTATGATTATAACTAAAAAGCATAACCACGTTATACACTAAACTACTGTGGCTTATTCATTAACTTATAAACCACTGACCGGTATGAAAAGATATTTCCCTCTCTGAATCCTCCTCCAGGAGAGCCAGGATCACCACATAGGACAGCTTGAAAAGACATAAAAATGGCGATTAGGACTGTGTACTGGTGCACAGATCGGTTAAAAATGCTAAAATGCTAAAAAATCAACACATTACTGTGTTGATGCACAGTAATGTGCATCAACATGCTGCAGTGTATAGTATATGCAGCGGTACGCTAACTTACGCAGACATTGTGGGACGTCTCCTGTCCAAGTCCCATTCCCCTCACAAGTTAACACAGCAGGAGTGGACAGCTGATAACCGTGGAAACAGCTATAGCTAATACTCGATCCCCATGAATGGTCGGTCCCTTCCACCTTCCCATTCTGTACTTGAGGGGGAGGTCCACACTGGATCACTGAAACACATATAACAGCATTATATACAGTAAAATAAAATAATAGGAAATTAAACAGTTCAAAAGATAACATGAGCTAATGCACCACTGCAACACATATCTAGTAGTAGTCTTGCAAAGCTGGTTGTAAGGTTCATGCAGTATACAACTTAATTCCGTAACAGAGGTGACTGTTAGGGTTCATGAACCAATTAGAAAGGAAACTTTCGAGTCGACTTGGAAATAGCAGCCGGGGGTCGAGAAACAAAGTTGGAAATTGAACAACTGGAAAAAGGTCAACATGACTTGAGACTACAGGTGGAGGTGAAAATACATCCTTAGATGTGAAAAAAGCAAAATCTGCAGATGACTGTAATCACCACTATTTGGATATGTATAGAGTTAAAGCAGCAGATGACCCAAATCGCCATGTTTAGGTTACCGAACCAAAAAAACTAACCGATGAACTGAGAGTTTCTGATACACTTCTGCTTCACAAGACTAAAAAAACTCACAATATATGAAAAATATCCGTTTTATAAATCAAACTACCTCTAACCATCACCTTGAATAATTAAATGGACTGCATACCCCTGACTCCGTTTAGCTTTTGCCATTTGTCATTAGCCTTCGGGCGCAAAAAACAAACAATACTGTGAATGTTAAAATTAAATATTCAGTAGGCATCCAAGCGGCACAGTGATTTGTTTGCGTTAAAATAAATAGTGTTTTTCATTCATAGAAGTAACTGAAGATCTGACCATATTATTAAAAAATGGACACACAAATGCAAATTCACTTAATTATTCTTTCCAGTGTGTACATGAAGCTGAGCTGCTGTTCATGTAATGTTAATGACTCACACAAACTCAGTCCTATTTAGAAACTCAATTTTGTAAATGACAGTTTATATAACTAATATTGGGATTAAATTGTCCGACGCATCACATAGGCAAGTATGCATTTAAAAAAGCATTTGTTACACACAGAGAATTTATTTCTGTGATGACTGGAGGTTAAAGGACTTTTTACAAGATTTTAAGAAACTCGCTGTGTGTGTTCATACATGCAAGAGCATTTTTATGTAGCTGGATATGTGTGCGTTTAACTTCATAACACTCCGACAAACATCTCTGCGTGTGCATGTGCCCGACTCCCCACGATAATGATAACCATCTGCATGGTTTCAAACATCTAATAAAGCCAGTGTAATTCTCATCTAACCAGGAGACAGATGGTTTCATGCTCCATTCATTCTGCTATGATGATATACAATAGACATACCCACACACAGAGAGAAAGAGAGAGTGGCAGATAAGCACAGAAACATCCTGTATATACAGAGGACAAAGCAATAAGAAAGTATTGCGCATAAACACATGTAATCGAGAGTAAAAAAATAAGTACCGGTATATAAAACTATCTGTAATTATACTGTATACAGATTTAATTTTTTCTTGTTCATTTTTTGGAATATTTTTCTGTTCCTCTGTTTGCATTATCGTCACTCTTTCTGAAAAAAGTAAAATCAAATCAAAAATTAATCAAGGACACCTTTTGCTAGTACCGAGTTGGACCCCCTTTTACCTTTAGAACTGTTTTAATTCTTTGTCACAGAGAATCAATGCCATATTTTGGCACGACAGTATTACACAGTTGCCGAGAGTTATCAGCTGTGCACCCATGATGTGAATATCCTGTTCCCCAAAGGGACTCTGCTCATTGAGAGCTGGTGACTGGGGAGGCCATTTGAATCCAGTGAACTCATTGGTATGTTTAAGAGGTGATGTGACCTTTGTGACATGGCACGTTATCCTGGTGGAAGCAGCTATCAGAAGATGGGTACACTGTGGTCATAAAGGCACGGACACAGTCAGGAACGCGTTCTTCCAGAAAACGGCTGATCACAGTTATTTTGTCCTTTTTGGACCATTCCCTGTAAACACTAGAACTGGTTGTGTGGGAAATTAGATTAGTAGCTTCTGAAATACTCAGGCCAGCCCATCTGCCATCAATAACTATGCCAGGTTCAAATTCCCTAAAATCAAAACTTGGACAGTTTGAACTTCAGCAGGTCATTTTGACCATTACTTTGAGTTGCTTTTGTGTGGTTGGCTGCTAAGATATGTATTAATAATAAGGTTAATAATGAATAATAATTCATGATATTAACAATAATAATACCTATAAGTGGTTTGGAGTCCTATGTAAAGCGCCATACAAATACAGGCCATTTACCATTTTTTGTTAATAATACTTCATCAGGTGTACTTAATAAAGTGACAAGTACGTGCATTTCATTTATAATTCTGTGTTATTCTGCCTATGGCAAGCTAATCAACTGGTTGTCTGGCTTTCTATCTCACCAGTGTTGTGAAGAAGCCTTCACCTCCCCATAGCCATCCTTCCAGCCTTAGAAAAAAATTATATTTCTCCACTCTACAACGTGTCCTTGTTTGTCCCATTCAAAACAAACCTACGCACCTGCACACAAATCAATGCCAATTTCTTAAAGTATGTACATGATTCATCGTTTTATTGTTACGTGACTGTAGGAATAATAGCTGGTGGCTAGCCAGCAGTTAATGAAGTTTCAGTTTCATCACAGAATGAATGTTTTCTTCCGCCTAAAAGCAACTTTGTTGTTGGGGAACAAACTCTAGCTGACTAAAACAGAGGAATGCATTCTTATTGACTTGAGCAGTTAATATTCCAGACCAATATTTCTGTGGGACTCTGATGCCCCAAAACACTCGGGTCTGTAATTGAAGGTTCCTGAACTCTTTTATTTCCTCTTTGTCTCTTTTCCTTGTTGTGAATTGACTACGGTGGCTTCACAACCCAGAGGAAGAGGACTAACTCTCATCCCTGCTTGCTTATGCGCCTTTGCTCTTCCCTCCATCATTGCGCTCGCTGACTGCTTTCCCGATCCTCTCTTCTTTCCTCTCACGTCTCCACACTCTCCTCTTTCTTACACTCTGGTCCCCTGCCTCCTTTCTGTCTGGGTACTCCCCCCCTGACTCCCTCTAACCCTTCTTTGCTTTCTCCCTGCACTTCTCTTCGTTGGCCTTCTGTCCCAGCTCCAGTCCTCTTTCATCCTCTTCCCCAGCTCTCTTGGACTCCTTCTCACACCATTACTGCCTCTCCCTCCCTCCCTTTGTCTTTTAAGCATATCTCTCTTGGTGCAATTCACCCAACCAACAAGTTTTATGGGCTTAATCCCTTTTCTCACTGTGTGTTTACAGGTTTGGGGGCAGGTATTGATTTGGCTCTCTTTGTTTCTCCCATCACTCGCTTCCTTTCTCACTTGCTTCTCCTTTGCTTTTTCCTTGTAGCCTCACTGATGGCTCATCACATTCACTGTTTTTCTTTTTTCATTTACTTGCTTTACACTCTCTTTTTCCACCTTCCAATTTCTTTCCCTCTAAATCTCTGGATTATGCATTGTGTGTCACTCTGTGTTTTTGTGTCTCTCTTCTCTAATCCATTGTTTTCTTCCGATACACCCCTTCATCCCTTACCGCCCCTCTCCTCCTCCTAGTCTCCCCCTCTGTCACTCATTGTCATTCTTATGTCTAAGTCCCTTTGATTCCCTTTTGCCTGCAGTTCGATAGGTCCTTCATTAAATGTGTCTATGGGTGTCTGTGTGTTAAAAAGCTTTCGTCACAAAATGAGATCAAATGATCGATGAGGGGATGAAAACAGGGGAGTTGAACATGAGATGGGGAGATTTAGAAAATGAACTAAAGGAGAGCAAAGAGGAAAGACTTTTCTAGTCTATAGCCTGTTTCTACCTCTGTATCTCACTGGCTCGTTCCCATTTTTCCATACCACCTTTAACTTTTGCTTCTCAGTTTCCTCCCCAAGTCACATGCTCTATCAGTATCACACACTATCTTTTACTTCTGCTTTTCCTCTCTGCACCTCTTTCTGCTTCCCTCTCAGTAGCCTCTATCCCTGCTTTCTCAGTTTTTTTCATCTCAGTTCAAAGCCTCTCCAACTGCAGGAGCCAGCAGGAGATTTTCTGTTTGTGGGAAGAAACGGCAGGGTGGATCTCAGGAAACATTCCTTTTTACTGTTGTTGAGTATCATAGTCTAAACTCTAAATATGGCCTGTTGTAAAACTCTGAGCCATTTCAATTTAATGCATTCCTTTTTTATTTTCCCCTTTGTGTTTGTGGGAAAACAGAAGGTCTCAGGAAATAAACCCTGATTTAACACCCTGTTATAGTGAGGAGCAATGTTATTCTTCCTTTGGCCTAATCTTCCACTTCTTCCACTAATGTACTGTTGAATTCACAAGCTGTTATTTACTATACCAGTTCTTATTGCAATACTGTTTTTCTTAGTTAAATTGCCCTTTGTTTTTTGTGCACTCTACCATTAACTACTATCACAATTCTTCATTGTTTGCTACCATTAGAAGATCTCATTACATTGAGATTTGACACTATAATATGTCGAGTCCATGTGCTTTTATTATTTCAATGCAGAATACAAGACAACTTTTTATACTTTCCGTTCTGACTATGAATCAAATTCTGGGACAATTAGCAAAGGTTTTTAGGAAAGAAATCGGAATATTCTTGTTTCACTTTTTTGGCAAATCATAGACATTTACAAAAGGAATCCCTCATTTTTATTTTCATATATCAGAAAATATTAGCATATACCTTAACTTCTCTATATAACCAGTGGGCTAATCTAAACAAAGCTTTGCATCAAAACACACATACTGCACTTATTAACATCTATATGTTACAAAAAACATTTATTATAATTCTCTCTTTTTTTGGGGGGGATTTTATAAAATCAGTCCAAAACAGAAATGGACATTTTCTTTCTACCACTCTGAAAAAAAAACACATGTTTTGTAAGCAAAATAGCTCAGAATCTCAGAACTGAACAGAAAAAAAATATTTCTGCATGTAAGCATGTAAATTTTCAACAATATTTATTTTATTTAGTTGGTTTAGTTTAACATTCCATGCTTTTATCCATAACTATGGAAACAGTTATGTATTACTTCCTCATACCTTTACAGCTGGGTTTAGTTTGGTTCCAGGTTCCATCTTTTATGCAGCGCAGAACGTTGCGTCCATGTCCAGGTGGTTCCATCAAGTGACCGGGGTTGCAGCGGTAGATCACTGTGTGGTTGAAGTTAAACTCTCTTCCTATATAGATTCCATTAGCTATTGTCCCAGGATCACCACAACTGATCACTAAAGGAAGTAACAAAAATGTTATGGTATAAGTGAGCCTAAATCTGTCATACAGTGGTGTGCCAGTAAGCCTGGAGCTGTGGATGAGTGCAGCATCATTTAAAACCAAAGCGTAAAAACTGTGCTTTCTAAAATGTCATAAAAACTGTGCTTTCTGTTTACTCGAATTTCTTTCTCCTTCCTCACTGTAACTTCCCTGAAGCACATTCCAACTTCATTCTATCTACCTCCCACCTCCGTCTCCCCCTTTCCCTACACATCTGTCTGCCTCTGTTAAACTTTACACTTTAAAATCTCTCACACAAGAGACCTTGTGCAGTTCTGAAGATACACAGCAGCTGCTTTCCCAGTCCCTGAACAATTTATGCTACTCTTGAACCACTTGCTAAAGAAAAACACTGCCATACATATAACAATAATGATAATATTTTAATCAGCGCTTCTACGCTGCGTGAGAATCCCATGCTGTTTGAACTAATCACTCAGACAGCAATGATCATCCTACCAGTGCAATCTGGGGGTTGTCCTGTCCACGTCCCATTGGTTGTGCAGTGTCTGGTGGTCAGGCCTGATGTTTTGAAGCCTTCCCAGCACGTGTAAGCCACTGAGCTGCCGAAGGTGATGCCATCACTGAAGACAATTCTGCCATGTGCTGGGGTGCCAGGGTTACCACAGGATACAGCTGAGTGGTGAGGAAATACCAATCAGCGTTGATTAAACTCAGCGATAATATCGGTGTAAGCAATACTGTCTTCCTGTCCCTCAGGGCTGATCAGCTGTGGGCTACAATAATGAGATTATCACTAGAGTCAGCTGGAAGTAACATAAAATATCTCCTTGAGGTAGTGAAGCTGATTAATGATTAAAGGCTGTTGGGCTAGGGCGACCCCAAAGCTGAGCGCTCGTCCCCAGGTGAGACTTTTACTGCATGTTTCTGTCTCTCTCCATTTTCACTATCCAATCAAGGCAGAAATGCATAAAATAATGTAAAAAAGGAGTGTGTGTGACTGATCCTTTGCTTTTAATTACAGATGAATTACAGTTGTGTCGTAGTGAGTGAGGGGAAGTTGTTAAAACCCCTACATCACTAACGTTAACCTCCAAAACGCCACTGAGCCAAGTACAACACCTGTAAAAGATCCAAGGTCAGGTGCTGCCTGGTCGTGCTTACTGTTTGCCAAAACATCTGCGAGGTACAGCAACTGTAGAGGAAAACAAATGATGGCAAGAAGCAGCACTGGGTCATGCAGCAGGACTGTGGAGCTAATTATCAGTCAATACTTGTGGACAATGTCCTTCCTGAGTCATCTTTGGGGAGAACACAGTTGCAGAGATGAGAGCACAGAGAATACAGAAATATATTTCAAGATTGGCTGTGTGCTTGACATTGCAGCATTCATTAAGTCACACTGGTGTTCATGTTCACAGCTGCTTCAACAGTTCCTCTACTAAAGCCTATAGTGAATCTGAGGGGTTCCCTTTTATTTTGTGGAAAAAGTCACCCTCTGTGATGTCTTCTTTTGAGCCACGGATGTTTTCTTTGTGTCTGAGCCGCAGCTGGTCTTGTAGATTGTAAGACAAAATTGTCAGGGGACGGTTCATGAATGCAGCCGGGAAAGCACTACGGCTCTATCTAGTGAGCCATCGACCTTTAGTCTGCTGGCACAGCACATTAACAGAACCGACAGAAATTAGCACCCAGCCACAGCACATTTCCCTAATAAGATCATGACAGCTGACAGCCTTTAACAATCAAACACCTATTGATGGCATTCATTAGCCAGAACTCTTAAAAGCCTCGTTCAAAAGTACGTGAGACAGCATGTAGGTGGAGCACATCATACAAAGCTGCATGTGCGTCTATGACAGCAATTTCTTTCTTTAAATCTGTGAGTAACAGTCTGTAGATGAGTGTGTATTTAATTGGAAGTGTGTATGGATTTCTTTGCATTTGTGTGTGTCAGTGACAGATGTCTTACCCTCTCTGAATCAGCTTTTAACCACTATTAGCTTAATGAAAAACAACTGTAGACAGACATAAATAATTACCTTACACAATCACAGACAATGGCACACACAAACACACTTCTAAGGTGTTTGTGTGTGTCTGTACGACTGACTTGATATTTACGTCAGTTTTTCAACATATGCAAGCAAGTCAAGACTTACAAGAGGTTAAAATTAGAGACTTTCTGCAGTTTCTCAACCACACGCTTTCCACAACAGCTTTGCATAATTTCAGTTTAGAGCTCTGTGTCTTAAAGTTTCAGCCACCTGTATTATTTTAAACACATACAGTCTAAAGATAATGATTTCCAACAGGAAGAAAAAAAAAACCCACAGCAATTTAGCAGCTAAATTTACAGATAACAGTAAGTACGCTTTGTCCTATTGTTAGTATACCGGTGACTTTTTGTGTCACAGGCACATAAACAAGCACTGATACATTGTGACTCCCTCTTCCTCGACCTAGCAACTCAAATTGGTGCGAGAATAAATCGTCTATCCAATTGAATTTAAAATTTGCATCAGACTACAGTGTAGACCATGTCTGCTTTACTCGGCCTGAATATCTGTGGTGAAAATTGGCAAGGCTACACAGGCAGCAGCTAATGGCTCCAGTGTCTCTACAGTTATAGGGGGACCCACTTTAATTTTCCCTGGATTCCCATGGGTTCAAAGAGTGTCTTTGGAAACTGCTGTTGTCGACTATAGAATGCCGTTTATTAACACAGTGCTGTCAAAGATCCAACTTATTTACGAGTGACACACTTCAATCCTTTGCATCTAAGCATGAACACAAACAAACAAACTTGAGTCTTCATATTTTAAATTCAACAATCATCTTACATTATGCGTCTCTGGTGTTACATCTCTGAATTTTGAGAACATATTAAAATGACCACTTATGGACAAACAACGTTGTTAATGATTTATTGTTGCGTTCTTGCTGCAGAATTTTAGACCGCAGTGAGGAACTGAAAAATCAGCAGAGGAATTACACTCACTCAATAGCCTATATAATGTTTATTTAAAAATGAATGGCTTTATGTAGGATCAAAATATGTACACATACTGTAGTAAAATTCACACTGCTACACAAACTCTGAAACACGCTGTTTTTTTCTTTCCTGTCTCTTTAAGCTGTCCTCCCAAATGGCCCAGCCTACTCTAATAGGTCAATCACAATGTGGCAAAGGAATGTTGGTTGTGTATCCTAATTATGTGATTACAGATATAACTCTGTAAGTGTCAGCTGGTAACACAAAAACCCAGGATGCAACTATGTGTGAACCAGAACCAGACCAAGAACATAGAGAGGATCCTGCAGAGGTCAATAATTCATTTTGCATTATTATACCCCAAACCCCAATTATCATTTACTTTTTAACATGTGCACAAGTACGGAGTGCCAACTAAAGTTTACAGCAACTTGCACTGTGGCAAGAGTGCAAAAAAGACTTGTCTTCACTTTTAGAGCCAGCAGCAAACCAAGAGCATGCTTTGCACGCCGATGAGAGACGTTGGAGATCAGTTTTGCAGAAGTGTTGCTAGCAAGCAAATGAAAAATGGCAGACTGCGAGGCAGCTGCTCATTAATATTCAACGCAATAAAAGAAACGGAAAACCCAAGAAGTGTAATATCAGCATTTGTAACATTAAACCTCTATATTTAACTCTATCTGTATCACATATGGGCAAAGTATGGTGGACCATCTCAGTCTGGCCAACATATTACAGTAAAGAAAATGAAGTAAAATGAGTCAAAAAGAAGTTTTTACGAAAACCCAAAGACTCAATAAATATGTGTAATATCAATTATCCAATATGGGCTCTTCACTCTTACTTTATCTAAATCACTATGACTCTCACAAAAAAGAAAATACTTAGGATAAAGATCTAAATGATTAAATCCATATATCACGCAGACTTTATAAGCAAATCTTGTTTGGTTCCTTTTATATCAGGGTATATTTTTAAGGCAATGTTTTATAGAATCTAGTCTGAGGCCCAAAGGTAACCTCAAAAGAGACAAAGACGACTTGCCATCAAAGTGTATGTTTTCAAAACAGACAGTTCAGCATGTTGTCACATTTAAATTTCTTGTATAAAGCAAGCAGCAGCCTTTTAAAGGCTCTATATAAATAGAATACAGATAAGAAGACCCCATAAATATCTATCTCGAGTCAAGTAGATAGTACTGCTTCGATTTTCAGCACTATGACAGAAAATAACTAAATAAATAAAAAGTTCTATATGCTGTTTAAAGTGTAAGCTGCAGTTTACGTTTCACTCAAGTTCAAGTGCCAAACTTTCACCTAACATGAGGAATATAAATGGTAATTTTGACACTTCCCACCTTGACAGACAGGCTGTGTACCACTCCAGGTGCCATTATGAAGGCAGGTCCTCTCGGCTGACCCAATCAGGTTATATCCTGCCTCGCAGCTAAAGCGCAAAAGGCTCTTGGTTTTAAATTCCTCTCCTCCTATACGGGCACCATGAGGAGGGATCCCTGGGTCTCCACAGATTCCAGCACTCACACCTACAGCAAGAAAGCAAGCATAAAGTTAATGTACCAAACTCAACAATGCTCTTAAAAACCAAATGAGTCCCCCACCCCCCAACATAATCCTGGACTGCTGCGACACAAACATAGAAACACATCAAAGCACATCAATTTGCACAGTGGATCCAAATACACTTGCTGCAGTCATGTCCATTAGTTCTAATAGGTTTTAGTGAATTTGTGCAACTAAATGGGAAAATGCTAGATCAGGAGGTCGTCTCTCACTGGTATCGTTATGCTAAAAATACACGCAAGCATTCATGCTAGAGGTCAACAACATCAACTAAACACCATATGCACTGGAGAAATTGCAATGACACAATTTGCCTGCTTACCCTTTTCATATACAGTAACTCACACATAGATGCACATACTCAGACATGCAAACTTTGTAGAACTGTACTTTGCATTTAGGCTATACCAAATTGTTCTAGCATTAAAAGCACTGAGCGTGTTACAATTTTAGCAGCTTAAATTCCATCGGTAGGGATTTGTGAGTTTAACAGGGTACAGCGCCAAATGCAGTGTCTTGCATCTCAATGAGTTCTTCAGCTGCAGGATGTATTCTGCCCTGCTGAGTGCTCTGTTTTGAGGCCAGCAGAGTAAGCTTATTGCATTTCAGCTGTTGAGACTGTTGATGCTGAGTTTAGAAATGATCGGTTGTAGTGTTGTGGGATCTGTGTAACCCTAGTGTAGAGGAATGCTTACAACCTGAGAAGTGAACAAGGACTCTGCCACCTCTCTATTCCTGCCTGTTTCTAACATGTGCAGTTCAAGCCAGGAAATATGCCCTGTAGTATAAAGTGTGCTCAGTTTCCAGCATGTAAGAGATCACCGTGTCTCTGTGTTTGTGATAAATTGCAGAGGTAACAAAAATGACATAAAATACTTTGTCACGATAATTTACACAAGCAAAACTGTCAAATGGTGGCATAGTCATAAATTTGTAATGCAATAAAAAGCATATAAAAACTGAAAAAAGTTTTTTTTAACAGCTTGAAAATGTTCAAATAATTTCTCCCTTCATCTTTTTTTGTAGAACAAATGGGAGGACATGTGCGATGAAGGGCAGCGTGGTCATGGGGTGGTTAGTTCTCAGTAAGCTGGAAGGTAGGTAATTATAATCAACGATATAAACAGCTTGCTGCAATTTGTCACTTATTAAATTGATTAACTGATTTAAAATTATGGCGTCGCTTCTGGTATGTTATCCATGTCTGGAACTGTGGAAAGTGGAAAATCGAATCTAGAGATAAATATTCATAGAGCACAAGGACTAACTTTCGATCATAATATGACGTTTCTTAGGTGACTGTCTACCACTGTCATTTCCTCAATACAGTACATCACAGTCTCTGATCTAAAATCAAAAAACAATACGGTGAAGAATTGAGTGGTTCTGAAACACACAAGGAGCCTGTCCGTCAGTCAGAGATACCTGTCAGTTCCAGTTAATACTTCACAGTATATTATGCTGAGGCAAAACAAAGATGTCTTAGTGCTGACTTGCCTGTGGGGTATGGCTCACTGTTTTTGTTCTAGATGGGGTGTTGCTGTTTTTTTAATAGCTCAATCTTTTGTTCTCAAAAAACACTTGTTTCATTCTTCAATTCCCTGAAATTCTACTGTTTTTACCTTTAATCAGTGAGTCTTTGCTATTCTGTAGCCTTTACTGGTACTGTTTACCATCTGACAAGATCTCTGCATAGTATGTATACACTAGCAGTTAAAAGTTTGGACACACTTTCTCATTTTATGTTTTTTCTTCATTTCTACTACTTTCTACATTGTAGATACATATTGAAGACATCAAATATATGAAACAAGATATATAGAATTATGTAGCAAAGAAATTTTTTTATAAATAACTCTAAATATGTTGTATATTTTAGATTCCTGAAAGTAGGGACCCTTTGTTAACAGCGCTGCAAACCCCTGGCCTTCTATCAATGAGCTTTATGATGTAGTCGCATGAAATGGTTTCACTTTACAGGTGTGCGTTGTCAGGATTCATTTGTGGAATTTTTTTGCCTTCTTAATGGGGTTGGGACCATAAGCTGTGTTATGCAGGTTGGTACACAGATGACAGCCCTATTTGACAACTGTTAGAATTTATATTATTGCAAGAACCAATCAACAAGTAAATAGAAACGACAGGCCGTCAGTACTTTAAGAACTGAAGGTCAGTCAGTCCGGAATATTGCTAAAACTAACAACTGCTACAATGAAACTGGCTCACGTAAGGACTGCCCCAGGAAAGCAAGACCAAGAGTCACCTCTGCTGCTGAGGATAAATTAACCTGAGTCACCAGCCTCAGAAACTGCAAGTTAACAGCACCTCGGATTAGAGCCCAGATATGGACATTACACTAGTGGAAATCTGTGCTTTGGTCTGATGATTGCAAATTTGAGATCTTTGGTTCCACCTGCTGTGTCTTTGTGCGAGACAGAAAAGTTGGTCAGATGGTCTCTACATGCATGGTTCTCACTGTGAAACATAGAGGAGGTGTGATTGTGTGGGGGTGCTTTGTTGGTGACACTGTTGGGGATTTATTAAAAACTGAAGACACACTGAACCATCATGGCTACCACAGCATCCTGCAGCAACACGCCATCCCATCCGGTTTGCGTTTAGTTGGACCATCATTTATTTTTCAACAGGGCTATCTGACCAAGAAGGAGAGTGATGGAGTGCTGCGCTAGATGGCCTGGCCAGCACTCCGTCACCTGACCTTAACCCAATCGAGATGGTTTGGGATGAGATGGACCGCAGAGTTAAGGCAAAAGAGCCAGCAAGTGCTCAGCATCTCTGGGAACTTCTTCAAGACTGTTGGAAAACCATTTCAGGTGACGACCTCATGAAGCTCATCGAGAGAATGCCAAGAGTTTGCAAAGCAGTAATCAAAGCAAAGGGTGGCTATTTTGAAGAATGTAAAATATAAAATGTGTTTTATATGTGTTTATTCATAGTTTTGATGCCTTCAGTGAAAATCTAAAATGTACATAGTCATGAAAATAAAGAAAACCCATTAAATCCCATTAAATGTCCAAACTTGACTGGTAGTGTACATGCAAGCAAACTCTAGAAATGATCATATAATGATGGTGACAGTATGTAGTGGCTCCAAAGTCAGCATGAACCTTTTTGTCTTTGAGACCACCGAATAAGGCGTAGTCAAACAAAACTGTTTTTCTCAGAGCTCAGGGTACAGTAAAGATATAGATACAAATAAACAAATACAAAGAACAGTAAGTAATTTTATCAGATTAGATGGTAAATTCTGTGTGTGTGTGTGTGCAGATAATCTTGTGGTCTTCAGTCCAGGTAGTGCTGGTCTCCAGCAGCTCCTTCGCATACATTACATTCTGCTTATGGTTTGGAACATGATATTAGATACCATGCCCGTAAGAGCGCTGTCATCATTTGTAGAACCAATGAAGACAAACATCTAAGACTTTCCAAATTTAAATTGTCGAATAATAATCTTATTGTCTGTAATGACGTCAAATATCTTGGACATCTTATTATAGCTCAAATACCAGAAGAGTTCTTTTTAGAGCATACTGTACATCTCTGCATACTTCATACTTGTGGACAAACTATAGGAACTATAGGAAGGTGAGTCTACATAAACCTCATGTAGCCTATACTAATGCCCTGAGCTTATCACTGAAGATACAAAGGTGGCTCAACACCAGCAGGGGCTGGTACAATTGTCTCTTTGTGGGAAGGTGATCTGAGTGTATTTTTTCTTTGTTTTTGTTGATGTGTTTTACATGAGTCTGGAATAAAGGTTGATTGATTGGCACAAATTGCACACTGGTGTTGTGAGCAGGAGCGCTTGCCATTCTGTAATATTTTATATTATCAATTGTGTTCTGCAAAGCCTTATTAAAAAGGCATTTCTGGATACAGATTTCCTTGTTGAAAGCCTCAGTGTAGATGTGGTACATTTGCCTTACGTGTAAAAACAGGCACAGACTTATCGTGTGCTTTGAGTGCGAATATGTATGACAGCAACAGTGAATCATTCAACTTAGCCCTAATCCTGCACAAAATGTAAATCGTGTCTATTAGACATGCAGGTATATCAACTACTTTGACTTTACCAGTGCAGTAGGGTGGTGCTCCACTCCATGTACCATCTTCCTGACAGTGGCGAGTAGCATTGCCCACAAGCACTCCACCAGGTAGACAAGAGTACTGCAGTACTGAACCATATGTCCAACTGTTGGTCCCAGATACTACTACATTAGGGGGTACACCAGGGTCACCACAGGAAATAGCTACAGAGACAGCAAGAGATTGAAAGAGATAAAGAAGGGTTTAGTGTGTGAGTGTTTGTGTATGTCTCTGAATGTGTGTTTGAGTGTGGATGCGTCCAACTATAGATTACAGATACTATTGCTTCAGGTTGTGCAGCTGGGTCACTGCAGAGACAGCAAACAGGAGAGTGTTTTCAGCAAAACAGGGGTGGGATTAATGCAAGCCCTTGTTGTTTTTGTGTGTGCGTGCTTGTGTCAAAATACACAAACAGGGACTGCAAAAAGAAAGAAGTGTAGACATTAAATGTAGCATGAGACAGAGGCGCTAGCTGTTCAACCAAGGTGAACTGGAAGACAACCAAGGATGTTTTGGTTGTGTGATATGCACCTTAACCAATACAAGACAACGTATTATGACTTTGCAACTGTACAATAAAACATATGCACATAAATAATTAAACCTGCCTTGCTTACACCACATTGTAGCATACGGGCATGCAAGTAAAGCTTATTGAGTTTAACTGAATTGCCTGAGAGAGGGAGAGAAAACCAATAACTCATCTGAAATTAAATTCACTTCAGCCAGACAACACTGAAAGCATCTCTGCTTTTCTTCTATGTAGAAAACTAGAAAAAAATCATTCCAAAGCATTTAAGCAACAGACGCCCAATTTTTTTCTTCAGCTTCGGAGAAATCTATGTTTTACAAAGCACTGGAGGACACTGATATGGAACTGCTCTCGATTTTCTATTGCTGCCAAATGACTTGTCCTCCGATATCTCTCCTCACCCCCAAATTGTATTACTCCATCCTCTCGTTGCCCCTCTGTCATCACCCCTTTCCCCCCAATTTTCCGATAAGACCTTGTTTTGCGAATGCAACGCTCGATGCACAGACGCCAAGTGCTTCACCGGTGTCTGCCCCTTCCTTCCTCTCTGTCTGATTTCTCATCTCTACACCTCTGTTCCTGTGTCTTTATTCTAAGCTTTTGTTCACCTTCTGTTCCCCTCTTCATCTGTGAATCTGCTTCCTTCTCACTATCACTCTCTAGTTTAATCTCTTTGTTTCTATCAGCAATGGTAGCTTTCTAACAAGACCACCTATAGCCTTATGAGACACATTCCAACTTTCTTTTTCTGTAAACACACATGGACACAAATCATACTCAAACCTTTACGACTCTTTCTTTCATACCCTTTTCTTTTATGATTACTTTCTTCCCATTTTCTTTCTTGAACCCTCTCGTTTGCTCTCACTCTTTCATCCACTCCTCCTTATCCTACTCTCAAAGGCTCTTCAGGCTATTTCAATCCTCAAATGCCTATTCCAGAAAACAAAAAAAAGAGCTACCTGCTTGTGACTACTTTTTTGAAGGCATGTTCTTATAAAAAAAATCCCAAAACTCACACACACAACAGGAAAGACATGTAGCCAAATATTTCCCCGACTACCTTCACTTGTTCACCCATACCTAGGCAACGAGGGATTGGCCGGTCCCACAGTCCATTATGCTGACATGTAAGGAGTGCAGAACCCAAAAGGTAGAAGCCTCGTTTGCAGTGGATTGATACAGTCACACCATAGCTGAAGACTTCTGGGTAACGAAGGCCGGATTGGCGCACGCCATTCTCCACATGACCGGGGTCAGAACAGTTCACCACTGTACGAGAGAGCAGAAGAGCCATTTAAAAGTATTTACAAAGTTTTTACAATGCAAGCATATATAAAGGTGATGGCTATATATCTTGGGAGCTTTGTGGGGTTGAGTACTGAATACTCAATTACCATTTAACAAAGTTACAATTTCATATCATGCATGCTGCTCTGCTCTGGTCTTCTTTAAACTGCTCTTTTGTCATACCCTGCTCTGTTTTTTGAAGCATTTTGTTCCCTATTCCCTCCTCCTGTCCCTTGTACTTTTTCTCTCTGGGTAGATGCCAGTTCAATAAGAGTGGAGTTTGATTTTCCCCATGTCGCAGGGGAGACTGACATTCACTCAAATTCAAGTCCATGGGGGAGACGCCTATGTGTGTTTGTGTGTGTGTGTGTGTGTGTGTTTGGCACCCTATGGGAACAAAGAAAGTTTCAGTCTTATAATTGACAGCTGCTGCTGTGAGGTAAAAAGAGGGAGGGAGAGCAGGATAAGACAGAAAATGTGGGGGAGATGGAGAAAGCAAGCAGGCAAGCGAGGATGAATCGCTTCAGTGGGAAACCCATGTGAGCAACTACGTTATATCGATCTGCTCTCATGACTTTGCAAAATGCTTGTGTGTGTGCGTGCTTGAGTATATCATAACTGTTACACTACCAGGGGTCTAGAGAGTTTTGTACTGTAATGACCGTGCATGGTTAGCAGAGGAAAAGAGCATGTCTCTGGACATGTACCCAGCTGTGTTTGCGCACGAATGAATTTATTAGTTTATTTGGAGATACACTGATTGTGTCTGAATTCATCTTGCAGATAAGATTTTGTTGTGTTCTCTCTTTTACTAGCAGCAGACTCGGTTCCAAAAGCAATTTCATTTACATAATGTGGGTAGAAGCAAATTCAGTCAACACATGCTGAACATACCACAGCAATCCACAATTTAAAGGAAAGTCTGTTTTTTTACAATACAACCTAGGGATCATTTTTGTCATTGAGGCCTTTTCTTTTATTTGGTTATGATTTTACTCAACAGATGTCGATAGCATCATGTTGGCTCCTCACACAGATTCTATGATTTTAAAAGTGAAAAAAATAAAATAAATAAATAAATAAAGCATTACAAGGATGTGCATGTGCATGAGTTGCTAGCTCTGTGTTAATGAATGTGGACGAGACCTTTGCAGACTGGTAAGGGGCTGCTCCACTGTCCGTTAAGTCGGCACTGAGCCCGAGCATTTCCACTTAGGACGTAACCTCTGTTGCAGGTGAAGTTGACCACATCATTGAGATTAAATTCGGTGCCATTGGTCCGCCCATTGGCTGGGTTGCCTGGGTGACCACAAGTTATTGCTGAGAGAGAAAGAGTGGAGAGAAATGTGATGAGAAACTTGAGGTTCGGAATAAGTATTGTGGTTCTCCCTCTTGATATTGTGTGATATTTCCAACTTTTTTTTAATGTTGGTGCACAGACATATTCACTGAAAAAAAAAGTAAACTCTAAAAGAATAAATTGTGTGATGCCTCTGAAGAGATTCTTTATATAACAATATAGGTTTTAGCTTTTCATATTTGACAAAAGCAGCAAACAATCTTTAACTTCAAACCACGATGTTGTTGGTATTGTGAACTTACGGACACAGACAGGTGTTGTTCCAGACCACCGATGGTCTTGTTGGCAGATTCTGACTGATGTGCCAATTAGGCGATATCCTAACATGCACTGGTATACAACTGTGTCACGGTAACTAGATCCATCCCCGCTAATGTGGCCGTTGACTATAGGATCTGGAGAGTCACAGTGACCAGCTGGGAGAAGCAAAGTGACAGAAATTAATACAGCACAATGAAACGCATCTTTAACTCACTCACACATCACTGAAGCTGGTTTTGTGTGCTGAGCCCTGATTTTAAACACATTCTGGCTCATTGTGCCAGCAGTCACTGTGGACTGCCAAATTATATGTAGGAGCTTAGATGCTTAAACTTTCAAATGTCTGTCTTTGCAAATCACCTTCAAAGACTTTAGTTCTAAACTTGGAGCAATTACAGATGAACAAAAGTCTCTTAAAAACAGTCCTTTAAACATTTTTTTTTTCATGCACTACATCTGCCTGGGGTTACTTAAAGCTTCAGCACATAAAAAGCAAGACTCCAGTGAGCTGAGGTGTAAAGAGATTCTGAATTGTATTTGACACTATTTCATCTGTTAACAGATGTGTTTCAAAGTCGATCCCTTTTTCTTGATGTTTGTGTATCTAATGGTAAATGGTAAATAGTCCACCCAGTTCTGAACGGTCACTTGGTTATTGCCAAAGGTTAAAAGTTAAAAATAACCAGCCTTTCTAAAATTGTTACAATTATTTCTAATTTTAAGAGATAGTATTATTATTGTCTTTTTAGGTCAGCAAATGTCATCTCTATCAATAAATGACAAATACTGTTATATTTTGCCATCAATATCTCAAAAGAATATGAGGGTGGATGTGAAATTTGCAGGTGAAACATGAATATTAACAATGCGCTACCTTATCAAAGTTGTACATATAGGCTCTCCGTGTTCATTACATTGACTTAGGTGATCTATTCCATGGTGTTAGTGAGGTACTAATCAGGTTGGATTTTTCTCATTAATGTAATATGAGATGAGTCAATGCTTTGATTTTACTTTAACAGCTTGCTACATTTCTTTTCCAATGAATCAAATTGTTATTTTTTGTGCCAAAGGGACTTAGGATAAACCACAACATCTTGAACATCTTATCACATTCAATGAACATTACCTAGACACCTGGTCTCTACACCACTCCACAGCCCATTAGCGCCACACTCCCTCACGTGGGATCCCACCAGAGTGTAGCCATGGTTACACATAAAGATCGCAGTTGCTCCGAATGTGGTCAACGTCCCCAGTTTGGTACCAAAAGGTGGGGAAGGAAGGTCCCCGCAGGAGATAACTAAATAATGAAATAAATGTGTCATTACAAAGTAACAAATTACACATTACATAACATCGTGGTGCAAATGATACTTTTCCATCTTTTACAAAATCTGCAAATAAAGTGGTCTGTGTCGTCAAGCCTTCATCATGATTGGTCAGTTAAATGAAGCATTACAAGACTACCATCCTAAACTTAAACATGGTACATTTTTGTTTTCCAACACAATATCTATCTGAATTTATTTCCTTCAGAAGATTTAAGCTAATTCTGTCTTAATATCCTGGGAGACACAGCTTTAAAGTCACTGGCTAATTTAAACAGACACTTCTGTTACATTGCCAAATCCCTTGAAACTGCTGCAATGATAGGTAGGTCAGCTCAAACACTACCAAGAGAAATTAACAAAAACGTATCCAAATAAAGTCTTTAAACCACTGGCTTAATGTAAAATACATTTCAAATTTTAATCATTTTTTTAAACTTCTCCAGTGTACACATTTCACTTTTCCATTGGCATATCATATATTATGCAACAGTATGAAATTCTGTAGCCTACTAGAAAGTTGTCAAAGTCCCAATGTTCTGTCACAGCCTCTCTTTATGAAACAAGCAGCAAAGACGTATTGCATAGTAAGACTGTATTTGTATAGACAGTATTTCACTACTATCGGCATATACCCCACATTTAGGAAGTACAGACTGCATTCTGTTTGAAAGAGACACAGTCCCTAGACAATGTGCAGTAGTTAACATCCTCAGGCGTTTCGAAACACATACACCCCTGGTAACTAATTTCCAAAAAAGTAGAAGAAATAGATAAAACCTCACGCACAACCACACATAAAGCAGCTCCCTCTCAAATATACCAATGACAGAGGATTAAGCACATGCATGCTTGCCCCTCAAAGCAGGTGAAAAGCACAGTTGTTGTTGTTTTTTTTAAACTAAACTTGGCAATTATGCTAGGAAAGTAGCTTTCTTTAATTCTTCCAAGTCTCCCCTCATTTCTTTATATCTTGCTAGGAAAATTGGAAACAGGTGCACTGATTAGAAATCATACCTGAACTACAGAACATATAGCAAAAACATTTATGCCATTTAAAAGGTCTTGAAAGTCAATGTTTTGTATGATCACCTTTATTTTTTTACAGTCTGAAATCTCTTAGGCAAATTTCTTATCGTTTCTTTAAATAGTCTTTAGAAATGGTTTTCCAGGCTTCTTGAAGGATAATCAATTTTCACTGCCTTTTGTTCAGTTCTCTGTCAAGATGATCTCACACTGCTTCAGTAATTTTGAGGTTAGCTGACCTTTCCTGACCAAGGTAAACAAAAGCCCATTCCTCTGAAAATGGTCAGATACAAGGGGTGGACTGAAAATGGGGAAAAAAAGGCAGCCGATTTCAAAAGAAAAACTTTGAAAACTTTCAGAAAGTGTGGATAACTATTGCTCATGGCTGCTTTAAAAAATTACATGAAAGTCAAACTCCTTGGAAGAAAAGATAAAAAAAATGATGGGCAGATTTTTGTAAATGTCTCTTGTTCCGGTTTTATTTTGATAGCCCTTGTCAAGTGTGCGGCCCATTCCCATTCCCTCGTTACTCCCTCGTGTATTTAACCCCTGTTTTTCTTTGCCCCTTGTCGTGTCGTAACCTCGTCCCTGCTGTGTGTTTCCCTCATGTGCCTGTTTAGATCCTAGCTTCTCAGTTCCAGGGTTTGTTTTCTTGTGATCCAGCTTACATTCTAGTTTTCCAGAGTTTCAGTCCTTAATTACTATGTTGAGGGCTTTTGTTTGTTTTCCGTGAGTTTTTGTTATGGTGGATTTCCCAGCAATAAAGCTGCCATTTTCAGTTAACCTCCCGTGTTGTGAGTCCTGCGTTTGGGTCCTACATCCTGCCTGCCACACAGCTGAACCGTGACAGTTTTATGTATGATCTGACTGAATAATGTTCAGTATAATTCTACTAGAGGAAATTTAGAAGGTGCACCAAATACTAATTTTATTATCATGCACTTAAGTGAGGGCATCAGCTGATTATGAGCTAAGACAGTCATAATAGTGTCTTTGTGTGTATCAGTACTTACTCTTACAGGTAGCTGGGGCATCTGACCCCTCCCAAGTTCGGTTGGCAAGGCACCGAAGAGTCCGATGCCCCGCACCTAAATAGTACCCAGTTGAGCACTCCAGCATCACCACAGAACCAAACTCTCCCAGCCTACCAGAAATTAGGCGGTAGAGCATGTGACCTGAGAGGACGTCGTCAATGCTGGGGCAGTGGACCGCTGGACAAAAAATTAATGAAATGATACAGTTATATAAAATGTAACTGAACGGCAGGTGACTTTTAATTTTTAATTAAAATCTCTGATAATGTACTATTTGTATAAATTATAATTGTATAAATTAAAATGTATTACTTATTTATAATTCTAAACAAACTCCAAATTAATTATTGATTTAGTGGACAAAAGTTTTTTTTGAAAAATAAATGATGTGTGAGTCATCTTCTCAAAATGCATCCTGGACACTGAGAAGAGAGCTTCCAGCGAGAGGCTCTAGCTTTTTCTAGATATACCAGTGCTTACTTTTTTGTCAACTAAGACATTTACCCATCCTTATAATAAAGTTAGAAATACGTACGTAGACATCTGGAGACTGAGGCAGCATTGCTCCAGCTGCCATCCTCCAAACACATGGCATTCATCGGAACACCTGGGTCAAGGTGGTAACCATGGTTACACTGATAGGTGACCTGGCTCCCAACAGTATACTGGTAAGCATGGAAGCTGCCGTTTCCCGGTGACGGAGGTATGCCGCATGAGACAGCTACCACATAACAAAAAGAAAAGTGTTGCAGGAGGAATCCTTTACAACTGCAATTTTTTAATCCTTTTTACCTTTGTTCTTTATCACTAAGAAGACTGAGAAATAATTGGTTTAAAATTTTACCTTGACAAAAAGGCGGTGGGGTATCCCACTGGAAAAGCCCATTGGAGTCGAGCTTGCAGGTGGCATTGCTTGAGCCCACCAGCCTGTGACCACGATTACAAAAGTACTGAAGTCTGCTACCTGGGCGAAGTTTGGTTCGGTTGACCACACCGCCATTCAGTGGAGGATCATTAATGCTACAGTAAGCAGCTGGAGGCAGAGAAACAAAGAGTTCTCAGCGGATAGCTTAATCGACAGTCAAATTGTACAAATAATTTGATTTCCTAAGCTAAAAATAACAAACTGGCATGACAGTTTAAGAGTTTAAGAGAGTCTGAAAACTTGGTGACATTAATTGTAACACTCCAGGCAATCTGAAGAAATCAAAAAGTAAATGCCATCTATTAGTGAACTTAGTGAGCATAATCCCAAAGCAAACAGAATAATCATAAACTAGAAGAAGATATTGCACTTACTATAGTGCAGTGTTTTGTCATCTTAGAGCAGAGTGCGAGTGTGGTACAGCATGAATAACACTCTAAACAGTAGCTAGAACACGGCACTCAAGGGCCGCTTGGCTCTCACTTCTCTGTCTGATGTGGTCACTGCTTCACCTGATCTTGGCTCTCCTCCCTCTTGGCTTCACATTAGTGGAATGACATTCCCACTCTGATCAGGACAACAGAGTCTGTAAATCTTTCTTTCCTAGAAGTGTCATATGTCATCTGTTCCCTTTTATTCACCATTTCAGATCTTATCATCCTATCATAGCATTTCTCTGTAACATAATCATTATTCATTTAGGGTCCTCCTTTATATCTCAGTGTGTATAATTTCAATAAAGGGACACAGGCTCCATTCGGATAATATTTTATCTCAAGACCAGCACATCAGAGTATCAGTTGTTGTTTATTACTGAAGATCTCTGGAAGTTTTAGTCACAGGAAAGTTTAAAGGGTACTTCATATGATTTTCCTTTCCTTTTTTCTGTCATAGTTCCCATCAGACAATATAATGTTTGAATTGCGCATATATAAGTAAGCAGTAATAACCAGCATAGTCAGTAGAGGAAGAGTTTTTATCTTCAAACACAGGGTCATGAACCACGGAGAGACAAAAATCTATCTACAAAGTGTCAGTTCTGCTATTATTTATTTTACCAAATAGTCATCAGCTAATGAGATGCCAATAAACACAATTCTACCAAAGGTTGAGCAAATATTCCTGTGGAAGCCCAATAATATTGAGGCTTTGTGGTCAGTATCTTTTTTTGTTGTTCTCTGTTATACTCTGCCATTAAAACAGAGCTTTCTAACAGGTGACACCATCTTTTACCCTAATGTATCTACAAGCTGACTTTAAATCCAACTCTTGCCCAAGCAAATAGCTTCACCAAACCTTTAACTGCCAATTAATAGGCCAACTAACACCGATAACCTTACTGTCTTGACAAGTGGGTTTATCTAAATGCCAAATCCTTCTGAGAAGTCCAGCAATCATCCCTGCTTATTGTATCCAGCTCCATGAGTTTACTCATAACTACAATTTTTTAAACCATTCTGACGAAGGCTGCTCTTGTCCAAGTACAGAGCAGAGAGTCCTTGACTTGGTCTTGGTCTATATCAACACTGAAATCTATTCTTACGCCTTCTTATGTGTCTACAATAATTCCATTTGTCTGTCGAATTTTCCAGAGCTTTCATTTAGACTTATTTTAACTGCTTCCACCTTGATGTTGTTATTGTGTTTTACTCTAGTGTTTATACCATTCCTCTAACATTAACTGCATTGCATATTGAGACTTTAGCTCCATTTGTAGTAGTTTTAGCTGATGAATACGTCACCTTAATTGTTTATTTGAAAAATTGGAATGGCTCTGCTCTCACATGTGCTGTGAAGACATGCTGAGACATATATTATTTATCCTACTACCACTGCTGACAACTTCTTTAAAGTTTACTAACTACCATACTTGTTTACAGCCTGAACAGAATGCTCCCTTTATGCATTAAGGCAAAAACAACAAAGTAGAGAGAGCGCGAGAGAGAAAGATGGGTCAAGAATTTCCAAGTGAATCTTAACAAGTGAAACTATTAAATATATATAAAAGTGATCCCAGCTTTCAGGATGGTCCGATGATAAATAGATGCCATACAATTAATAAAAATGATGCAGGGTTAATTTCACAGCCAAACAATACACTGGGTCCACAAAGAATAATAAGAAAAAAGCATAACAGTGATTATTGCAGCTTACTCCATCTGCCAACACACATTTACAGTATATACTTCTGAGGATCCTCACAGGTATAATACATTTCCTGCCCCCTAGCCATAAGCATGCCAGCATGTCAAAGAAGAAGACATTTCTAAACATATATTTATGATACAAACTGTACTATAGATATGTTCAGTTTCAATTTAAAGCTCCAGATCATTAATAATGTATAGTAAGTGAAAAATCCCACCCATCATTTTTTTGTTTTCTTTAGAGATGCTGTTGTCGATGCAATAAGACACCACGGGGAAAGACAATTCTGTTACTTAAGGCTGTTTTGCAGATATAACCCAAAGACTAAAATATATCACATTTATTTTTTTCCCTTCAGTACACAGAGCCAGGAAACAGGCCTTGTGACTTACTCCTTCTAAACCCAAATAGGATTAGTGTCACTATAAATTATTTTTTCTATGACTAAGATTGGGGGATTGTCTTTAACGAATTCTTAACAAGTTAAAATGATTAAGTGGTGAACTAGCTTACAACCCAAATCTAAAAAAGCCAACACAACCTCACAGTTTTGGCAAGCCACTACAGATTTAATTCGCTCAATCTGACAAATTAACAAATTAGAGTTACTAATTCTCTTTTGTTCATAAGTAGCATGATGCATTCAAAAATAATGTTTTCTAAATAATCATTGCTCACCCACCTACAACCGTGATGAATTACTTTCATTATTAAGAAAAGCATTAGGGATGGTTATTCACTAAAGGAGAACAGAGCAGCTAATTTAGTAGTCAAAAACAGTTTTAACACAGGGGGTCACACAGACTTCTAGGTACTGTTTTTAAAAGCAGAATAAGAGAGCAGCCCCTTCCAGAAAACTCACATTGGAAACTGGGCATACATCTAACGCACAAGGACATTCTATTTCAATCAAATAATAATATCAATAATTCAGAAGATACCAGATGTACCTGAGTACCGTATCTTGAATCCTCTCTTGTTGGTTGCGTGGTCAGTGGACCATCGTAGATAGAGTTGGTTTGTCTTTGATGTGAAGTTCAGTTGAGAGGAATGGTTACCACTTAGCGCAACAAGCAGTGGGCTTTGTCCGGAAGATCCTAATGAAACAAGTAATTTAGTTCAGAGCCATGTACAATAAGTGATTGATTTTTATAGACGTGCCTGTTTAGACAATACGCTATTTTGTCATTTAAGTATCTGTTGCAAAGAAACGTAGCGATGATAGTAGGAAAAATGTGATAAAGTTAAACTTAGTTAAACTTAGATACGAGTCTCCATGCATATCTCCAGATGAAAAATAGCCTAAAGTAAAGCGGCAATGAAATTTCTTAGATGTGAGGTACACACAATTACCAAGTTCAAGAAGTGACTTGCTACCTCCAGATTACTTGAACGGTGTCTGCGTTTGATTTTGTTTATAAAAGACACTTTTAAATACTATAGTAGCTGAACAGCATTCTCCAAATAGTCTACTGTTCAGTAATGCTTCAATAGATTAGAAAACAACCCGGTCACTGATGCTTCCTCTGTGATGTCATTAATCTCAGAAATATCAGAGGGAGCTTACATTTGTTTTGACCACGCAAGATTAATAGAGAGAGAGAACTTGCGTGCAAATGTGTTAACCCATTTAGAGATCCAGTAAAATATGCATTTAAAAAATGTGTTTGGGTAGCTTGTTATAATGTTTATTGGTATAAAAATGAACATTTTTAACTGTCACTAGTCAAATTATTCTAATATAGCTTCATAAAGTTCTTAATATACACTGCACCAAAAGCCACAAAATTATACACAGAGCGCACTATCTACTCTGTACACAAATTTCCTGCTCCATAACCTACTTGGAAGTCCTGTGGGGTAAATTCCTAACACCCCAAATGAGAATTAAGTATTATGTATCTTATTAACGGAACTGTTGGTATTTTGAACAAGAAAACATAAATTAAAGCTGGATCTGAGTATGCGTGTGTGTGAAGATGTAACAAATGTAGGAAAGGATTGTTTACCATCAAAAATCTCCAGTTCATCAAACTGCTTCTCGCTGTGGAACATCTCCACATAGATATTGATGGTGTAACCTGAGGGGGGGGAAGCAATCATTTACTGCCAAGTGCAAATGTACTGTAACATGCAACACATAGTGTATAGCAAATGCACAAACACATGCAGAGCCGTATGCAAATGTATGCATATTTAGGCTGAAAGACCAAATGCAGACACAGAGGTCTATCAGGTTCAAGAATAAAGCAGGTTAAGGTTAAGTAAATAACACACAGCTTGAGTGTCATTTCACTCAAGCTGTGTGTTAAATTTCAAATTTTTGTCCTCGCTGTAAAGAGATCAGTCTCTTTGGTTGCATCTAAATGCAGATGGTAAGTCTTCAGTCACAAGATTATTCCAACACACATGTGTAACCCCATAGACAGACAGACAGACAGGATACACACTGTACCTGGAATCATGCGCAGCAACCAGGAGCATGTCTGGCTGTTTGGATAATTGCTAGGAAACCCAGGGCTCAGTATCACACCCGAGGATGAAAACCGTTCCTCATTGGCTGGGCACTGGGCTGAAGGGGTTACCAAAAAGCCAGTTAAAGCAATCAAAAATGTAAAAAGAATTAAGAATAATAAATACAGCCTTGATTCTTGCTTTAGATGCGTGGTAGTCACGTAACAGTTTAAAATGTCAGCATATGTGAAACCTAACGGCCGCATGCCCACTGATTCATCCTTTAAAAATGGTCCATTTATTAGTCTTGAGCAAAATAACTGCAGAACTCTTTCAATCTTTCTGTATGTTGTTTGTTTCCTTAACAGGATTAAACACAAAAGGAGCGCTAGATCCTCTAAGAGAGATTTTTATTAGAATTCCTGTTATAAGAATACTGCTTTCTTTTCTTTTTTTTATATAGAGGAAAAGGAGTTTCACATGATGGAGGAAAGCCATGTGTTTCTTTAACACTCGGCTATAGAAGGAAAGAAACTCATTTTCTCAAATAATAAAAATCAATATTTTTTTGTGTGTCTCATAGAATTACCAGTTGTCTTAGCAGATCTGAACATGTAACATTTTTTTTTTGAGGAATCTTTACTCACAAAACCAACATGCCAACAATGAACTACTGTGTTACGGAATTATTATGCCCATTGTTGGAATATATGAGAAACTGGCTAAAATAAAAAGCCGCTACATACTTTTTAGCTAATTTTCAGTTTCAATGCACAATCCTAAGACTCTCCTAGAGAGACTGACGGCATTAGAGTCAGTGTGGTTCAACTACAGCCTAACCATTAACATTTGAATACTTAAAATTTAAGTAACTTTGCCACAATGCTTCATATCAGTTTGATTTTTCGAAAAGTTGTATTACTGTGAGACTGTTTTTCAATTAGTGATATCCTGCATTAACCTACATGAAACATGACAACTCTCTGAGAATGATGCTGAGCTTCTTTTATGCAGCTGGGTTATATGTTTTGACTCCAAATGTAATAATTACACAACAATAATTAAAGTTTTGGAGATGTGACTGGAGAAGCAACATGTCTTTTATGGAAGAGATATATTTTAGAAGCATAGAGATAGCAAGAGATACTAAGTTGCTCATTCTGATTCTTAACATACTTATACAATGCCAGTGGAAATATTTCTGCTACTGCTAGCAGTAGTAGTAGTAGTACTAGTACATAAAATAGTGGGATAAATATAAGCAGTAATTAATTTTACACTTTTAAATAGGACTCATTTTCAAAACCATGACTCATTTTCAAGACTACGAAATAAAGGAAGCCACAACTGCCTTTAAACATCCATATAGGTTTAGTATTCACATGGGGTACCACTTAGAGCAGCTGCAGGATACATCCTGTGGCTGTGGATAGAAATTTGTCAACAAAATTGGGAGCCTAGAAAATGTGGGTGTTGACTAGGCAGGAATGATCTTGCAAAAAGACAGTTGAAGTTGAATAATGGAAAGCCAGGATCTGTCAATTCTGGAGCTTGTGGCGAATTACATGTCAGGATATCTCAGCTTTTGCTGTATTGATTTTGACTTCTTATTTTAATCTGTCCCTTGTCAGTGCACAGTAAATTCTCTTCCATAGGCAAAAAAACCCAACAACAGTAACGTCTGGTTTGCTTTGTTTTTGACAGTTCCTAAAATGTGCAGAAAGCGAAGAACTACCAACCATTTTAAAAACGTATACGGTATTCTGTTTACCATATACATGCTAACCTAAGAGAAACCAACTATACACTGAGGATAACAACATATTAGGATAGATCATTTCTGTAAAATATGCCTTACCTTGACATGTTGGGGGCGGGGTTTCAAAGAGCAAATGAGAGTTGAGTTTACACATAAGCTCTGCCTTTCCAAGCAGCGTGTATCCAGGTAAACAGCGATACTTCACAATATCACCTAAAATTGGAAAATTATATTATATAACATACATATATATCATTATAAATTCTGTTAATTTATTACACGAGGCAGGCAAAGAAAAGAAAACTTTGACCATAAAATTTCAACTGATAGGTTCACAACTGTTTTTAAGAAACAACATTATTTGTAACCCCAATCTAAAGGATAATAATAAGTACATAAAAGACTATATTAAATACTCTAAACAGACGCAATCGACTACTAATACAGATGACACACTGACTTTCTACAAATCTTTAAAATAATTGCCAAGTCGCAATGTATCTCTATGTATATCCCTTCAAAGAAGAGCTTCTTATTTTGTTATTACTAAAATGACTAATGTTGGAAGACTAGTCGAAAATCGCCTTTTCCTGAAATGAGTACATATTTGCATCAAATGAAGAGTGAAGATTTTATGCCCTCCCGTTTCACTGGATTTCAAGAGAAGAGGATCGCTTTACAGAAAATAAGGAGTGATGAGAGAAGGAACAACAATTTCCACAATCAACAGCCCTCTAAATGGAGCGTATTACATTAAGGCTTGAAAGAGTCTATCTTTATGAACTTTGGGAAAAAACTCTGACATTTTATGATTTGTATTTTTTAAGAAGCGAGCACCAGATTAATGTTGCTTCTTTTGCCTTCCAAAGAAAAACAAGAAAGGTTTTCCATCTTAAAGTGTTGTAAATCTACCGGGTGATGTAATGCATGCTTCGCACTTCCAGGAGACGTATAGTGCCTCACAGCATAAGACCAATTTAAAACAGAATAAACAAGCACATTATTTTCTTGAGAATGTTCAACAATTCTGGAATTTGGTAGCACATCAATAACAAAGCTAGTGCTCTCTAAGGAAATTCACTATGGCAGGTTTTGTGAATGTAAAATTCACCTGCAGTCAAACAGTCTGAGAGGTTTAATATTTGTGCATATAATTACGCCAAACAAGCCCAAATTGGCTTCACTTGTGGTGGGCTCAGGTTTGGCACTTTTTTCATGTTGCTCTATACGGAGGAGGTATGAAGTATGACTATTATCACTGTTTCTTTTTTCTTTTCTTTTTTTAAATTACAGCCCTGTTGATCTAAAAGGTCACCATAAGCAAGCTGCTTTTCACAAATCACACACACAAAACAGGGCTGAGAGAAAAGAAAAAACTTGACAAGCAATCATTTATACCAAAATGCATGTTTATGAAAAGATTGATAGTAGTACATATAACAGGGTCCCGCCTAAAACACTATCATTTCTATGAAACATGGGGGGAAAAAGTTTGTTTATTTACATAGGCCTGGAAAATTGCATATAAAATCAAGAGGCCTTTGTAAATAGCTTTATCCAAACCATGACCAGGTGTTTGCCTAAAAAAGTGACCTCCTTTTGTTACCTGACAGAAATGCCATTTCAGTGCAGATAAATGTCCAGTCAGCAAACAACATATACACTGGCTAGTCGTTTTGTCTAAGCATGAGGGCAGATTCTTGCCCACGTCCAACAAGGCTTTATGTGTGAGGTGGTCTACATTTTACATGACATTTGTGTGGTGGGAATATTCAAGTCTGCAGGTGCTTTGCCTGCTCTGGAACTGGCATTGACAAGTCATGACCAAGGAGAAGTCGCACTCCACTCTTCAAAGATATGCTACACCCTCTGGTTTGCATCTTCGACTCATACTACACCATGATGGATCTGAAGGATTGCTGGCTTAGATAAACTTTGTTTCACATTCCCCTGACCTCAACCCTATTGAACAGTTATGGCAAGCATCCCACAAGAAGTCCTTTGAACCAGGGGCTATCCAGTGAGACTGTCTTTCTAATACACTACATGGCAATTGCAACAGCTTTAAAATATTGTGTACAAAATAATTTTCTTTGCAAATGTGTCACTATTATTTTTATAATATTTGCTTCTAAGACACCGATACATAGAGGTACACTGAATGGATTTTATGAACAAGTGCCTCTGTACCACTAATAAAGCAAAAGAAAAAAAATACCGTGACAGACAAGCATGGGCCTGCTATATTTAGATAATGCATTTGCAAAGTAATGTGGCAGATTAATGAAGTAATCAATCAGCAGAATAATGACCTACTACAAGCCTGATCAGGTAGTTTTTCATTTTGATCTTATGATGTACCACATTAGATAAGGCTGATGATCCTTTTTAATTCTGAAGAATGTAACAAACGATATAATTTAAAAAATCGTGCTAAATTAAGCAAATTTGTCATGCATGAATGCAGGTTCAGCCGACTTGTTTTCAATAAAAGAGTTTTGCAGGTTATTCTGTTATAGTTGTTGTGTTTTTTGCAAATTTTAGCCAACATTTTTTCCCCGTATCAAAACCAATGATTATTAATCATGTCTATTACCTATTTGGAAATCCTCATCTTCATAGATCATCTCTGCATTCTCCACAACAGGGGGAGGAGGGCATTTCTTAAGACGGTACGCTAAAGAGAAGAGATGAAAAAAGGGGTTAACGTACTCACTATTGAGGAGTTGTCTTAAACACATTTACCTGGTGCAATATTACGAAAATCATGTTATTTTTCTCTTACTGTAGATCACTGCAGCACCTTTCCTTACACTTTCACCCCTCTCTAAAAATTAGACCTTGCCTATAAAAGGTAATAGGTAAGAATAATAGGTAAGAAAACCTTATAATTTACCAGTATATGTTTAGTTTCTGTCAGCAAGATTACCAAGCTCAATTTCAAAAAGCTTGGCAGAGCATTAAAGCTCCATGTAAGGGAATTCTAATTTGGATGCATATCTAGATCACTTTCTTAAAAAACCCTAGAATAGAGCATATGATGAAAAGAAATATAAGCAATTAGCCCGACTCTCAAATCTTCATAATCCAGAGTTCCAGAACACTCTTGGATTCAAGTGTGATTATCATCCAAACATATTTGGATCAAATTTTTTTTACTTTTGCCTTTGTACTCTACCACTGTGGATTTTACATTGAACAATCAAGATGTCAATGACTTGCAGATGTTCAGCTTTAATTTGGGTTAAGTAAAGTACCACGGGCCACAACTTATTTTACAGTCAAATTACCTGTAATGCTATAAAATAACTGCCTTTATAACTGCCTGGATAGGACTTGTTTTTATAAACTCCCCTGACAAAATGAAGATAGTATATGAATATATTTTTCCTTAGAACAAACTCTTAGATTTAGTTATAGGGTATTTGACTAAAATAAGTGCACTTTGCTCAGAGGCTGGTCACATTTCACCAAAATGAAACTAGGGTTTCAAATGTCTTCCATATGTCTATCAATTTTTTAATCTACTATTCCAACTAGGGTCAAAGGGGACTATTCCATCAGATAATGGCTGAGAGGCAGGGTTCACCATGCACAGGTCACTCATTAATCATGGCTAGCAAACTGACAGAAAACCATTTATGCTCATATGCATACCTACAGTCAATTTAGAATCACCCATTGCCTAACATGCATATCTTTGAACTGTTGGAGGAAAAGAAGAACCCACAGTTATGCCTTTGTTGAAGTAAAAACATAACATGAGATAGTAAACTAACACTATTTAAAAAATAATAATAATAGTAAGAAGTAATAGAAACTAATGAAAAAGAGTCAAATAAAGATGGCCCGGTAGTTGTTTAATCTTGAAAGGCCTATGACTTAATGTTACGAAGCTATTCACTGTTAATTCTAAGACTACAAGAAAATGTAGATAACATGTAGAAATAAGCCATTTGCTTTAAATTACCATGGAAGTTCAGAATGAAGAAGCCTCCAGTTGAAAAGTCTGAATGAAAGCGAATCAGGACCTTCGGGCTAGTACTGTAGGCTGTCTCTAGTGCAGTGTTACCACTGAAAACTCCCAGCTGAGGACTGGATGTATCTGGGCCGTCCCTAAATAGAAAGAGAGCAACAGTTGATGGGAAAGCTCAAGACATGGATACATTAAAAACTATTGACCGGCAAGAAGAGGAACCAAGTGTCACATTGCACATGCTGAAAGGTAACACAGTTTGAACTATGGTGAATTAGTTTCACTCCTTGTATTAATGATTCTTAATATAGCGCATGTGAAGTTCATATTCTGTTCAAAATTTGTTGTTACAAAATCACATTTTTAGATGATTAGTAGTAGTAGGTAGTTTAGTTGTTTATTTTGTATTCAGCTGCTAGAGCACTGACATGCCTGCAAAAATTGATCCACACCTCATCTCAATATATATTTTTATAAATGTAGAATTACCTACAAAAGTACATTTAAGATAAGATAAGATAGAACTTTATTAATCCCTCGGGCGGGTTCCTCTGGGAAATTCGGTTTCCAAAAAGCACAGCACCGACAGAAGTTAGTTAGTTATATATATATATATATATATATATATATATATATATATATATATATATATATATATATATATATATATATATATATATATATATATATATATATATATATATATATGAACACCCAGCACGCCCCTGCGGGCGGTTTATCCTTCAAGCTCGGGTCCTCTACCAGAGGCCTGGGAGCTTGAGGGTCCTGCGCAGTATCTTAGCTGTTCCCAGGACTGCGCTCTTCTGGACAGAGATCTCCGATGTTGTTCCCGGGATCTGCTGGAGCCACTCGCCTAGCTTGGGAGTCACCGCACCTAGTGCTCCGATTACCACGGGGACCACCGTTACCTTCACCCTCCACATCCTCTCCAGCTCTTCTCTGAGCCCTTGGTATTTCTCCAGCTTCTCGTGTTCCTTCTTCCTGATATTGCTGTCATTCGGAACCGCTACATCGATCACTACGGCCGTCTTCTTCTGTTTGTCTACCACCACTATGTCCGGTTGGTGTGTATATATATATATATATATATATATATATATATATATATATATATATATATATATATATATATATATACAGAGACAAATATAAATAAAATATACGAAGGGGATAAATAGGATAAATAGGAATAAAAATAAAAAATACAAGTGAATTGCACATTTGTTGATTCCCATTGAAGAAAATACATTTTAGTGATGAACTTTTTAAAGGGCTACATCCAGTCAATATAAAAAAAATGTGTAATATGTCAACACTGTGTACATGTTTCTGCTGCATCTCCAAAGAAGGGCAAGGACTTAAAATCACTTTCAAACTGTTATGAATTGCTAGTTGTAGAGTGATTTCCTTCTGCTGACTGCATTTAAACAAATGAAACAAAAAACAGAATTTGGTAATAACATAAAACATATGTGTCTGGAATGTCCACATTAGTCTACTAAAGTGGCTGCAAGAATATTTTTTTCTTCTTTTCTTTGTTTTTATCACCCATTTCAAACAAGTTCGTTGAACAAAACCCACAGATTAAAGGCTTAACTTCACTCATTAAATATTGAATGTTGTTGAAAGGTTACATTTTCTAACACTCCTAAATGCCCAGTTTTAGGTTTTTAATGAACATGCCATTGGATTAAACAAGGGTTTTAAAATTTTAATTCATGAAGAGTGCCTGGGATCTCTTGGCTCCTCAATAATTCAAGGTCTTCTGAAGGTGTTGGAGCTCATTTGGAAGATCAAAATGTGCTATATGGGTCATTTGAATTAAAACTGTTAGAATTTCTAGACTCTATTTTTACTCACTGAAAAACACACAAACCCAATAGCAATACCTTTCTTAGCCCAAAAGACATTTTCTCTCCTATTTATTAACACATGGATGTATTTCAGAGCTCTATTTATAATTTATAATTGAAAAAGGGCAAAAAGTCTGAAACTGTAGAGAAAAAAGTTTTGCTAGTGACATTTAATTCGGTGAATCAAAAGAAAACTATACATCTATAAAAGCAATTTAATAAAGCTAGTAATGCAAAGTCAAATACTTATGTGAAGAAGACCAAAAAACCCCACTTGGTGTAACAACATGGTCGGGAACAAAGAATGAGAAGTTCTGCCACATATTCTAAGTAAGCATTGCTTTTGGAAATGAAGGTTAAAAAATACAATAAATCAGATTTATTAAGAGTTTGCACTGCTCATCTGCTGTGCACTTTGTAATACGTGTGACTGACAAAATTACAGTGCAGCCGAGAAAAGGATGGTATTGAGAAGATATGTAATTAGAGTGACAGGGGCTGACATGATTTAGCACCTAACAAATCCAAATGGCACATCAGATTTGGAGTCACTGGAGCTGGGCTGGAGCCTACCCCAGCTGTCACTGTGGAGAAAGGTAGGGTACACCTTGGACAGCACAGGCCACCCGTCCATTGCAGGGCTAACACAGAAAGACAGACAGCCACGCATGCTCACATTCAAACACATGCATGCCTTTGGACTGTGGAAGGCAAGCAAGCACAGGGATTCTATCCCAAGGGCTTTTTTACTGCGAGGTGACAGTGTTGATCACTGCACCCCTCCATCAATCATCACTCATCCATCATTCTGCACCTCTGCATCGTATTAGTAAGAAATAAAAACAGGAGCCAGGACCAGTGCCAGGACCAGTTTGGCTAATGAGAGTACGGTGGCTATTACTCTGTTTTTGTTTGGCTTCATTTAGAGAGTAGGCAGTTACTGTTCCAAAAATATCAACCTAGTTACAATCTGCGGCCAAATATGTCTTCTATCAATTTGAGGTGGGGGAAAAAAGGAGAAACAAACAGCTCGACAAATTAATTGTAATGTGGCTTGATTACACTGAATAAAGGCATGTGGCTCCAGAAGACATCAGACATTTGTCATTGTGCATGATGATTGGATGTGGGTAGATGAAGCACTTGTGGATATTCAAACCATCAAAGCTTCATTTTTTCATGGTTATGTTTTTCACAAACCATACTTGTTTGTCTTCAAAGGCACACGAAGCATAATAATACACGGGAAGAATTTTACACATGATGATGAACAGAAGAGGGAGGTGATATAATATTTGTGCATAATCATATTATAGCTATTTCAGCATAATTTCAAAATAAGTTTAAATAACTCATTTTCGATTGATGTTGGGGTTGTTACTCAAAAAAGGTAATTTATTACACATTACTCATAACTTAAAAGTAATACAGTACATTACTTAATTGCTTAAGTACCGTAAAATGGCCTTGCCACATAATTACCAGCAATATAAACCTATAGGCCACACTCCTACACAACAGCACAAATTCCTTCCCCAATATGGACACATACACGATCTTACTTTTAGGTAAGAACAGAAAGCAGAAAACACAAAGCAAAATTGAAAAACAGCCCAAACTTCAAAACAACTTCAAAGCGATCTCCACAGTGATTTTACTTTAGAAACATGAACAGGCAGAAACAGAGGCTGGATGCCTGACTACTCATCTCTGCTTCTGACCTCCTGTTGACCTCCCTTTCCCATTCGTCAACCGAGATTTGTTGTATGTAATGCGTTACTGTAATCTCATGACATTTTTCAGTAATGTAGTAAGTACTGTAAGATGTTACCATACTAAATTCTGTAATTACATTACAGTTACAGTCATGTCGACACTTGCGTTACAATGGTTCCTCAGTTATCTGCACGCCAGGCAGATAGAAAAGAAAACAGAAAAACCTCAAAAGTTGTTTTTGTTGTAAAGTGGAATGTGTATCCAGGACTGAAACGACCCCCTTCTAACAGAACGTCTGCTCTTTGCAAGCGTGTGCAAAGACAACATGCTAATGCAAAGCTAGGCCAAGAATCCAGACTGATGTTAAAGCAGATGTTGCATGCTGACTCCAGCCCAGCAGCCACACCCTGATCTTCAGAATACTTTCAAAGGGCAGTTTGGAAAGGAGCTGTTTTGTGGTGAGGGCATTTTACAGTTTAGGATATCTGGAGATTCCAGGTGCAAAATGATGATTACATTCTGAAGCCAGGTTATTATCTTAATCTTTCTAGATATCATTTCAGTTTATAACATTTCAGACGTTATAACATTTCAGAATCCACTTTCCCCCCCGAGCATATCAAAATATTGCATTGATATTGATTGAATGCTGATAATGTATAATTATTATTCTGAGCTGAGAATAAAATCTGAATTATTTACCGACATTATTCTAAATTTCATTCTCATCCACCACAGGGATATATTGAATGTGACACAAAGCATCTAAAATGCATAAAATATTGCCAGTATTATTTTGTTTAAAGTATATAAAGAAATACTGCTTTTTTTATTGAGTGTCCAGCACCATTAACTACTGTACTGTGTTGCTCTGATGTTAGATCTGATGCCCACTGTTAGCAGTGGTATTTGGCATACAGCCAAACACAACAAGTGGAAGACCACAGAGGCTGTTTGGCTTTAGTCCCTGACATCTGGATGCAGCTGCTGTCACATAAACCCCAGGGGTGTACAGGACAGAAACCAGCAAACACGGATCACTGCGATATGATGCAAACACACCAAGATAAAGAGCATTCAAAAGACATTTGTAACAAGTTTGAGTAATGACAGGCCAAAACAGGGGAAAAGGAAATCAGCGTGACTGCAAAGAGCAGCCAGTAGTAATTAACGATCACATCAGTGCAAGTGCATTCTGGGGGTTTTCGTGCGTAACAGGTAGATCTCTGACTTAACTATAAATGCAACTGGTGATTGTGAGCTTCTACTAACGGCAGCAATTTGTTGCTCAGTCTGAATCAAAGAAAGGTTCTGTGAATGCACCACTCCCAAGTCCAATTTTGGCCATTTCATTAGCATTTATACTGTACTATTTACTACGTAAAAAAGGACATTTTTTGAAAGCCCTTTCATTTTCAGTACAGTAATTTCTTTTAAACTGAGAGCAAGTTTGTTTTTTCATATTTAGTGTGACCCGTTTTCAGCAGCACAAACATCGTCTTATTCCACTTTCTATCCGACTGAATTAGAGCATCCAAGTAGTCCCAAATCATTATAAAACCTGTGGCTGCGATCTTATGCTCTTATGAGTTCAATTAGATAACGTCAGTTATCCTGTTTTATTAACAGTTCACCGCTGATGCATATAATTAAAAGTATTTCAAATACAAACTCCATCATTAAAGAAAAAAATTCAGCAGGCCTGAGTTCATATAGTAAATTTAATGTAGTCTGGTAATTCACTGTAAAACCCACTGTTCCTGTTAAATCGCTTCAATTTTCCACATGAAAAGCATATTCGTTTTTGTCTGGGTAAGTCGAAAAGTCAAAAAGAATATTAAGGAAGAAACATTTTTATAAGAGGATGTTTGAAGTGATAAGTATTAATGCCAGTAGACTCTATTTACATGCATATAATGCAGTAGACCTTTGGATTAGGTGCTCTTAAGCTGTCTAAGACCCTGGAAGGTAGATAGCATCCCACTGGGTATGAGAAAAGCACTGTGCTCCTCAGTGTTAGCCCCAGGTCACTTCCAAATATATTCATGTGTCTGAGATATAGCTACATTGAGCTATTATGTGTGAACTAATCTCAAATAACCGAGTTCTTTTGGTTCCCTACAATCTATGAATGTGATTTTATAATTTTGTTCCCTGTGAAATGTCCCAAAAACACATAAATCACTGAAATCAATTTGCAACTGCAAAATAATTCAACATAACGCCTCTCCATAGCAGAATCCATGGTTCTTTTAGCTGGCGAGATTGAAAGCGAGTAGTCACCCACTGTAAATGTATTACTTTCCCACCGCCTACATTTCTGATGCTTGCTCCCTAGAGCTTGACTCTAGAGCCTGAAATGTAAAGCCTGACCTCACCTAAGCACCAAGTATAGCTAAAACCAAAATCTGCTGGATCTTAATTTCCTTCCTCATAAATCTACTGTTTAAATCTACTGTTATTATTCAGGAAAATTAATGCATATTAGGTGAAATTTTCTCTTGACCCAGGCGCTTCAGATCCAGCTGAGTCTTGTTAGATTTGTGAACCCAGCTCTGCCACTCTTTTCATTACATTTCCCACTCCCAACTGAATCTCATGATTACTTCCAGAGTTCCCGAGCCCTCTCTGAGTCTGCGTATGGCCTTGGTACTGAGTTAGATTGAATTGGTCAGTGGTCCCATTGTAAATGCATTGCTCTCATACACCCCGTATTACACTTACCTCCACACTGAATCCTATTATTACTGCTGAAGAGTCTGCGTATGCATTACATAGCACAGTGTATGTGTGCGTATGTACTTTATTATCTAGGTTATAGTGTATGGTCTCTGCATATGAACATATACGATAAAGTTTATGTATAATTAACGTTAGAGAAAATAGAAAAGTAAAAATGAATAAAAGATGATCAATACCAGGGATAAAATTCAATATATAGCCCTAAAATATGAGGAGAATGTGTGAATGTGTGTGAGACAGACAACTGAATGCATAATCTTAGTAAAAGTTGATACATTTTTGGTGTATTCTCATTAATGTGCAGAGAGTAGACAGAGTGAAACTACACTCAAGACTTACCCATCAACGATTCAATCCCTGCATGCATGAGACATTAAATAACACTTCTTCATTTCTGCGTGTGTAGTATATGTCTGCGTGTGTTTTTATGAATATTAAGCCATAACTGTACCCAGACTTACCAGACAGCAATGTAATCGGTGACGGGTTCTGTCTGCAGTAAGGTAAAATTTATATAAACTCCATGTCCGTGGGGAACAGTGATGAGCCAGCTGCAATCTTGGGAGTTTGGATATTCATTTGGGTACTGAGGTGAGTAGATGGTCCCATTTTCAGCTGTGACATTATAGCCACAAGGAGCTGTAAAAAGCAGAATTATAACATAATTTTCACTTTTTCTAAAATGCTAAAAAACTGAAGTCAAGAATGACTGCTGAACACCAAACACTGAGGAATGTAATTAATAGTCTGGAACAAGAAGCGACAGAAGTGACAGAATAATAATTTTACAAATAATTTATCCAGTAAATGTTCCAAGTGACATAAGTGACTTACTAATTAATTGTTTACAATGTCAACTTGTGATACCGGTGAAAGAAAAAAATTTTTCATTTTCTAAATGTCTACATTAGAAATTGCAACTGCTTGTTTGGTAAGGGTGTAACAGCATGAAATAAACTTTCTACTATACGACCTCCACATTTTAAATACATCTTTATTTTTAAAACCAATTTAAAAGTATTTATATTTTCCAAAATACTAATATATCAAGAAGCTATGACTTATTCTTACCCTCACATCGTGGAAATGGGTGGTTCCACTTCCGGTTGATACCATGCAGGCATGTTAGCACTGTGTGTCCAATCAAAACATAACCAGGGTAGCACTGAAAAGTTATAGATTGCCCAGCGCTGTAATCATTGTTGATGATGTCACCGTTTGCAAAAGGAAATGGATCATGGCAGTTTTGAAGTTGGTAGCCTACAGATAGAGATAAGAGATATATGTGAGGTAGGTAGAGATATGTGAAGCTGGGGAAGAAAAAAGTCATTTATTTTTCCAAGTTTCTTACATTTTTAAAATTTTCTGTCTACCGGTAATGGATTTGAGATAAACTGAAAAGAATCTCTGACCCACAGAGACAACAAGTAATAGCTAATGCAGCAACATCAATAGATGTGATCTCCTCCTACACAGTTATCGGGCAAAGGTATACACGGCATGCTAGCACTTGCCTGAGGAAATGTCAGTACCACAGGTATATTTAGGGCAGTTCTCACTCTGCGTGAGTGTCATGGCAAGTCAAGCTCCTTCATTAAATGTGCCGCTGACAGAGAGCAGAGGTGGCTGATATCGGAATCCCAATTGTTACAAAAGGCTAGAGAGAAAGGCAGCACCTAAAAACACTAGAACAAGCATTCAGCACCTGGTCAATACAAATTGTGTCTGCTGCACTAGACAGCATCCACAATGCAGATTGTGCAAAATGCTCTTGGGTGTGGTCTATGCTGGTAGCAGCAGGCTGTACAAGGTAGGAAAGAATGGCTTAACATGCATTTGAGGGGCGGGATGTTCACAGTGCAAGACCTCAAGTCCAAGCAGGACATGCAACAAATAATACAGCTGATCCTAGCTAAACAAAAGCTAATAAGGTTAACAGATCATTGCAGAAATAGAACAGAAGAGACAGAAAGATGTGATAGACGCAGATCTCTCATAAGAGAGCAACAATGAGATGAGTGAATATGAAAGGATATGACACCACAGAAATTCATGGAGGTAATAAAGAACTATGGTGATTGTGGAAAATGAAGGCCAAAAGATGTGCACTTGGAAGGAGTATTACTCGCAGCAATGAAACTACAGCCAAGAATGTGGTTCCAGCAGATTCCCAGGGCAACATTTAAACTTTCTATGTACAAAAGTGTACTTAAAAGGTGCAGCAATGTCAGCGTGCCAAAACCTAAAACTGGAATAAGAACTCCCTTAAGCTTTTATAAGCGACATTTGAGTTGAAATGTGTGTGTATGTATTCACACTGATTTTTTTGGCATAGAGTGCTTATCCAACTCAGCTTTTAATAATTTGCTTGCAGCTATTAAGCCTTTTTAACTGTAAACATGTTATGCCCTTGAATACAAAACCAGAGTGTGTACGTAATATTGAGAAAGCATGCACCGAGGTTGGAGGTGGTGTTGTGGACCTCTGTCTGCATTGCATCTTCTCATCAAAGAACTGTTAAAAAAAGCATCTGGTGCAACTCCACGTGAGGAGGCTTGTCTGCATCCTCTACAAACAACAGCGGGATAACAGTGATACTGACTGCAGTGCTAGAGGACTTCCAAATCGGAGGAAAAAAGGGAACTCACATTCATGCGCACATGATTTTGAGTTTGCTTATTTGAAATTGAATAAGCCTTGTTCTAGTTATGCTGGCATATAGGCCCACAGTGCATCTCTTGTGTCTTTGAAGTGAAGCACTTAGGGCTACAAGTAAAGCCTGCTGGACAAGATGCCAGTCTCTCACAGGGGCTTACTAACAATCCATCATTTTTAATGATGAGAGGAAAGCCATGAGGTTTTTAAGTCTTTAGCATGACTCATTCATGGATCAAAGCTCAAAACCTCATAGCAATACTTTCTTTCTTGGAGTTGTGAAAGCTTTGCACTGTGGCTACTAGGTTTGGGATATTAATTTATTCAGAGCATTTGAGCAGACCATTTTTATGAATCATTGCATTGAATAAATTTGGACAAACTAAACAATGGGACTCATTTCAACACAGGTCTGTTATCATAGTGACCCTTGAGGGACTGTAGATGCCTGCAATAATAATTCAGGGTCTGATATCTGTAAAGACTGTATTGACTAAAAAAAACCCAAACCAAAACAAACAAACAAAAGAGATCTAAAAAGAGAAAAACCACCCATCAACTCACCCTGATAGGTCAGTTTGAATCCTGGCCGGTTCTCTGAGTGGTCACTGTAGAAGTGGATGATCGTCAGGTGGGTAGTGCTCAGTAAAGGGGGTGGGAGCTGTGAGCCAGTAAACTGACCAATAAGGGATGAGCTGTGCTGTGGACCAGCCCTGACTTCTAGGAAGTCATGGTTGTCTTCTGAAGAGAAGTTTTGGAACTGAATATGAGCTCCTGTAATGCAAATTATAAAGACACATGCTATAAACGACTATATAAAAGACCTGATAGTACATTATTTCAATACTAAGAAGAGCTTTACTTTACTTGCATAATGTGCACACAGCATACACACATGGTGCACGTTTACTAATCGAGTGCAGTACGTTTACATGGTTTGAAATATTTTTTGTCTATTTTCACTGCAATATTTTTTGACTATTTTATTGTGTTTTTTGTACATAATAACTTGCATCAAAAATACAACTGTACATTTATTGCCCAGGTTTTCTTTTTTTTATTTACATAATCTATTACACTTTTTGCAAATGTATATCATACACACAAAATAATAAATACTACGTCCCCCTAAAATTTCCAGTTCCTGTATTTACCAGCACATAGCAAACAAATATATAGATATAAATCTGCTGCATATTCTGTGCTACAAACAACTTAGCCAGCAGATGTACTGAAAGTGACACCTATTTTTTAGGAATGCTCTTACATCCATACTACTTACCATATCCAGTTGGCAGGGTGATTTGCCAGGTGCAGTCCAGGTTGCCGGGGTAGTTGCCAGGGAAACCTGGACTAAGGATGACACCACTCATTTCAGTCAGCACCCCACCACAACGAGCTGAAACCACAGGAAAAACAAACACACTGTTAACACTGAACAACGTAGTTTAAAGATCACTGCTTCGACAGTGAAGTTCAAGTGATGTGTTGTTCACAAAATTCTGTAAATTCATCAGCCGCAGTGGTGAATAATACATATCTTTTTAAGTAAGAGCCTTGTTATGGCATCCTTTTCTATAGACATTTTTGGACATAAAAGGGTTGATGCAAATATCTCTTACAGAAATAGGTAAAGCAGGTCTGGAAAGCTGGTCCTGACATGTCAAGTCGAGTTTAACTGGAACTGGCTTCTGAGATCTTTTACCAAGGACTGAATTATTTAAGTCTCCATGCAAACATCAAGGTTACACAACACTATTGCATAAAGGGTACAAATAACACACACACACATACACACACACACATAAGTAAACATATCCAGTGTGCCTGAGTACTTATGTCACTTTGATACACCAGTAGGACATATTTTCTTCCAAACTGAATCGCTCACTCGTAACACAATTTAGCCAGTGGTGCAGTGTATTTGCATTTGAGCGCGTTACCTATGCATAGAGGGGGTGGGTAGTTCCATCGACGCACTGTCCCGGGCATGCAGGAAATGTGAGAGTGACCCTGAAAGTAATCACACAGTGGTTAAACTTGTTAAAAAATATGTAAGTGTAAGGAATGCTGATATATCTTCACCAGGTAACTGTATTCTTTTTCCTTTTTTTGTAAAAAGAAAAAAAAAGTTTTTTTTAAAGGAAGTGGAAGCAAAGGCATAACAATCGCATTTTTCAAAACCGGAAAATTCATATTTAATAAGCATCTAATGTTTTAATACTCCTAAATAAATACATGAGAACCCATGACCTACTATATGACACCAGGGTAAAAATATTTTTGAACATTTGTCTAATGGTCAGTTTGTGTGAGTGTGTTCATTACCTGCAGAGTGTAACCAGGTTCACAACTGAATGCCACCACCTCATTGACCATATATCTGTCTCCAGTTTTAATTCCATTAGCTGGGATCATTGGTTCTGGACAAGTGGTAAGTCCAACCGCTGTAACAATCAATGAAATGAACAAAACTGTTATTTCGTCTTCTCGCTCTCTGGGTCCATTCATGTGTTTTGGACTTGAGCACACAGACACACATGTTGTCATCAGTTCTAAAAGTTTTACGCAGACATGGAAAATCAATGTTTGTCCTTATAGTCGTTCATCTTATGGCCAACTAAAATCGTTTTATTTTCCCTGTGCTCTCTGCTAAGCTTCAACTGCAGTATCTCCAGGAAGCCTTTCCTGTCTTCCTCATTCACCTGTATGTGACCTTTATCTTGACATGAACAAACTGATTATAAAACAACATCACAACAAACACACAAGTTTACCCAAGTTTATAAGTTGTTTGTTTACCCCAAAATAGTGTGTCTGAGCAGGTTGGCTTTTTATAATTATAGAGATTAATTTGATGGATATATAATTCACAAGATTAAGTCACAAAAGCTCTAATGTCTTTTTGTCATACACAAAAGCTCATTTTAGAATTGACAGCTAGTACAATGATAAAGCCTGAACTTTTTCGATGTCGACAGCAGCTTCTGAGACGTGCTTAAAAATATGTGAAGGTAACACAATGACTTTTGGTTATGTATTCCCAACACAATAAAGGTTAAACACATCCTTAATAAGTTTGACAGCAGCAGGCCCTTATCAAATAGCATCGGTAGGAGTGTATCTGTGTGTGTGTGTGCGTGTGTGTGCGTGTGTGTCAGTGCAGACATTTGAGGAAACTTCCGCAGGAGCCTGCCCCAGAGCGGTTACCATGGCAACAAAGGGGTGGGAGAGGGATAGAGAGCAAAAGAAGAGGAGACAGAGGGGTGAATGTTTGTATGTGTGCGTGCGTGTGTGTGTGTGTGTGTGTGTGTGTGTGTGTGTGTGTGTGTGTGTGTGTGTGTGTGTGTGTGTGTGTGTGTGGACTTCTTGGTTCATTATCTACCTTCCTACCAGCAAAACGTTGCAAGCCCACTGAGCTTACACACACATACACACACATACATGCACACGCATCCAGGTGGCCGAGATTCACTGAATGACATTTGTGAGTGTGTGCGCATGGGCGACTTGTACATGAAAAAGTGCTTGAAGAAGGACTGAAGGGTACTTCTTTTTTTTTTTTTTAGATGGACCAAAAGTGAAAAAGCTGCGGGAGACTCTACACACACGCATACACACACAGTGTATTATTATGCAGAGAATCAGCGGGCTGTCATGACAACTGATCAATGAAAGTATTCCATTTGGCTGACCATCTTTCTCTCTCTGTGTGCGAGCGCACTGTTTTTCCCCGGGAATGAGGGAGCAGTAATGCCCTGTGAAATGCTGACAGCACCACAAACCACTCCACTAGGGCCACTAGACTACGACTAGACAGTGTCAGCATTTAAGTCTAACTGACTGGATTTACAATACTTTTGTTCCAGTTTATGTGAGGACAGGCAAGGGAAAAAGATCCCTCTTTCTGCCCTTCAGATGAAACACCCTCTAGTCTGCCTAAAATTATGAAAATATAATTACAAAATTCACGTCTTCAGGAGATGTTTTCTGCCCACTTATACACGCTCCCACACTGACATTTTTTTACTCATGAATGTTTGATATCTTTCTTCCTATAGAAAACCCAGAGTAAATACATGGAAAATATGCAAAAGATAGCTTCCATAACAGTGTTTGTGAAGGTTGTGAGGTGTTGATTGAGGTGCTATGACTGTCATCATGTTGTACACACACAGAGGTGATCATATTTGGACAAAAGGGGAGAGTGCTAAGATGTCAGCAACTTTACCCATCCAGATACATCCATTTAAAGTATTTAAAGTAACCTGCTAATTAGCAATATGTAACAAACGAATCAAATACTCATGGTTTGTTGTTGGAACTCCAGATAAAAGTTTCTGTTACTGAGATTGCCTCTTGGGAAATCAGAAGACGGTGCAGTGAAAGATGGGCGAATAAGAGATATTGTTGCAGAAATAGTTCTATCATTTGAGTTTTGATTGTGAATTTGAAGATCATAAAGTTGAAATCATCAGTAAGAGTTTAGTCTTTTAATGTCTTGCAAGTTTTTAAAAAAAATAGTGTTTAAAAGAAGGATCAAATCGAAGTATCAACCGTGGTCAAATAATAATTTTGATGCATCTATTCTGATCACCTTTTGAACAGGTAAGTTGACTCATCTCCGGAAAACTTTGTTTAATAAAAAAGTTAAAAGCCTACTTTGTGTTGGGGTCTCCTGTACAGAACCTCTCTGGAAGGCAAACGTCTGCTACATAATGAAGAGCTGACAATCATTTTAAGATAAGTAAAACTCTAGTGTGAAACCTGCAAGATATTTTTTAAGGTGCTCTGGGAAGGAACTGGGTTCCATGAAAAGAACAAAAAGATTTCTTTCCAGTAAACAAAATTAAATATCATGTACTGTGTTGGTATTTGGCATATATTTGAAAACATTACTTGAGAAGACAGAAATGCTACAAGGACACATGGTCATAAGAATATGGACAACAGTGAAGATTTGTGTCCTTCACTTTTTTCCCTTAGCCTTTCATTCTAACCTTACCTATCATTTATCGTCTGACTCCTCCCTTTTCCTTCTCTACCCTCCCCTGAGCCACGCCTCAACAATCTCTGTGTATCCATTATTAACAGCCAAGTTGAAAAGATGCAGAGATTAAGGTCCATACCCGAAGCCTTGGAAACTGCTAAGCAAAGACTCACAGCCTTGGCCAGCTGATTGAAGATGTACAACAGAGAGATAGAAGGCAGGAGAATGAACCAGTTGTTCTCCACAGAATGAGCCAAGGTGTACTCTCAGTGGCAGGGGAACAATATGAGAACAGCATCACCAAGGCTGGAGACGGAGCAATACTTCTCCCTGATGGGAGAAGGACACGACCCGTAACAACAATGCTCAGTGGCTAGTGGATCTAAGAGCAGACCACAGCAACCTCCCTGAACAGAGTCCAGTAACCATCACAGTGGGAGACATCCAAGAAAGGGTCTCCAGTATGAAGAATTGGACAGCACCAGGCCCTGACATGGTTCACACCTACTGGCTGAAGAAGCTGACTGCACTCCATGAGTGTCTGGCAGCACAGATGAACCAGCTGCTAGTTGACGAGAGACACCCGGAATGGCTAACTGAAGGCCAGACAGACCTGATCTTCAAGGACCCCCAAAGGGACCGCTCCCATCCAACTACCGACCAATAACCTGCCTTAGTACCACATGGACGCTTCTGTCAGGCATCATAGCGGCCGAGCTAACAGAAGGCAACATTGCAGACATAGAGGACAGTTACAAGCACCTGGGGATCCCACAGGCAAATTGGAACCATGAAGAGGCTGCTAGGAAAGCTGCAACCACCAAGTAGCTGCAGAGGGTCAGGCAAGTCCTGAGGAGTCAGCTGAACGGTAAGAACAAGATCCGGGCTATCAACACCTACGCCCTGCTGGTGATCAGGTACCCTGCTGGGGTAATAAGCTGGCCAAAGGAGGCGATAGAAGCCAGTGACATCAAGACCAGGAAGCTCCTGATCATGCATGGAGGGGTTCACCCCGAGTCCAGCACCCTGAAGCTATATGCTAAGCGGAACGAAGGAGGCCGGGGACTGGTGAGTGTCAGCACCACAGTCCAGAATGAGACAGCCAACGTCCATGAATACATCAGGAGGATGGCTCCAACCGACTCCGTGCTCAGTGAATTCCTCAGGCAGCAGAAACTCAAGAAAGAGGAGGAAGAGGAGGAACCATCATGGAAGGACAGGCCCCTGCACGGTATGTACCACCAGCAGATAGATGAAGTGGCTGACATCCAGAAATTCTACCAGTGGCTGGACAAAGCTGGACTGAAAGACAGCACAGAGGCACTAATCATGGCAGCACACAACTCTGAGCACAAGATCCATAGAGGCTGCGGTCTACCACACTAGGCAAGATGTGTGTGTGTGTACACACAGAAGCAATATAGCACCCCTAAAAGTGACCAATCTTGCTAGTTTGTGTGCATCAACATGCCATCACAAGGAATTCAGAGCGTAGCAAAACACAGACAACGGAGGCTCAAATATGTGCACTCGCTACACACACAGAGAAATGCACGTATTCACACAAACACTGAAACCCCCATACATATTTACAAAAGGGGACATGTTCATTGATCTAGAAGTGATTCTAAGTTAAAACAACTACAAAGGACTAAAAAGCACAACCATGCTCTGACGGGTGTGTAAAAGCATGATGTTAATATCTGTGTCTATACCTTTGTCCATCTACATATTTGTGTGTGTATGTGCACGCAAGTGAGTGTGTGTCTAAGTCTACTTGATTCTGTTAAGTCCCTCCAGGTGAGCATTCTGCGTGTGTGCTCCAGTATGGGTCTCAGTATGTGTGCATGCTCTCAGGCAGTAACAGTTCAGGTCACTGACTCTTGCTATTTAATGTTAAAGTTCTGGCTGTATTGTTGTCTGTGTGCATTTGTAGATTCTTGAAAGAAGAGACCCAAAATCGATTCAATTCTTGGTTTTTGTGCATCAACGAGTATGTTCTTTCCAGCCAATGAATCTAGCATTGCATCGTGCTATCCTAGTATGAATCTTAACAATGTTCCCTTACTTTTGTATTCTAGGTGAAAGCCTGCTGCCACCACACTGATGTCACTTTGAAAGTGAAGAAGGAGCTGATTGGATGTTGAGTTGAGGAGAGCAGGAGCTGTTGTCCCTGAAAAAACACAAAAAATAAAGATATCATAGACCAGGTGAATGATTAGAAAAAGCATTAAAGTTTGAGGAATATAATATTAGATATACAGGAAGGAACCCCTTTCTACGTAATGGTGCCTCTTTTTCAGCAAGACTTAGACTATAAGTCTTATTTAAATCCCAGGACCAGCTGGGAAATTATGTGCAGAGAAGGTGAACAACCCCTCACCCTCCATGGATAGCTAGCATTTTAGTGTCCTTATGTGAAGCGGCCTTATATGCCCAGTGAAGCTGCTCAGTGGTCAACACCAGATCACTGTGGTTATAGTGGGTAGCTCCCCGGTGTGCCTTCCTTAGAAGGGCGCAGTCAGTTGTGTGTGGGTGGGTGTGTGCGTTGCCCTATGGGCAACATGTTTTATGTGTGATAGCTGTGTGACAGGTATGTGCTTGGGGCAGGTCACAGGGGAAACTCTGCAGGGAAATCATAAAAGGTTAGATCATTCTTTATCCCTGCCTGTCTTCTTTCTATCCCTTTTTTATTTTCCTTTTCCTCCACCTTCAGTCTCATGGTGACACTCTTCTTACTGACTGCTTAGAATTGGAAGAATTCTGTGTCTTAAAAAGATTTATTCTTTATTTAAGATATATATCATATTTTTGGTATTACAACTCATCCATCACAGCTCTCCGGTGTATGCCATATGTGTGTGTATCTATAGTTTAAGAGCTGCCATATCTAATTCATCATAGATCTTGTGTGTTTGTGTGTGTGTGTATCCATAGTTTAGAAGCTGTCATCTCTCATCCATCATAGGACATTGTTTGCATGTGTGTCTGTGCATAACTTAATGCATTTAGGTGCATGTGTGAGCATGCTGTCTTACCAGAAAATGACCCTAATTTGGGAGCTGTCATGTCTCCTCCATCGTAGATCTCCAGAGAGTCCCAGTTGTGCTCAGTAGCAAATGTCATTACTTGGATCTAAATAGCCAACAATGATAATAAATGAACACAACAGCCAACAGCTTCCTCCAAAATTAGTGTATATCCAGTAGACTATGCATTTATATTTAAGTGTATATATATCTGTACCTGAATCCCAGCCCCTTCACTGACATGAATCCTCCACAGACAATTGAGACTGTTTGGGTAGGGTTCAGGATAGCCAGGAGACAGTATTGTCCCGCGACGTTCAGTCAAATTACCACTGCAGGGAACTAGAATGAAGACATAAAATCCACAATTCTTGGCAAAACATTATAACTAAATGCCAACAGATGGGGCAGGATATTGGAATATGGCTCTTCGTTCCTAAAAAAACACAATATGGTCTTCAAATTATAACAACAGCGAGCCAGACAGGAAAAATAGGAAAACAAACACCTTTTATGGCATAAACTGAGGTGAAAGTTGAGGCTTTTTACAAAAAACACAGCTTTCAACAGGAACCCTAGAGTTCACATGGATGCATTTAGTTTTAGAATTAAACTTCAATCATTACTCTCATTAACTAGTACAAGATGCTTCACAGAAAGGACTAATTACTCAAGGCCTTTTTTCATCTGCGTTTTCATCAGTGCTCTCTGGGGATTTTAAATGTCATCAGCGAAGTATCCCAGAATGCACTGCATGCCAACGAGTATGACATTGATGGTGAAGAGCTTAGGCTTAATGCTGCTGTTTGTTTCAGAGGACAGCTGTTAAGTTGTTTTATTAATTTTTTCTGGGGTTTTTTTTCAGGTAGTCCTTCAGTCTTTCGCTTATCCAGATTTTGCATTAATACTTAATAATACTCAAGTCTGCACAGACCTGTTCAGGGATCTAAGGTCCTGCTTGCTGGGTGACATCAAGCAGTCATACTGATGACTCTCACCCTGGCTCTCAAAATGACAGTTGGCAATGTTTACAGTCATGCCAGGGAAAACAGATATATCTCCCTTTGGTTATCTATTGTTATCTCCTTTGTTGTGTTTCAAATGTGATCTCATTCTTACTGGAAGATAAAACTGGATCATTGATTTGAAAGAGATATTGTTTTGCTGTCAGTCTGTCTGATGGTTAAAGTCAAACTACGTGTGGCCTTTGGGGTCCTTTGCACAGTTATCCAAAATTATAAACAACTGGGGACTTTTTTGATGCTTAAGACAATTTTTAGTCTTACCTATACAAGTTGGTGTTGTTGTGTTCCACTGCGCAAGGGCACCTGGTACCGCCTGGCACCGAATCGCATTGGATCCCTTTAATAGATATCCTGGATTGCACTCAAACCGAACCACAGAGCCCACTGAGAACTCTGAACTAATCCGCCTGCCATACCGAGGCTCAGGTACTGAACTGCACTGGCTGTCACTGGTCCGAGGGACAGCTACAATAATGAGAGGAATGACATGATTCAAGATGAGGAAAGACGGGATATAAACATATGAGCAGGGAGACTTTGAAGTTAATCTTGAATTGAACATATGTTATTGTGTTTAAGTGAACACATGTCAAACACAGAGAGAATTACCTTGGTAGACAAAGTGAAAGCCTCTAGCTGATTGGCCACTTTTAGCATTGAACCGGAGCATGATTTGATTGGAAGTTGCCAATGGCAGCGTCTCTCCTGAGAAAAAAACAAAACAAAACACATACATCACAATGATTTCAAAATGAAGACAACAGCAACAACATACAGATCCTTTTTAAACCTACATGTGCTACAAAGATACAGACTCTCAGTTCCACAAACATTCACTGTGCATTTAAGTATATGTTAAGTGCCTATATATTTAAGAGTACCAGCTTCCATTCATAACTCAGCAATAAGCAGGGTTTTTCATTCTTTTTCGCTTTTTGGTAAAATATGTGCCTCACAAGAATTAAAATGCAAAACAAAGACGCACACACACGTGCACACACCATCTCAGCAGGCATACACAAACAGAGATTTATATGCACACACATACGCAGGCAAATGAAGTAACAGTGATAAATGGGTAAAACATGGCCTGGTGTGGCTGACATTTAGAACCATCATTAGCAGCACGGGGATCAGGATGTGTGTGCGTATGTGTAAGTCTGGTATGTGTGTATGTGAGTTAATATGTTTGTGAGTCAGGGAAATCAGTCAGTTAGGTGGAACAATGTGCTACAAAGCTGTTTGCCCCCTTTTTTCTTGTGTATGCGTGTGTGTGCACATGTGAATGCGTGCGTGAGTAACGGGTAATGATGCGGATAACATTATTTTGTAAAGCGTGGTATGTTTCATTCGTTTTCAGCCAAAAAAAAAAAAAAAAAAAAAACCTCAACGCAAAAAACCCAAATGAACTTCAAGGTATGAGTCATTCATTCTATATATACCATTACCAATTAAATTAGACGGGTTGTATTTATCAGAAAAAAGGCAGCTACATCCAGTCAACACACATAAGTCTCACTGATCTATGAGCACAAAAAAGCAAAAATGTAAGCTCGTTTGTCTTTTTATCAAACTTTAAACCACTCCACTATTATAAGGAACTTTACTCGTAGTTGTAGTTACATTGTTTACTAAACACAGTCATTTTCTTCCCTTATAATTCTACAAACAAAAGGAGGTAGCAAAAGTGGGGGAGAAAAAGAATAAACACAAGAAAGAAAATATTCTGAAAGTTATGATTTTGACATAAAGGAACTAAACGTCACTTCTAAGGGGATTCCCCTGCAGCGTGCCTCCAGGCCATAACACACGAAATTCACACAAAAGTTAAACTCTGAGGCGATGCCTTCGCACTTTACCAGCAACGATGTTAATCTTTTTTTTTTTTTTATTTATTTAACAAATTATTATTAATATCCTTTCATCTAGATCAAATTAGTCATATCTTTCTATTTCCATCCATCTGTATTACTGTGTAAAGACTCAAAACATTGGCAAGCTGGGGTGACTCAAAGTTGGAAGATAAGAAAACCCATGGAGAATTCTGTTAAGGAGTATCAGTGCTACTGTATGTTGTATGGCCCCAGTGAGACGCTTTCCACTGCTGATTTCCTCTTGTAAAGATAACCCGTAATGGATTTTCACCAAATACATCACTGTCAAATAAATTGTGATAACGACCACTGGTGCTGTGTTCTACAGCCCCCCAGAGCTGCTTTCTTACAGAAGATTTCATTATTTTTCTCTTTCGAAAACAGCTCAACAGTGCAAAAAAAAGGAAAAAAAGGAAAATTGTAGGTGGGGCAGCTTTTCAAAAGTATAATATCATGCATATATAAGTGAAAAAACAATAAAATAACAGTTTCTTTGATGACAATATAATATTAAAAATATAAAAACTGCATTCCTCAGGCTGCGTCTGGCTGTTTCTGGCACTAGAGTTGATCAACAGACTCACCTGAATGTGAACCAGCCAGGGAGCTGAGCAATCGGGCGTTGTCATTGGGTCCATCAAACAGTTCCACTGAGTCATTCATTGCTGTTTGGAAGACAGCAAACTGACCAAACACCACTGGACAAAAAAAAAACAAAAAAAACAGACAAATAAAAACAAATTGGGACAAATGATTATTTCAAAATTTGAACAAGTCTTCTGTGCTTTGATTACAAGACTGACTGTAAGCAGTTTTGTAATTATGCACTTACCGAACTGAGGCGACACTGTGATGTAATAGGAGCAAGTCTGTTTTGTCGTGTAGTTTAAAGGATAGTTTGGAGACAAAACGACCCCTTCAGATCCACCGTACTGTCCTCCGCATGGCGCTGTGCACAGAAGGTGATTATTAGAAGCTTTTCATTTAATAGATTTTAGAATGTTATTTAGATATTTTACAACTACAGCACAATAGCCACATGTTTTATAAAGTAGTAAATAAACACATTATTTGAAAATATGCATACCAAAGTACACAAAACCAGGGTATTCTAAATTAAATGAACTCACACTGATGCACACAAATTTTGATTGTTGCAAATTGTGGAGATACTACTGCACAATTAAAAGTGTGCACGTAGCTGCAGTTCTTGGACATATAAAAACCGTATTATTAAAGAACAGTAGATACCGAAAGGACGTAGAATACCAACCCAATACTAATTATTCATCCAACCTGTTGTTTAGCCCAAACAGGTCACCAATCAATCACAAGGTCAACACAGAGAAACAGACAACGACATACAGCTAGAGTCACCCGCTAAACTAACATGCAAAGAGCAGGAGGAAGTCCACGGAGGCACATGAGAACTTACAAACTCGGCACAGAATCTGACTGAGAGGTTTAAACCGGGAGCCTTTTTGCTGTAAGGTGACAGTGCTAAGTACTACACCAACATGCTGTCCCCAATATTAATTAATTTGATGTTAAAAAGACACAGATGCAACTTAGTATGCAGGACTTGGCATTGGTATGTAATATGATACGGTGGTGGTCATATTCATAGCGATGATTCAGGTCTGAAATCCTGTCTCACAGAACATTTGATCAGTGCAGCAGTAACCCCTTGCTCACTTGCATTAATGAAGTTGAGCCCTTCAGGCTCACAGCAGTCTGCTAACATTTGGTATTAACTATATATCCAAACAAATGTGTTTGCGATGCTCTCCATAATATTTCTGCATAAGCTCCACCTGCTACTTTGTAAAATGATTTTAGTAGGAGTCTTAATCAAGGTTGATTAAGACTCCTAGAACCTCTACAACGACGTTAGATCAAACATGTAAATGTAATGCAGAACTACATAATATTTATCAATTCAAGTGTGATAAATGTTTTTGAATCTTATTGTCTTGAGTAGGGATGGGTACCGGTGTCCGGTGCCATGATGGCACCGGTTCTGACATAAACGGTAGTAACCAGACCGAAAAGCAGCGCACATTTCGGTGCTTTATTTCGGTGCTTTTTTTTCCTGAGCTGTGATACACTTTAGATTCTAGCCAATCATTTTACGTTTCCGAGGATAGTAGGCGGGGCCAGGTACGTAAGTTCTGTTAAAGCAGAGCTACAGATTAAAAATGCCCAAGGCGAAGCGGTTAAAAGTCTGGCTGTACTTCATAGCAAAATATTGTAACGATGGTTAAGTGTTATTGTACAGTGACATGTTGGTGATCTCTGCACACTGTTGTTGTTCCTTTAAGATTCATGTTTGGTTGTGGTGTACAGGAAGGGGTGGGGGGGACCTGGTTGTTCTGTGTGTGTGCCAGGCTGAAGAGAGGTGTAGTTCGAGAGCGCTTCCCCCTGAGTTAACAACCCGCTGGCTTATGTGCCAAATAAACGGACAAACTGAGACCCCAACCGTCTGGTTCTTGTGAACGTTACATTGGTGTCAGAAGTGAAGAAAGAAAAAAGAACCCCAGAACGCCCGACACCCTGTTGCTGGCGACGCTTGCCGTTACGAGACGAGGATGTTGCCGGGCAAGATTAAGAAGGAGACGGAGGAGAGGGAGGTTCGTCCGCGCTCGCCCGCCCATGGAGTGAGGGAAACGGCGCTGCGGCTGTCTGCCGAGGCTGGATTTTCTCCAGGTTTGACTAGGCTCGGGAACTGTTCGCACAGCGGCCGCGATTCCGGCGGGAAGGAGTCGACCTCGCTTGGCGCGCCGTCACGTGATGTAAACAAACATGGCGGCGCCCAGCAAGCTGCAGCGAATATAAAAACGCCTAAGTTCAGCGGCAAGACGCCATGGGAAGTGTTTATCGCACAGTTCGAGCTGTTAGCTGTCGCAGCTGGCTGGTCTGAGGAACATAAAGCTCTCCAACTGGCTTTGTGTCTGTGTGAGGATGCAGCTGCATGCCTGCTGCTGCTGACCGAGGAGCAGAGGGGAGATTATAATGCTCTGGTCGGAGCACTTCAGAGGCGCTTCGGGCAGTATAACCAACCAGTGCTGCTGAGGTCGGAGTTCCACAACAGACGCAGATTGCCAGGCGAGCCCCTCCGCATTTTGGCCCATGAAATCGAGTGCCTTTGCCGGAGGGCGTATGACAGCATGCCACCATCAGTGCAAGCGGAGTTAGCTCGGGACCAGTTCCTGCAGGCCCTGAGCCCTAAAGAGCTCCGTATGCAAACTCAGCTTGCTCGGCCAGCCACACTCAGTGCAGCCCTGGAGCTAGCGTTGGAGAGGGAGATGCTTGCAGGATCCTCTGGGGGCGCTGATGACGCACACGTGGTGAGGGCTGTGTCAGCACCTGTGGAACAGATGGAGACGCCAGCGGGCTTGTGCAGTTTGGTGCAGGCGGCTTCGCTGCAGTCGCCTTCCCCTCGGGCTGGCCCACACCGCCGACCACAGAGCTGCTGGGGATGTGGACAACCCGGACACCTCATCAGGCAGTGCCCCAAGCTTGCAGCGGTTCAGGGAAACGCCCACGGGCCCGTGTAGGCGGGAGTACACGGGCCTGGGAGAACGACATCCCCACACCACCGCCACCTCCACCCGGTGCGGCCATCGCTGTGGGCTGGACCCAGGTTGGCGGCTTTTGCCATGTTCCAGTGACGATCGCGGGGATGTCCTGTACGGCCCTGCTGGACACGGGGTCCAATGCAACGCTGGTCCGACCCGATATTGTCCCAACCGGAGCTGCTGTGCAACTTAAGACTGTGACCGGTGATCTGGCCCCAATGAGAGGGAGGGGAGTGTTCCAGTTCAAGGTGGGGGACCTCGGTGTGTCTTATGCTGCCTGGGTGGCTGACGTGCAGGACGCCTGCATCCTTGGGCTGGATTTTTTACGAGCCATTGGCGGTGTACTGGACTTAGGCAAAGGCTTCCTCGTAACCCCTGATGGGAAGAAGGTGCCGCTTATTCCTCCCCCGGTCTGCACAGCATCTGCCGCGGCGTCCACCTCCACCGCAGAGACCGCTGCAGACCCGCCAGCAGAACAGCGAGCGGAGGAGGAGGAGGAGAGGCTCTTAGCAGTGAGGAGTATCTGGTCAAAGAACTGTGAGGGGCTGACTCCACAGCAGCAAGAGAGTCTATGGCAGGTACTAAAAGAGTTTAGTGACATTTTTGCCCTGAAAGAAAGTGATGTTGGCTTGACACACTTGGTAGAGCACGTCATTGAGACCGGGGATGCCCAGCCTATTAAAGTGCGCCCACGCCGCCTGCCCCTGGCTCATCAGGAGGCTGCGGACAGAGAGTTGTGTGAAATGATGAAGGCGGGCATCATAGAGCCATCTGATTGCCCGTGGGCCTCCGCGGTGGTGATGGTGCCTAAGAAAAAAAGTCCTAGGATGCGTTTCTGTGTGGACTACAGACCACTCAACAAAGTGACGAAGAAGGACTCTTACCCCCTTCCCAGGATTGATGAGTCTCTCGACTTAGTAGCCGGGTCCTCCTGGTTCTCCACCCTGGACCTGCGGAGTGGCTACTGGCAGGTGCCACTGTCCCCGGAATCCAGACCGAAGACAGCCTTCTGCACTAACAGGGGACTATGGCAGTTCAAAGTCCTGAGCTTTGGTCTTTGCAATGCTCCTGCGACCTTCGAGAGGCTTATGGACAGTGTGCTGGCTGGCGTCCCACGGCAACGGTGTCTGGTTTACCTGGATGACCTTCTAGTGCACGGGAGCTCCTTTGATGCTGCCCTGGATGCCCTGAGACAAGTGTTGGAGAGGGTGGCAGCTGCAGGCCTGAAGCTGCACCCCGACAAGTGCCACTTCATGAGGAGGGAGGTGGAGTTTCTGGGCCACAAACTGGGTCGTGAGGGCATCAGCACGTTGGAGGAAAAAATTCACACCATTACCGAGTGGCCCACACCAGCAGACCAGAAACAGCTCAAAAGCTTCCTAGGACTGGCGTCTTATTACAGGAGGTTTGTGAAGGGCTTTTCCTCCATAGCCGCACCACTCTTCCACCTGCTGCAGAAGGACCGTGACTTCATCTGGACCCGGGACTGTCAGCAGGCGTTCGACACCCTCCGCAGATCGCTGACAGAGTCTCCAGTCCTTGCCCCCCCTGACCCCGCCCTGCCTTTTGTCCTGGACACTGACGCAAGTAATGTGGGGCTGGGAGCGGTGTTGTCGCAGGTTGGGCCGGAAGGGGAGAAGGTGGTGGCGTACTTCAGCCGGGTCCTGAACAGGAGTGAGCGGCGCTACTGTGTCACACGACGAGAGCTGTTGGCTGTGGTGGCGGGGGTGAGACACTTTAAGTACTACCTGTGCGGCACAGCATTTGTTATCAGAACTGATCATGCTGCCCTTCAGTGGCTGATGTCTTTCAGGGAGCCAGAGGGACAGGTGGCTCGCTGGCTGGAGGAGCTCCAAGCCTTCAATTTCACTGTGGAGCACAGAGCAGGGACGCACCATTCTAACGCAGACGCCCTCTCTCGTCCCCCATGTGCTGCAGCTGGCTGCCGTTACTGTGAGAAGCGAGAGGAAATAGAGCGGGAACTCACGACAATAGACGGAGCAGCACAGCTCGCCTGCAGGGCTCTTCTGATGGTGGATGCAGCGGAGTGGAGGGCACGGCAGGAACAAGACACGGACCTGCTGCCGGTCCTGCAGTGGCTGGAGAAGGGGGAGCAACCCCTTTGGGATGAGGTCACTGGGTTTTCCATCTGTACCAGGGGGCTATGGGCCAAGTTTGCAGCTCTCAGGCTGAAGGAGGGGGTGTTGGAGCGTGCCTGGAAGGATCCTGCCACGGGGGAGGAGAGGTGGCAGGTTGTGGTGCCAAGGTCGCTGAGGTCAGCTGTGCTGGAAGCCTGCCATGGGAGCACTGGCTCCGGCCACTTTGGGGTCTCCAAGACTCTCCGCCGCCTCCGCCAGGGCTATTACTGGGGTCAACAGCAGAGGGACGTGGAGGACTTTTGCCGCAGCTGTGATGCATGTTCCTCACACAAAGGGCCACAGGACCAGTCCCGGGCTCAGCTTCAGCAGCAACCAGCAGGAGCCCCAATGGAGCGAGTAGCTGTGGACGTCATGGGCCCATTTCCTCGCACAGACAGAGGAAACCGCTATGTTCTTGTGGCCATGGACTATTTTACCAAGTGGCCGGAAGCATACGCCATCCCAGATCAGGAGGCTGAGACGGTCGCTGATGTATTAGTGGAGGGGATGTTCAGCCGCTTTGGAACAGCAGAGACCCTCCACAGTGACCAGGGGCGTAACTTTGAGTCCAAGGTATTTGCTGCCATGTGTGAACGCCTTGGGACTAAGAAAACCCGCACCACCCCACTTCACCCCCAAAGCGATGGGCTGGTGGAAAGGTTTAACAGGACGCTGGCCCAGCAGCTAGCCATCCTTACCTCAGAACACCAACGGGACTGGGATTACCATCTTCCCCTTACCCTCATGGCCTACAGGTCGGCAGTACAGGACTCCACCCAATGTACGCCTGCCCTGCTCATGTTAGGGAGAGAGCTGAGAACTCCTGCAGAGTTGGCTTTTGGGAAGCCCCCGGACGCGCCAGAGGCACCACCGGGCCGGGACTACGCAAGGAAGCTGCAGGACCGGCTGGATTCTGCACATTCCTACGCCCGAGAGCAGCTGGCGAAGGCAGGCCTGCGCCAAAAGAGGAATTACGACATCACCACTAAGGGGAGGCACTTCCATGCTGGGGAGCTGGTGTGGGTCTACAGCCCAAAGAGGAAGAAGGGACGGTGTCCTAAACTGGATAGCAGCTGGGTGGGGCCTTGCAGCGTCCTAGAGCGAGTAGGGGAGGTTGTTTACAGGGTGCAGTTGCCTCCTAGGGGGAGGATAGTAGCGCTGCACAGAGACCGGATGGCCCCCTACAGAGGGCAGTCCCTCCCCTCCTTTCCTGAGGGACGTGTACAGAGCGTCCGTGACCCTGCTCAGAGGGACCCCCGACCGGGGCTGCGTTCCCCTCCCTCGGACTCTCCACCCCAAAGCCCCGAAGCTCCGCGTCCACCTCAGGGGCTCAGGAGGTCAAGGAGGGAACGTAGGCTACCACCCCGCCTCAGAGACTGTGTCGTTCCCTCGGGGACGAGGAACTTATTGCTGGGGGGGCAGTGTAACGATGGTTAAGTGTTATTGTACAGTGACATGTTGGTGATCTCTGCACACTGTTGTTGTTCCTTTAAGATTCATGTTTGGTTGTGGTGTACAGGAAGGGGTGGGGGGGACCTGGTTGTTCTGTGTGTGTGCCAGGCTGAAGAGAGGTGTAGTTCGAGAGCGCTTCCCCCTGAGTTAACAACCCGCTGGCTTATGTGCCAAATAAACGGACAAACTGAGACCCCAACCGTCTGGTTCTTGTGAACGTTACAATATGCAAACTCAGCAGCCTGCAACAAGTGCTTTAAGCTGATACTGTGATACTGTCAAAGGAGGTAACACCTCAAATCCGATTAAAAACCTGGCGACGCATAGCGTTTTTTTTTAAAAGCCCAGAAATGCGCCGTATTTGATAGCTTGCTGCGAGACCTCACACCGAGCACATCTACTGCGGGTGGGTTGCCTGTTATGCAACATCCCCCAAAAACACGAAGAGGAGAGTCCTGGCCCCTAGCCCTGCCAGTGTAGCAGAAATGATGACGGATGATGATGGCAGCAGCAGCCGTTCTTCTCTGCGTGAGTAGGCTAACCACGTTATTACATTAATGCATGTAAGGTGAACTAGCAAACATCATCATAGCTACATGCTGCTGTCTTCTTGTTTGATGGCAGATACTCCCTTCACCCTGGCTAAAAAGGCTAAAATGACCAAAGAAAAAGTGGAAAACAGTTAAACATGAGAGGTTTAGGACAAAGTTTGTGTTTTTTCCATTGTTTAAGCACTGCTTCCAGCCAAGAGTGATACCATATATGCCCCATAGCTGCAGAAAAGGCTAACATTGTTATATTTTTACAAAAAACAGCTGAACATGAGAGGTTTTTGGACCAATTTTGTGTTCTCCATTCTTTAAGCACCGGTTTGAGCACCGTTTGAGCACCGGCACCGTTTCAAAAGTACCGATTTGGCACCGGTATCGGATAAAACCTAAACGATACCCATCCCTAGTCTTGAGAGTAATCACTGTTCCAAAATGTATATAAAAGGCAGTCCTAGGCACTATGAAATAAATTACTCCCTGAGGACATTCAGATTCTGCTAGGTAAGACTTACAGTGGAGCTATGCCATTACTTGGCTCACAGAATCATATTTTAGGATGGTTCATTAGTTAACAGCACATTTAAATACTGTTAACTGGAAACTGTCCATTCATTATAGGATGTTTGCTTGTTTGTGTTGGTTCCATAACAGACTGGAAATCTGCTTAATGGATAAAATTCTCACACGGTGTCATGACCTTATATAATATAAATAAATATAGACAAAGATAAACATAGCCATCATTTAGAGTACAGAACAGTGAGTTTTTGTTCAGTGACATGTTGTTGTACTCATATATTGCACATTGTGCACATTGTACGCATAAAAAATATGCGTACAATGTGCACAAAGTTTAAATGTTGCGAGCCATTTAAAGGTTTAGAAGGTTTATACTCGCAACCAAGTGCAGGAATGTCTATATTTTGGTGCTCTTTTATTTTTTTATTTCTTATCAAGTGTACTTTTCTTTCAATCTCCAGAGTGGCAGGAAAAAATCCCGTGGATAAGGTGAAAAGGAAACACTCACCTCGCCCTCATTACTATCACTGAGCAAAGCCCTCAACACCCAGTGGAACTGTGGAACTGCTCAGTGGTCAACAGATCAAAGTCTGTTTGTTCTGGACAGTCTCCAGGAGTGACACTGTGCGAGTGTGATCAGTAACATATCGAAAAAGCACACGTTGACTATCAGTAGCAATTATCTGAAAAAACTAAATATCAAAATAAAAAAAAATGTACCCTAACTTGCAGAAACAAATGCCCTTACATATCCTTAACATCAAGGGTCAGCGTAGCCTCATTGTTCCACTTCAATCTGTTTTTAAGATACAAAGAAAAATAAGATAAAAAACTTGAATGCGTTAGTGTAACTTTAACGCTCTAGGTTACTGATTAGAAGGTCAGGGTTTAAAGCCCCAACACTTCCAAACTCCTACACTGAGCCTGTGAGAAAAGCCCTTAGGCCTATCTGCTCCAGGGGCAACATATCATAGCTGACCCTGGACTTTAATCTGAGGCTCTTAACAAGCTGGGATATGCAGGGGAAAAAATATCACTATACTGTAATACACGTGAAAATAAAAGCATCCTCTTCTGCTCCACTGCTACTCTACAACTAAGGTAACAACATTTCAAGGAACATTTGGCATTAGTGGCCAAACAGTTTCATCCGCTTTGCTGCTTCAGTTATTTAGGGACATAATGTTGCAATAAAGCGTACAGATTTTAGCCATGTCTCTTTTTCATTTTTTTCCCTGTTCCTGGGAGCACTGCCCATTACAAAAGAAGCTGGCAAGCATATCATTACTCTAATCTCTTGCGTTTTTTTTCTCTTTTCTTCTTCTTCTTTTTTTTAATCCAACTGACTGCAATTGGCTCCAAAGTTGTTTAGTTTAGCAGAAAACTTGTGTTGTCCCCAAATATCACTTGGGCCGTTGTGGCTCCAAGGCTTTGTTATATAATGTAAACGTCTTCTGATATCTATCTGGGCATGTGCATTTGTGTATGAGAGTGTGTATGTATGATATTCACTTAGGATATATAGGAAATCTCATTTTTCATCTCATCATTAAATGTGGGAAATTGGTAAAATATACATATATTTTTTAAAAAGTGATGTCTCCACTTAACGGAGTAAAAAACAATCAACGACACTGTGGATTCTTTGGGAAAAAAAGCCTCACGCATTTACCCATAAACAACACATCCCATGGCACTATGAAGCATTAAGTGTGATGCAGCAGCAACACTTGGTGGCTATATATCACATTAAAAACAATTCAGGAGAGGGCTATAACAAAGAGCCACATGTTCTTTCATAAGTGAGACCAAAGTTCTGGTGCACCCTCTTCAAAGTAGTTAGTTCCTCTTGACAACAACACAGCAGGATAAAAACTTTAGTGGCTGAATTTATGTGGTGCTGTGCAAGAGCACAGTGTGGGATCTCCTGTATTAGTGTAGTGCAGTTTCAAAAATAGCCTATTAATCCATACCACCAATGCATGACCCACAAGAAACACACCTAACAGTAGCTTGTTCCATCTTTTTGCACCCCCAAGGGAGCTGCAAACCTTTTGCGAGAACAGCATGTGGGTGTGCAGACATTTATATTGCAGGTTAGGTCAGCAGAGGTCATTGACATTTGTGTAAGTGTCTCTGAATGTGTGCGTGCATGTGTGTGCACAAAAAAAACAGCAGCAACTAGCAAATCTGTCAGTGTCACCTTCCCCGGCACACGCACACACTCACCATGTAAGTCTTATCCCTTCCCTTCTCACCTTGTCCGGCCTCTGCTCTTCTCGTCTTGCTATGGTGTGTATCACTTTGGCTTAGTCCCAATGTGCACCCACAATATCAGCTGTGATCCCTAGTGGACTATAATTAGCGTCACCTCCGTGCTTGTTGAAAGTGTGAGAGCATGGGAGTGCAAAGGTTATAAGGACAGCCTGAGAACTGGGCCAGCACTCTGTGAATTAATATACTGCCTGGGTTAGAGGTCCATCTGTGAAACTAAGAAGTGACACTAAGGGTGTGGGTTCATATGTGGTTTCATAAAACTGTCTGATAGTAATTTAAAACACAGTATCATGTTAGCCTAAACGTTGTTAGTTGGTAGCCCCTCTAATGTTATTTTTCTTTCCCCTTTTGGATGATTTTGAACATCCACTTCAACAGCCCCTTGAGGATAATTCCCTCAAGCAAAGATTTCAGCATTTCAGTCTTGCGAAAACTGTGGGCTCAAAAATTCCACCAGAGAGCCCTGAAGCACTTTCCGATTTCTCAGTAGTACAGCCTTGAGCCCTCAAGGACTTATCTGCAACATATGTCATAGTCTTTGAGTCCATGTGTGGACATTAAGACTCACTCGGTAAAACTGATTTACATCCTAAGAAAATAAATACAACAAAACTTGGTTTCTACTTCTTTGCTAGACAGTTGCTGTACTCCCACCTACTCATCCTCCACCTCCTCCCCACTCATATCCCTCTCTACTTTCTTCCTGTTTCCTAAAGCATCATAGTAATCATGCTCTTTCTTTCTTCTATTGATTGATACTTTCTGGATTGATTTTTGTTGTGCTGTAGCATTCAAACCCTCAGGTCTAGAGGTCTTGTCTTGATCTACCCACAATCTCCCAGTGGTGCTGCTCTAGGCTCAGGTGTCAGCCTTATCAAAAGCCTTCACACACACACACACACATGCGCTTTGATCATTCACACCCTCTGTCTCTCTCTCTCACACACACACACACACACACACACACACACACACACACACACACACACACACACACACACACACACACACAAATAAATGCAAAAGATGCTATGCAAGTCACTCTCTTTCTCTCACACATCTACGAGCTTTGATCATCAACACACACACACACACACACACACACACACACACACACACACACACACACACACACACACACACACAACACTCTTGTAGTACTTTCTGCGTCTCATTTTCCCTTTTCTCTCATACAAATATAAAGACACACAAACACACACATACAGGCACAGCAGGGCTCATGGTGGCAGCAGGAGTACAGGAAAGAGTTTTGAAATGTCCTAAACTTTTAAAGTTGGGTTGCAGTTCATCCAGTAAGTGTTTTTTGGAACCATAAACACAGCCGCTGCTGTCACTTCAACATTTCAAGAAAAGGATTCATTTGTCAACAGCGTAATAACCACAGTTCTTGAGCACAACATATACACAACAGAATCCATTATTTATACTATGAAGCACAATGAGAATGAAATCCATGAAAACTTCAGGAAAAAAAATGGTTATGCCATTTGCTTTGCATGTCTTGCACATTTCAAATTTTTTCTCATAGAAAGTAGCAGTAAAATGAAAGTAGTAAAGTATATGTAAGTCTATAACCCTTTTTATAGAAACGGAATGATTAATACAATATAAGACTTTCTCTGTATTCCCTGTACTACCTCGGATCCGGATTTATCATTTTCACCTTGAAGTTGCAGACATAAAAAAACATACTAAGATCCAAAAAGCCAACATGAAAAGTCCTTTTAGACTTATACCTGCTACTCGCAATATGTTCTCTGGATCAAGTCAACAAGCATGTGCCCTGAACACCAGCAGCACTGGCAGCAAATGCGAGCGTGAATTAACATGGGCAGAATCCACCGAGAAAGCGTGAAATTACCGGTGCTCACTTGGCAAATTCGGTATAATGCACCATGCTACAGCACTCATTCCACCAGTATAACAACTTTAGTCTTTTCATACTTGTCAAGAGATATGCTGCTTTCATTCACCTTTTCATTCCAGTCAGTTCTTGTCTACAATATATTAGGTAATATTTAGTTCTTTAAGTATTGACACTGACCATAAACTCAATATTTCCTCCAGATGTTTTAAATTAAAAGCTCGCCAGGAACAGGAAGCATTATGCCCTATTAGCTCTCTGTAAGGCTTTTAATTGTCCTTCTTCCTTCTTCTGCAGACACAACACATTAACTGTGTTTACAGATAGCACTCGGAAAAAGTTCAGAAGGAATTTTGGATCCTTCTTTCTCCCAGAACTGCTTCATAAGAGCCATATTTATAACCTGCTGGGTGCGAATGGCTCTAAGAGGTTATGATGCATTTCTATTCGATTTAGATCTGGGTCACTTCAATACCAAATATCCTTTGATTAAAATAATTCAGTAAAAGACTTAGTTCTTAGATTTTCTAAGCTTTAACTGAGCTTCCACTGGTTGACAGTCACCCTCACACTATCCCGTAACTTATTTTGATAAAAGCATTTCGCCACAGTGATTCTTTTACAAGTTTACATAATGGCATGCAGTGCTGCTTTTACACTGTAGAGAGTTTTGCACTTTGTTTTTTCTAAATAATTCAACCTTGGCTTATAGTCAAGAAAAGTTGTCACTGAAAAGTTCTGATATTTGGTAATACATTTTTGGAGCACAAAAATATAACTCATCTGCTGATGAGTAATGTAACTTCCAGCTTTTCTACCTTGAATCTAAATACCTTTTATTGATTTCATTTGAATGACTATTTCTTGCCTGAATGTCAACATTGAATAATGTACTTAGTATGGACTTTGTTTGTCTCCTCTATGATCAGTGCTTCTTATGCATAATTCTGCAGGGATCGCTTACTTTTTCTACCACTCTATATGCATGCGTGGTACGATTTTTTGGGGTATGTGTGTACCCATGTGTTCGTTCATGCTGTGTGCGTTTGTAAGGAAACTGCCTCTAGGCGGCACTCTATTATAGCTATGTCACTCTCTCACTTTACCTCTGTGTCTCTTCTCTCACATAAACACACATACACACATGTGGTCTTACACACAACCCTATCAACAGTCACGGAGAATTCCTTCTTTCTCGCACCAGCTCTTAGTTACCATGGAAACCAATAAAAGAGCGGTTTGAGATGGGAGGTGTTTGTATGTGTGTCTAAGAGTGTGTGCGTGCGTGCATGTGTGAGAGAGAGAGAAGGCAAGAAGAGGCAAGAGAGCTAGAGAGAAATTGTGAGAGAAACATACAGAGCAAATCAGACACAGACAGAGGAGGTAGGAGGAAAGTAAAATAAGAAAGACAGAGGATGAAAAAATCTTGAAGAGAGATACAGGGGAGAGTGAGAAGTAGTTACAGAGAAAAAAGCAAAGGAAAGGAGTAGAAGGGAGATGAGTGAGGGGGATGAAAGGGAGAAAAAAGGAGACGGAGGGAGTGTAAGTGGAGATGTATTATTTAAAGAGGTCTCACCCTGTCTAATGAGTTTGGTCTAAAAGCCCCAGGAGCTGCCCAAAGATAGAGAGACAGACAGAGAGACAGAGCAACTTCCCTAACTATGCGGTGAGAAAATTCAATGTGCAATCAGAGCTGAGGGAGCAAAGGCGAAAGACTGCAGAGTGGGATTTAGTCAAATCGTTCTGCTTTGACTATATGAATTGTTTATAATGTAGGTAATGACAATCTCAGGAGATCTAACCATTTATTGGGATCACTGAAAGGGCAGGAACTAAACTGACTTGCATTTAGGAAACTCTCATCCAGAGAGCAGGCCTGATATTACTGAAATAGTGTTAACAATAGGGCTGCCACAAACGATTATTTTGATAGTCGACTAGTCACCGATTATTTTTGCGATTAGTCGACTAATCAGATCATGCATCCATTGGATGTAAAACGTACAGCTTATTGCACCAGCATGCATCTGCTCTTATATAACTGTCATTAGCTTACAGCTTTAAGTGTTTAAGGTATGTGCTAACTAAAAATAAAGACAAGATGATAGTTTATTGAATTTAAATGAAATTTGCAGATTGTTTCGGTGAAGTTTAATAAACTCGGCCATCTACTCCTTGCTATCTAAAATATAACAGGACACTGGAGTATATTCTCGAGCATCTCACACTTCTGATAATCAGTTGTCTGCTTGACGTTTATTCAGCTGTGTAAAAACTATAACTTTAATTTCAGCCAAACCGATTTACTCAGGAACAAATAAAATACTGAAAAAAGCCAAACAATAACATTTTTAAGTTATCTAAGTGACTTATATATATCATGTTTAACCTGAGTAGCAAAAGACGGCGGTGGGTTTGAAAACGATTTGCCGGGAGTCCGGTGTTCTCACCGGTTCTAGTGTGCCTTCATCCCCAGCTAGCTATCGAGCTGGTGGGTAACAGGTGTCTCCGAAAACGTCGGAGCGCTTTTGAAAATATGTGGTGTCTTGATAAACTGAGCAGATATTTGAGGTTTACACAGTTACATTCTCACCTGAAAATATGTTAAACGTTTATTTTGTGACCCAGAAAGAATAATAAGAGTAATATTAAAACTAAATAGCTTCGGGGTTTAACGGCAGCTGGCATCCTTGTACATGCAGTGCTGCCATCTTCTGTTTCAGTCCATTATTACACTGTTAAATCCTACTACTTATTCCTGCGTCTGTTGGGATCTTACAAAGCTTCAAACGACGCATCGACTATTAAATTAGTCGTCGACGATTTTGATAGTCAACGTAATCGTGACTAGTCGACTAATCGTGGCAGCCCTAGTTAACAATAATAAAGTTAAAAGGTAAAAGTAAAAGAAAACATATACACATGTATATGTGTATATATGTAAATACATGTGTATATGTTGCACACTTTGTGTGTGTGCTTGTGTGTGTGTGTGTGTGTATAAGTAACTTAGTTACCAGATAGACTATTTTATTTTTTATTTTATTGATTAAATTATGGTCTTACTGTATAGTAAAACATTATCCTGTGTAACAATACCTGGGCAAAAGGTTGGGGTTGGTCTGCTAAATCTGCTAAGTGGCATTATTACCTTGAAATAAAGTCGATGAAGGAGAGGATGAAATAAAATGACTTGATAACCTCTTATTCTTGCTCTTTTTTTGGGGTTTTTTTGCTTTTCTCAAATACCTACTATGAGTGCAATTATCCCATTCTTATTCTCTCACACCCCTGAATGCCTGTGACTGTCTCCCAGACATTATTAAACAGAGCTTTCACAGGAGACTTTTCAAAGTAGGAATATGTGCTTTATGTCTATGTGCCCATAACCATTTTTAATTCTTATCTCCTTGCTCTGTGGCTTATCTGAATTTTTTACCCACATGGCATTAGTCAGATATGCCTCTCTCACATACACAAACCCATATACACCATGAATGGCACTCTGGCAGGTGTCGTTTCATTGCTTCTCTGAGCTGTCAATCACACAGACAGCTCAGTCCCCAATCCCTGACTGCTTTGATAACGCACACACACACACACACACACACACACACACACACACACACACACACACACACACACACACACACACACACACGTAAAGAAAACAACTACACTTAAATCCAGATCTGGGAATGGGAAGTGGGGGATTGGGGTTTTTTGAATGTGGTTGGTCCTGTAAATAAATAATGAAGCAATATAATCAGCTGCCAGTGTCCCTTGTCCCAAGGACAGACTTTCATTCCACCGTCTTTAACAAGGTTTCAGACTGCAAGCCTTATTCTGTTCTGTTCACAAACTAGTTCCCTTCCCCCTAAGCTCAGAAGATCTTCAGAGTACAATAAGTCCTAAAATCACAAGCTGCAATACAATCCAAGACAGTGGTGTTAAAGTCCAGTCCTCCACAGAACAAAAGTTTCTCTGGAGAGGCAGTTAAAATATGTTAGCTAGTTGGCACTGAATAAAAAGCATGATTCAAACATTACAAAACAATGGAGTGAGTTGCCAAATATATATGGTGGAGTTGTCCAAATAAAGTCTATGATTTTGAAAGACTGGACCTATCATTCTTCAGGAAGGAAGCTCGATGGCTAAAGCGAGATATACAACCTACAGTGTTGCTACTAGATAGTGTATAACAATGACCAAGATTCATATGAAATTTAGATAATACAGAGAAAATCTTCATAAAGTTCATGTTATTTAAATAAACAGGGGAAAAATAGAGAGAGAGAGTGGAAAAGCAAGGTCCCAATTTGGAATCAAACAGAGAACACAGTGTGCAGTTTCACCTCTGAGTTACCAGATTTCTAATAAATATTCACTGTAACAATAATATTATGGTACAGCAATACGCACAAGGTTGTATTTCCTGATGCGTCACTCCTACCTTTACATGATGGCAGTGCCTTGTTCCACACTGGCTTTCCATCTGGACCCATGACACAGGTGATGGTATCTTCACCTGCTATTGTGTAGCCATGGTGACAGCTGTAGGAGACCTGAGATCCCAATTTATAGTCGTACCCTGTCCGACTGGCATTCATAACATTACCGGGATCAAAACAGGCTTCCCTTGGTTTTTCTGTTGAGAGGGAAAGTGTCTGTATGAGTAGAGTAGCCTAATAGTTTTTATTACAAAATAAAAATTGTATTTACTTTCTTAGATTTTTTTTGCAAACTTATAACAGTACAACAACCTGCGGTACAGAAAAGGCAGTGTAACAATGAGAATTATGATACTGTTAGGAAATACATTAATCAATTTTCTATTAGAATGTAAATAAAGTTTCAGAGCTGTACATTTCTACAATATGCATAAATCTTTATAGTCCAGCATTTCGAATTACAATATGTCCTCCCATATAAAAGGGCAAATAACCCCCAACAAAACAAAACAAAAAGAGCAAACAAGAAGAAGAATGAGATGGCGATAAAGTAGTAAAAGACAAATAGTGGTCAAACAGTGTCTTGGATCTTTATGACTTGGAGCTGGACCAGCTTGTTTGCGTTTCTGTGATCAGCCAATAAGAATGAGATATTATGCCTGAGAAAGGAAATGGGCAGGATGACAGAGAAGGGTGGAGGGCAAGATAGAAGTGAAACAGAGAGATCATTAAGGCTGGATTTTAATTAGAAAGATGGCAGATGAAAGGTAGTGAATAATGACAAAAGTACAGAAGTGTAAGGTAGTGTGATGAGACCAACAACAGAATAGGTGATGGTCTTTTTAAAAACTAGACATAAATAGGATAAAGGAATCAAGAAGAAAAGGGGATTCATAAAATTTGCCAGAGCAGATCTAGTCTCTACTCAGCTGAACAACTAAGTACTGTATTGACTATAAGCGTTAAATCACCCCTAGTCAAGCCAAACCAGGATAAGTCACAATCACTTGAAGTAAACAACTCATCGGCTGGCAAGGAGCACCGTGTTCGGCTGATAAACAAAAACAAAAAATAAAACAAACCACAAAAACTTCTCCTGTATGAAGGGATTAATAAGAATAGGCAGATTAAATTTGATCCAGTCTGCACACTAAACAATCCTGCATCGACTTTTTAATCATTACACCCAATGCAAGCACATTATCGTTTTTACATTCACCGTTTTGCATTTCAATGTGCAGAAACAGTCATAAAATACCTTTTATTTGCTAGAAACCTACATTGATTTGCCTTGTTCTTTTCAACCTCATTAGGCCTATACTGAGATGCTATTTTGAAAGTGAATGTTATTGATACGAGTTGTATTTACTATTTCTACTATTACACTCAAAACTATGCTCCTGCTGCTTGCACACTACTGTTACTAACACTATCCTGTATACCACTAATATGTATCACTTTTACTAAAATCAGTACTTCTACCATCACCACAACATTTCTTTTATTGCTGATAATTACGTAATAATTCAGTAATGGGATAGTTTCAAACAGTTGTAATCACTAAAGAATTAATCATAAGCTGTTTAAATCTATTTAATGTTGCCAAATGTAAAGTACACCTGGACATGTCAAGCCAAAAGTTTTTTGGTTTAATTACCTCTATATTCGATGGCGAATCCAGACATGCCCAGCGAGGCATCCGATCTGAATGCAAGGAAGAGACTGTTATCACTGCTCTCTATCCGCTCTGGGGCCTGGTTGCCTTGGAGACTTGCTAGTAGAGGCCCATTAGAGTCTTCACCCTCATAGATGTGCAGGAAGTCGTAACTTGGCTCCATGTTAAAACTGGGTATAAAAAAAAAAAAAAAAAAAAATCTTAGACCTAAAAAATACTTATTGGTAAGTTTGTTGGTAGTTTTCAAAGTGTCCAAACAATTAACACAGAACTGTACGTTCAGTTAGGTATGTGTGCCATTTAATTGCTGACAGTTTGAGCTATCTCCATTGTAATCGTCAACTCATCTCCTTGCTTTCTTTTTGAGATGTTTGATGTTTTATGGATATTTGTCACTCTGTTAAAACGAAGACAGAAATATTTGACCGAAAACGTAAATAACTTAAGACATTCAGAAAAATAGGCAACTGTTGCAACAGCAGTCTTATCATTAGGTTAGTCATCCTGTTGTCACACTTTGAAAGAGGACAACATGTACTGTAACATTTATGGTCGAAGCACGCGTATGTAGAGTTGGATGTCTCGAGACCGGTCTCGAAACCACTTTTAGGTGATCTTGGTCTTGTCTTGGTGCGTCTGTCCTCTCAGTAAGCGAGTGAGACAGTAGACAGCGGTGAGGAGGGCTGTGCGAGTGCATCGCAAAAACACATAAATATGCCTGTGACCCGTAAACGATGCAGCATCTGGCTGCAGTTTAAAGACTTTTTTGTCTCAGTCTCAGTCTTGGTCTTGTCTCGACTTTGTCTTGACTCGGTCTGCTTTGGTCTTGGTCTTGTCTTGGTCTCGATACCCTCTAGTCTTGGTATTGTCTTGGTCTTGGTTTAGGCGGTCTTGACTACAAGTCTACGTGTGTGTGTGTGTATAGTAGCTCGTTCTCTCACAGATGGATAGACTGTGAATCAGTTGGTTGGAAGTGTGTGTCTGTGTAAGAGTTTGTGTGTCCAGTCATAGCAAGGAAACATGAAGAGAAAGAGATGGAGAGAGACTGTTTGACATTAAGGGCAGCGATACTGCAAAAGTAGCAGAAAAGTACTTTTCTGTTTGACTTTTCAGCACTATAATGAGCTATAGAAAGATCTTTAGATTTTTAAGTCTCACAAAACATATATAAACTTTTGTTTTGTGAGACTTAAAAATTTGACTTGGTGAGGAAAAAGAAAAGAAAATCACGGATAAACTATTTGACATACAGTGGCTTGCAAAAGGATTTGGCCCCCTTGAACCTTTCCACATTTTGTCACATTACAGCCACAAAAATGAATCTTATTGGAATTCCACGTGAAAGACCGATACAAAGTGGTGTACACGTGAGAAGTGGAATGAAAATCATACATGATTCCAAACATTTTTTACAAATAAATAACTGCAAAGTGGGGTGTGCGTAATTATTCAGTCCCCTTTGGTCTGAGTGCAGTCAGTTGCCCATAGACATTGCCTGATGAGTGCCAATGACTAAATAGAGTGCACCTGTGTGTAATCTAATGTCAGTACAAATACAGCTGCTCTGTGATGGACTCAGAGGTTGTCTAAGAGAATATTAGGAGCAACAACACCATGAAGTCCAAAGAACACACCAGACAAGTCAGGGATAAAGTTATTGAGAAATTTAAAGCAGGCTTAGGCTACAAAAAGATTTCCCAAGCCTTGAACATCTCACGGAGCACTGTTCAAGCGATCATTCAGAAATGGAAGGAGTATGGCACAACTGTAAACCTACCAAGACAAGGCCGTCCACTTAAACTCACAGGCCGAACAAGGAGAGCGCTGATCAGAAATGCAGCCAAGAGGCCCATGGTGACTCTGGACGAGCTGCAGAGATCTACAGCTCAGGTGGGGGAATCTGTCCATAGGACAACTATTAGTCGTGCACTGCACAAAGTTGGCCTTTATGGAAGAGTGGCAAGAAGAAAGCCATTGTTAACAGAAAACCATAAGAAGTCCCGTTTGCAGTTTGCCACAAGCCATGTGGGGGACACAGCAAACATGTGGAAGAAGGTGCTCTGGTCAGATGAGACCAACATGGAACTTTTTGGCCAAAATGCAAAACGCTATGTGTGGCGGAAAACTAACACTGCACATCACTCTGAACACACCATCCCCACTGTCAAATATGGTGGTGGCAGCATCATGCTCTGGGGGTGCTTCTCTTCAGCAGGGACAGGGAAGCTGGTCAGAGTTGATGGTAAGATGGATGGAGCCTAATACAGGACAATCTTGGAAGAAAACCTCTTGGAGTCTGCAAAAGACTTGAGACTGGGGCGGAGGTTCACCTTCCAGCAGGACAACGACCCTAAACATAAAGCCAGGGCAACAATGGGATGGTTTAAAACAAAACATATCCATGTGTTAGAATGGCCCAGTCAAAGTCCAGATCTAAATCCAATCCAGAATCTGTGGCAAGATCTGAAAACTGCTGTTCACAAACGCTGTCCATCTAATCTGACTGAACTGGAGCTTTTGCAAAGAAGAATGGGCAAAGATTTCAGTCTCTAGATGTGCAAAGCTGGTAGAGACAAACCCTAAAAGACTGGCAGCTGTAATTGCAGCAAAAGGTGGTTCTACAAAGTATTGACTCAGGGGGCTGAATAATTACGCACACCCCACTTTTCAGTTATTTATTTGTAAAAAATGTTTGGAATCATGTATGATTTTCGTTCCACTTCTCACGTGTACACCACTTTGTATTGGTCTTTCACGTGGAATTCCAATAAAATTGATTCATGTTTGTGGCTGTAATGTGACAAAATGTGGGAAAGTTCAAGGGGGCCGAATACTTTTGCAAGCCACTGTATTTCCCCTACTTTTTGAAGGCTAAAACAGGCGTCAAGTTTCCCACTGCAAAATTAGTTATTGAAAATACACATTAATAATGTGGTATGCAAAAATTACCAAAGTTAAAATGAGTGCAATGAATGTTTCAGTTTAAGGCCTGTTTTGTGTCTGGTATAAAATGAGATTAACTACACCCAGACCCCATTTGCACTGACGGAGCTTTAAATGGTCTTTACTAATACCTTTTGCATTAGTAATACACGTGGGTGTAAATGCTAAAGAAACTAAGTGTGATAAAACTAAAACTCGCTGAAAAGAAATGGCACAACATTATTACCCTACAAACCACAACAGTAAAACTAGAGTATATTAAGATCTGGATGAAAAATCAGGGAAAATGACATAAAATTGAGAGAGTAGACTGTTATGAAATGAATTACACATTTTAAAATATATTGTAATGACATGGAAATGAAATGAATACAGATGTGTTTTGTTTTAAAATGACTCCAAATAGCCTGTAAATTTAAAACATACATAAAATATAATTTTAGGTTATTTTACAAATGAAATAAGATTTCAGGCTGATACCTTTTAAAACAGCTACAAAAGAAAGTTCACTTGGATGTGGACGCTCAGATAATGACATCTCAAAACTAGGTTTGTCTTGACTGGAGAAACACATTGTGATTAAATTCAAAGGCTGATCGGGAAGTCATTACTAACTGGGTCATTTTGTAGTCTATTCAAGCTAAGCTTAGAAATAACAGTTAAATTTAAACAAATCATGAAAAATATGATACACAACATTCAGAAAACAACCAATATCAATACAACTTAATTAGAAGTAAAATAAAACTGCCTCACTGTTACAACAGAAGGGAATTATCTCTCAAGCTTAAAAACATGAAGCAAAAATTGGGTCATTTTTTCTCCTTTGGCAATCTGGAGAAAGTCCGCTTTGCTTTTATCTCTTTTGCTACATTTGAAGCTCAAGTCTTCACTTTTGCTTTAGTCATAAGCCGCTAACCACTGTGACTTGTAAAATATTTACCACCGAGGCACAAGCAGAACTCGAAATGTAAATAAACACTGCCCTATTACCAAAAAACAAAACATTAAATGGTTGGAAATTCCTTTTATTCACACAGCAATTTCAAGGCAAGAATAGTATCTGTAATCTCACTGCATCAAGTTTAGTGTGTTTGTCTGAAAAAGATCATTCTAATTTCTTTTTGCATGCAGTCACAGTACTTTTCAATATAGATATAATACAAATAGATATATTTGTATAGTGATGTATTCAATGTTGCACTGATATATACATTAGATCATTAGATACTGTTAATTTAGAATACCTTGTTCCTATGTGTAGGACATTATCAAAATGGTCACAGTGATGAAACATAAAAGACTAAAAAGATTTAGGGTCAGATTTATTAACAATCCCAGCTATGTGAAATTTGTGACTGAAAAGCATGCACGCAGGTAGGAATTATAGAAATGGCTAAGGTTCGACACGTGCAATTTATTGCAAATTGCACTGTATTTCACACGCAATAAAAGCATGTGTTATTATGATCGATAGTTGGCGCTAAAAGCCTCAATTTATTCGGGATGCCGGGGGAAAATGTCAGAATGAACATGTAATTGGAAGCGTTGGATGCAAAAAGCTATGAATGTGGTGCCAAAATGTTGCATCTGTCTTGACATCTGTCTCTTTGCACAGTCTTCGCCCTGACATGTTAACAGTTCTTGTTTTTTGGCTTTGTTAGCTAAACTGAACTGAACTCAGCGTGACACACTGGAGTGAGGGAAGAGGAGAATCCCAATTCAAAAGGCCTACAAATACGTATTGGAAGCCAAATTAGCTTTTATAGTGAATGATGGGCAGTGTTTCAGCCTTTTAGTCCCATTTCTCCACAAAGATTCGTCAAAGATAAAAAAGTATCTGTAATTTTTTCCTTTCAGCAGAGAAACAAGCAGAGCAGCTTTTTTGGACTTCTACCTTGTTGTTATCAGGTCTCTTAAACACCACATTCAAACATCTGTCAAAATGAAGCAATCACTGGGATTTAGATTCAGACATATCTAATGACTGAATCTTACAATATCCAATTACGGGCTATGTGCACATTTATGCAAATGGAACATTAACAATTGCTTCATTGATATATGTATGGGTCAGAATTTGGCAGTAAATAACTGCATTCTTCTGAAAATCATACATGTCAAAAGTTACAGATTTCAGTTTTAGCTTTATTTTGTGGATTAGCTTGTAATAGATTAGACAAAGTTATCAGCGGAGTTAACAATAATATGTAACAGAAGACTATATCAAAAACATACTGATTCTCCACCAGCTGCCTCTTTTTAATTTGATGCCATTCTGCTTCCAGAAGGAAACATGTGCACAGTCCTAAACTTTAACTATTTTAGTTAACATATTATTCATCCCTTCATTGGGGATGCTCTTGGTAGAATGTAGATTAGTCAAAAACGATCTGTACACATCTTTGTACACTGTTTTGAAAACGCATTAGATGACAATGGAAAAAAAGGCTAGATATCTAAACTGTTATGGACTAGGTAATATGTTAGAAGTGAATAGATGCTGCATCATTTTGTGGAAATGGAAATGATCGACCATCAAAGTGCTTAATTCAAAGACACCCCAAAATCTGAGTGAAAAAATGACCCGGCAAGCTAGTCCATTTTGCAGAGATTTCATTGCAGTAACTCAAAATGGTACTCAGTAGTTTGTATGGGCCGCACTTGCGCTTGTATGCATGCCTAACACCAGGTCATGCTCCTAATGGGTCGACACATAGTATCCATGGGCTCTCCTGCCAGATCTGGACCAGGGCATCACTGAGTTTCTGGAAAACATGAGGTCCAGTAGAAAATGTGGGGCCCTCAGCCATCCTCATGATGTCTTTTCAGATTGTTTGGTCATAGAAATTCACACCAGTGGCCTGCTGGAGGTTATTTTGTAATTCTCTGATAGTGCTTATACTGTTTGTAGTTGCACAAAGGAACAGATACCGGTCCTACCGATGGGTTAAGGACCCAACCCCATTCAGCTCTCATAGTGTAACTGCCTGTCTTCTGGAATTTCCTCCATGCTCTTGAGACTGTGCTTGGAGACAGCAAATCTTCCAGCAATGGCATGTACTGATGTGTTATCCTGGAGGAGTTGAACTACCTGTGCAACTTCTGTAGGGTCCAGTTATCGCCTCATGTTATCAGTAGTGACACTGGCCCTAGCCAGATGCAAACATTGTGGAAAAACTCTCATAGAAGATGAGGAGAGAAAAATAAAATAATTCCTGTTTTGGGGGCTGTCCAATATCCTGAGGTTTAACTGACTTTTTGCTATACTCTGATTAAAAAGTGATCCCTAAATTTGAGCAGTGTATATATATTAGTTCCGAATTTCCACTCCCATTAGTGGATTTTTACCATTTTTTTTTTATCTGTTAATTTGGTCCATTTGGTAAATCTGGGCCTTAGGCTGTTAAAAGGTTATGATTTCTAAAGAGATAATCTTACTACAAAAACAATGAATTTTACTGCAGAATGACTTTTTTTGACTCTGCGATGGCCACGGTTACAGGGAGTCGACACTAAAACTTCTATAAACATTCATTAAAATCTTTAAAATTAAAATGTTTAATGTTTTCTCACACAGTTGGACAAACACTTTAAACATTTATATCATCAGTGAAATCATCGGCCTGTCCTGATGTGTTATTACAGTTGCAGTCCCTGATCTTTCCTGTTGTAACATCCTAATATAATCTGTTAATAATTTTTCTAGCAAAAAAAGCTTAAATACTTACCAGAATGTGCCAATAAGACATGTCTTAGTGACTGTGAGAAATATCAGCATTTTCAGGCACAATAAATAGACACGATTCAAGATGGCTTTTGTTTCATGCAGAACACACATACATTACATATTATTGTGACACTTATAAAACCTTAATTAACACGAAGTTATCAGAAACTGTCAAAGTTGCTTTGTTTTCTATGTCAACACCTCTTAAACATTTCCCTTTAAGAAAATAGAGCAGGAACCACCCCTTTATCATTAGGGAAAACACATAAAATAATGTGTATATGCTTAATCTGCCTTAAAGTGGCAAAAACATAAATTTTCATCTACTGAGTCAGCTGCAATTGTTAGCTTAAGGTTCATAAACATACATGCTTGGGAAAAGGGAAGGTAAAAGGTTAGTCTTTCATTAATAGATACAATTAATAGGTAATCTACCTTTTGAAGATGAGGGCAATGACAAAGTCTGGGTTGACTCGGATTCTCCAGTCGCACTCTTTCCCAGGCGGGTAGGGCTGGGGGTAGTTGGGAGACAGAATTACCCCAGAAGGACCACTGACGTTACCGCCACATGTTGCTGAAGATGAGAGAGAACAGTGAGGGGGAAAAAGGGAGAAACATTATTGCATAGCATTGGGCTTGGGGTTATTTGGACTCAGAATAACCCCTGATTGACCTGTCATATAAAACCCACAGAAAGGCAGAGACAAAATGAGTTAGTTGGTAATGGCAAGTATAGCAGAAATTGGTGAGGACAGTGGGAAAAACCCCTAGTGGACAATATAACCTCCAAAGGTGGTTGCAGACAGCAGAAGAGAAAGAAAGAGAGAGAGAGAGAGACTGCGAGATTTAGTTGCAGAGTGTAGGGCTGGGGGTAGTTAAGAGAGAAAATTACCCCTAGCGATCTTTTATCCCACAAGAAGCCAGAGAGCAGGAAAAAGATATTGGCAAGAGAGACAGAAAGATGCATTCAAGCAGCAATTTGGTGATGTGAAGGAAGAGTTAGCAACACAGAGATGTGTCTTGGGGCTGGCAGGTGGGTGTGAATGGATTATCAACAGTGAAATAGAAGTAAACAAAGGCATTAACACTTGCAAATCACTCACAAGCAGAAGCACACTAACACACTAAGTCCATTGTGCATAGTCGTGTATAGTATGTTTCATCTTGGGAGCTTTTGAACACAGAGGACTCGCTACCTGAAGTGAAAGTGCAGGACAGGGAAGCACCCTCTAAGTAAAGCGAAAATGGAGCGAGATATGAGCCCAACATTTTATCTACATTCATGCAAACCTGAGGTCACTAGCAAAGAGTCAAAGGCAATATCAGGGACAAAGAATAATGTGTTTCACACACATGGTTACAAGGCAATCTCTGGTCTGTGTAACTCTGCTGGAGGACTTCTATACACTGGTGGCTGATAAGAAAAGCAAAAGGCAACAGAAAAGGAGACCGTAGCATCTAACAGTAAGCCAGCTGTCTGTGGTGTCTTGGTGCAAGCTGGGTGGCTGACGACACGAGCAACCTGCTACTTCAGGAGTTTTCAGTGACTTGTGAAATCTGTCCGTTCTGATCCTTGAATAATTGAAAATAATGTAGCTCAGGACCTTGAATGGTAATCTCTTTTCATTTCCACATCCATCTACTCTAACGTGACACACAATGTCACATGTGAGACAAAACTGAACTGGATGACCTCCCTCTCCCCAGCCACCTCCTCCAGTTTATCCGGGGGAACACCAAGGCGTTCCCAGGCCAGCCGAGAGATATAATCTCTAATCTAATCTAATCTAATAATATAATTCATCATATTCTGTTTTTTTAGTGTGCTATATGATATATATAAGCCCCCAAACAAAGTGTAATGTATCACGTGAATTAACTGAAGGTCCAGCTTGGCAGTAAGAGATCCACAAAGAGCTGTACACCTACCTACACATGTTGGAGGGTCAGGGTGCCAGTAGAATCTGTTATCCATTCGCACACATGTGATAGTATCTTTGCCCTGAAGCTGATACCCTGGGTCACACTGGAATGTCATACTGTCACCAGGTTCCTTACTGTCCCCGTATCGAGAACCATTGACAGGAATGCCGGGGTCGTTGCAGGTCGTGGCTGTTGTGGCTGGAGAGTGCAGAAAACAAAGGCAGACAAATATTGATGTACTAGGAGCACAGAGAACAAAAGGAGACAGATGCACTCAAACGTAACATTACTGCCAGTGTCGTACTGTCAGCAGCAGAAGCAAAAACAATACACACACGCATAGCAGAGTGAGTCCAAATGGAGCTTATTATTATGTTATCATGCTGACAGTGACTAATATAATTACTCTACTTATCAGAAGTAGTGATATCGGGAGACACATGTGGTCACACTGACCCCAACAAGTTAGGTAATTTTTGGCTCTGCCTTCGAGCTAAGCAGCGTGCTAAGTGGGGATAACTAGATTTAGATGAACTTACATTGCCCGTTACTGCACAATCAGCCCTAAGGTGCTCCAAATACTTTAAGCATTACATATCTACAAATAACATTTCTATTTATTTACTTTTAAGATAGAACAGATAAATACGATTTAAGACTTAAAAAACAAAAACCTATCTATAACGACTTTAATTTTCAGAGTTCATCTTAGTTTGGTGTTAAAATGGCACAAGCATACTTGAGCACACAATTCACTTTATGGGCTTTAAAAATTGACATTTTTTCTTTTTCCTATTTTATTTTAGCTGAAACTGAAAATGCTTTATAAGAGTAACTGAACAGACGAGATTGAACAATGTAATTTTATATGTACAATTTTACATTAAAAATGTTATATATAACATTTCATAGGTATGGTCAACAGAAACAGAGCCAAATATAAAGGACCCTGACTCCGACATTTCATTTGGTAAAATAGCTTGGTTGCCTGTTGGTTAAGTACAACATAGTGCTTTGATCAGATTAATAATTGTCTAAAGAGTAAGAAAAAAATGATCTATGTTAAAAAAAATACAGCATAAATTGGATATTAAATATTGTCCCTTTCTGTTTTCTGAAATTCCAGCACTGTTTAGAGAAGGGATATCTATCCACCCTTTGGGACTGGACCCCTTAGGGGCTTAACATATAAATCTAAGGTGTTAAGTCAAGAAGTAAGGAGGAAAAAAACTTGGCCTTAAATAAATGCAAACGGTGGAGAATACCACCTCCTAAATCAATGTGGAGGTAAAAATATAAGGTCATTACCATAGTAATGGAATAATAGGGCTATAATTATGATGTTACCAAGGGCAAATATTTATTGTTTTCCACATGGAAAGAACGGGACGATGTGTAAGGATGGCGAGAAAGAAAAAGCGAGAAATATGTAGACATAAATTTGTATTACTTTAAATATTTGTAGAAAACCTGACAGTTATGCGTGTTGGACTTTTGTGTTTATACAAACCTGCATAAAGAACAGGTGTGTACGAATGGTCTCGTGAACAATCAGTTGACATTCTCGCCTAGTTGTTATGGTACTTTCTAAATCCTTCTTTCTCGGTGTGCCTCTGATCGGTTTTGGTGCCATAGTGGATCAAAAAGATTTAAATCTAAAAGGAGGATGCACAGACATTTTGGGGTCTACTGACTCAAATACCAAAGGGCATCTCTGCATCAAAATGGCACAACAACCATGCAGGTTGCCCTGGGACAAACGGCAGCAACAGCTTAGGTTCAGTGAGCTCATCTTAAAAAAAAAGGGGAAAAAACCCCCAAACACAAACAAAACAAAAACAGAAAAATCAATTCATTAACATTATCTACAAAATAATTAACAGAAAACACAAGACTACAGTTTCCCAAATAAATCTTTCATGCTCTAAAAATGAAATGAGACACAGTCTCTGGTGGGCTACTTCAGTACTTACTGAACATGGCTCCCAAGGTGAGATATTAAATGTCTCATTTGATTCTATGACTAAAGCTTTTTCAGAAATCCTGTTAAATTCCACATTAATGCCAGCTTAATTTTCTTATAGCCAAAATAGGGTTTATATGATTACCACAAAACTATATGGATGAGTGGTGAGTTTTAACGAAATTAATAGGTAATTTTGTAATTGGCTTTCCTTCATAAAGGGATCTGAGGGGTAAAGTAGGGCAGACCACCCGAATTACAGATTTAGTAGAATCGTGTTACATTTCTGAGCAGTTTCTCGTAACTCAAATGTTCTTCTTCTACCTCATGTTTAATGATATCAGTATAAAGAGAAAGCTACTTACTGGAGAACTGTATTGAGAATCCTTGCTTGCTGATGAAATAATCAGAATCAAACTGCAGCGTAAGTATGTTGAAAGTCGAGTGGATGTCTTCAGGTAACGCTGGCCCTGACCATTCTTTCAACAGGATCCCACCATCTGATGGTCCCGATGGGCCATCCCAAACTCTCAGAATATCGTGGCCAACCTCGGTGTCAAAGACAATAAAGTGCAGGCTGAGGAAACACAAAAATACAAGATTGTTTACTTTCACATCAACAGACTTATTTATTTATAAAAAAGCCAGTTTCTATTCTTCAATCCTTTTGTGAAGCATTACCATTAATGTAGAACAGGAAATACCCCAGATAACTGCAAGTCATTGCGACATTACTCACGTGCACTTAAATTACCTGATAGTTTTTCCTGTATCAGCCTCTATAGTCCAGGTACAGTGGAGGTTGTTGTCGTATGGAGCAGGATATCCTGGAGACAGAATCCGTCCAGACACCGCACCAGTTATGTGACCTCCACACTCAGCTACAAGGACAGGAAGCAAGAAGATGAGAGTGGAAAAAAGTGCATATTTGATGCCTTAATTTATGCAGCTTAAAGTGTCAGCAGCTGAAACACATCCATCCATTCACTAATGCATATTAACCAAGATATTTTAAAACACCATAGCAGACATTACTATGCATAATAAAAGAAAGCATAAAGGAACATTGGAGCAAGTACTGCATTTTATGATAACTTGTATAAAAAAAAAAAAAATTTGAATCCACATTTTTGCACAGATTTGACCTATTAGTGGCCATGTGATCCCAAACTTTTGATCAGCTGTAAAACAGCCTGTTTCAGTTTAAATTGCATGCTCAAAAAATGTTTTGTCTCACTCCCATTTCTTTTTGTTGTATGTTGAAGCTCTACTTGGGACCTTGTTAAGATCTAACCACGCAAAATATGATTTTTTGCCATTTTCCAAGTGGTCTTAAACGTTTGATCGGGACTGTATTTGACTGGGTCTTCTTATCCTCGGGTTGGTTTGGAGAAGTAGGGTTTCCACCAGTTTTAGATCTGGCCCGACATTTTGGCCCACTGAAGACGATTTCTCTCTATAAAACCAGATCCTACATTAAACATTTTATGGTTGTCTTTGTATTAATGTTTCAATTTATCTCTATAAGATGTAGCTTCTGTTCTTCGCTGTAAATTGCACTGAGGTGTGAAGGTCAAGTTAAATGAGATTCAGTTAAGAACTGCTTGAATCGTTAAATCAACCTTGAATTATCCAAGCTTTTGGTATAGCGTTTCAAGGCTGGCAAATAACTTTGATGACTCTTTTCTGTTAAGGAGTTCAAGAAAAAAGTTTACAGCACAAGTGAGTTTTTTGTTAATTTTATATTGTTTTTTGTGGACAGAGAGGTTAAAAATAGTGAATATGGACAAATCAGGGGGCAAAGCTGGTAAGAGATTTAAACTCATCATGGTAGCACATAGCGCAAGAAGATGACTGCTGTTTAGGTATGTCTGTGTGTGTGTATGTACATCTGTGCATGTCTGTGTGTTTGTTTGTGTGAGTTAAACGTGCATCATTAACACAGCCCTACAATCTACAAAACCATGGCAACCTACTGTTGTTGCATTACCCTGGGCAGAAAGCACACAAATCAGAATTTCCATGTGAAGACAAACACAAAGGGTACTCCAAGAGACAATCACACACAAGGCCAGGAACATACTTGAAAACATTTCTACAGTTACGCAAGCACATCCAGACATGTGAACACACCCGCCATCCACAGTACAACAACATAGTTGTTTCTGTCCCTGGTGAATGAAAGCAGGAAAAGAAAGGCAACTATTCTGTTGTGTTTTTATCACTCTTGCTGGCAGATAGGACTTACAACACAACTTGAAAAGTAAGCCTTGGCCAATTTTCAGAGAAGAAGTTTTAAAGATCAGGCCAACAGGTGTGGAGAATTTTGATGAGATATTTTCACACCGTTGCAAATTTAATTGCTGTTCTGGCTTTGACATATACTGATGAATGTACAGGCAGAGGGAAGGTAGTTAAAGTTTTTCCACTTTAAAAGAAAGATAAAGAGTATAGTTTTGCTTTACTTTACCTCTGCCTTTGACATTAATTATTGTCATGTAAATTTTGATGAGACTGTGTTGCCTCAGTGTAGACAGAGGACTGCAGGAGACTCAAATGTAAACATTTACTGCATTTACTTGGTACAGTATCAAGGGGAACCAGGGGAAGCACACATCCTTACAGGTCATACTATCACCACAACTCTGAGCTTGTCATCACACTGGGAGAATGTTTATACTTTAGACAAATATTCTGTTCATCCCTTTATTCAGATAAAGTACTTTGCAATATTTTGCCTGCAGCTCAGCTTTGTGACCTTAACATGGCAGCATACACAAATAAACAATATTTATATATGCCAGGGAAGGACTTCAAGGCCAATAGAATCCTGCATGCTGCTCTGGGCTTGACCCTTTGGGACCTTTCCAATAGAAAAGCAGAAATCTTATCTCAGTAACATAATTTGCAACGAAAAGACTATTTCTGTTGTTGAAAGTAAAATTATGTAGGACACAGAAAAAAGTAATGTGCCAAGCTATGGTGAGGCGTAACTCATAATAAATGGACACTGTACAAGAAAATACAAAAGATCTTTTTTTTGAAAAAAGATATAATTATCAAAACAGTTTTTTCCAATAACAATATGTATTGCTGTAATGAAACTGTTCCATGTAAAGATAATGTGTGAGTGAGTGCTGTAGTAATGAAAGTTTATACACATGTGTGAACTTAAAAGTAAAAAAAATATGCAGGCATTTATTTAAATTTGATCTTTCATGTTTTTTACTTTTATAAAGTTGTATGTGAAGAGGTGGCTTGGTTATTGTGTTCATGTCTTGTGTTTTTATAAGTACATGCAAAATTGTAAATTTATATGTGTTGTATGAAAACCTGGATTTTACCAAAACTGAAATATTGTCGGAATAATTTTCCCCTCTCCTTGTCAGTTTGAACAAGGAGAGGGGAAAAATGGAAAAAAGATATTCTCAAAGTAGCAGACAACCACTCTTGGTATAGAAACAGCCTGAGGCAAACCTATCTCCTGATCTCCATGCTTATGCACATAGATATGGGAGTAAGCAAGACAGACAGTGGAGGAGACAGTCAGAGAGGCAGAAAGACAAACACTCCAACAGACAGACAAAGGATGAGCACGCAAAGGTAGCTACAGAGGTAGTTAGCCCAGGGCTCTGCCAGCAAGTATTCTCCCGGTTGCTGGCTTACCTGAAATAAGGCAGTGACAGAACAGCTGCAAAAATTTTACTGACTGCAGAGGCATTCAGGGTCACACACACACACTCTTCGCCATACACATCCATTCACACACATTGTTTTTAGTTGCCATTAGAAACCACAGCTGGGTATAACCCACATGACAGACTTCAGATGTACTGGCAGGTTACAAGACACATGGTTAAGCACTACAGTGGGGAATTCCAAATTAACATGTGCTCTGTGCCCACATCTACTCAGCAAGATGGAATACCTACAGGAACTGTGCTTTCATTTCCAAAATATGCAAAGCCACACAATATTTATGAACAAAATAGGAATTGTGGACTTTAAAAAATTGCAAATTTCCTTTAGGGGGTTCAAAGCTAGCTACAAACAATACACGTAAACAAACCTTCCATGCTTCACTGGAGGTTGCTGAATGAAAATAAGGAATCAGAATGACCAGCTGTACTTGTTGTAGTTAAAATATGAAACAGCTTTTACACACTTAAAAGCAAGAGAGGGAAACAAGTTAAAAAGCACCTGAATCTCTTGGCATACTTTTCTCAGAACTAATTAAGAGGTGCTAAATGTCAACTAAAGGTACAGCTATCCTCTGATAGTTTATCTGCCTGAAAACGTTAAGAAATGCCCAAATATATTTTAAATGGGCCAAATACAGTTTAAAAACTATTTTTACTATCTGAAAAAACACTGTGTGCAGTCATGTGGTGGTCAGTCATTGCAAAACTGATATACTGTAACTGCTGTAACTGTCTGTTTGTGACATTTACATTGGAAATGGATGATGATTCTTTTATTTTTAAATCTGTGGTCAGCATTCTCAACTACTCAAGTAGTGTTGTTGGAGTTGGAGAGAAGTGCAGGAGGGCTGTCCTTTTTTAAAAGTTTCATTTATCTTCATTTCTGTCTTTTCTTATTATTTATGATTCTCTGTTGCAGATTGAGTCAGAAGGGTTGAAGAAGTGATTCCTATTAAGAGGACAGTTTTAATCATGAATCATCAGTTTCATACGGGTGTGCAGTAAGTTTGTTTAACAACGAAAAACTTTTTTTGTTTTATATCTGAAATGATTGCTATCTAATTTGACTAAAATGAATTTTGAGCATGCAGACAAACAAACTTTGTCATTATACAACTTTAGAAAAACAGCATGCGGTCAAAATTAGGTTATATAGCAAGCAGTCTGTATAGTCGTGCATCGAAAAAAGAGTTATTGCAGCTCTTCTATGACATAATATCTCTGTTTGGTCGTATTTTACCATAATTTTATTCAAGAAGCAACAATTTCAGATGAATCAATATTGTTTCCTACATCACCTTCAGTCTCTTCTGATAGAATATTCTATTTGCTGTGCATGCTGAGAATAAAAGAGAAAGCTGAGGCTTCTGTCAAAGTCTCTGGCATAAAATGCTCTTCACACCTTCAGGGTACTAGGGAGTTGTCTGGCTTACATTATAAATTCATCACTTCAGAAATCACCCTTTATTTTTGCATCTTAACCACGCAATCCTTAAAACAGAGAGCACGATGCACTAAAATATCCTACCTGATGACAACCAGATGCCACAGTGCATGTAATCTCATGTGCACAGGCCGATGATCAGAAAGGCCAGTTTTTATGCAGAAATTGTATTAGAACCACTACATTTCCCACAGTGTTGAATCAGTCCCCCACACGCTCTTTTGAAAGTATTCATTTGTCTGTTGACTCAGTCACTTGTTCTCGCACACTGTCTTTTGAATCATCATGCTGCAACTCAGAAACAGACATGAGTAGCTTCTCCCTGCTATATCACTCACTGAATTGTATGAAAAAGAGAGTTGTCCAGAGGTTAATAATTCAGATCTTGTAGTTCTGAAATATTGATGCAGAAGGGAACCTACACATATGCTGGCATACTAACCGACACAGGAAGGAAGCGGCTTGTCCCAGACGCGTCTGTCACCACTGAGGCAGGTGAGTGTACTGCTCCCATGAAGACTGTATCCAGGGTTGCAGGAGTACAGGACAAAAGTGTTGGCATAATGACCGTCATCCTGGATCTTATAGCCATAACTAGGGACACCTGGTTCCTCACAGCGTACTAGGTCAAAACCTGGGTGGAGACAAACACACAGGGATAGTGATTAGGTCTTCCTGTCCATGCTGCAACACTACCTTTCACACAGGATGATTCTATTCTGGACAAAAGGACATAAGGTTATTGTATTCTTCTCCAGAATCTCACTACGTCCTACAGAATTTCAAGGTCTGAACACAATGTTAATACAGGTACAGGTCTATACAGGCCAGAACATCCAGACTGGCCAACAGCCTGTATCCACAGGCTGTGAGGCTCCTGAACTCTCTGCCCCCCTCTCACAGACAATAACCATATCCAACTTCTTAATAGCAATGAACTGGTCTGCATTGGTGCATCATATCTTTATTCTCTTCCCCCTCCTGCCCCCCCCCCTCTTTCTTAAATAGATAACTATCATATCTGATATCATATCTCACAGTACAATAATATTGAATGGGTTGCATTGTTGTATTTTGTCATGTTTCTCAGGTCTTTGTCTGAATTTCTACGAACATTATTGCTAAGGATTGTCTTATTGCATTGGAGTCACACTGGGTTAAATATGTACACTTGGGTTTTAAGGGGTATTTATTATTTTCTTCTTTTTTTTGGGTTGTATGGAAGCCCCAAACGCAATTTCATTGTTCTTGACAATGACAATAAATAAATAAATACTAAATACTAAATACTTGTGACATAAAATTATAAAATTATGCTTCTTTCTGTGACATTCAAAAAAAAGAAAAGTTGGGATTCTCACTTTCTGAAAATATAATGAGAGTTGTAATGGTAATGGAAAGCATTGTCAGTTAAATTTATGCAGTGAAAATGTGGAGGGAAAAAAAGCATTAAATGATAATTTTACATCCCACATACACACAGAAAAAACAGAGTTTCTAACTTTCTAAGATACACAAGAATAGAAAAACTTCCTGCCATTAAGGCAGATGGTTAAACAAAGACACAAGAATGCAACCAACATATGCTTTTTTCCCCCCTCAGGTCAGCTTATGATAGATATAGCATTCCCACTCAGATAGGGGTTGCTATAGGGACAATAAACAGTGAGCTGTAAAAAAGCTCTTTATTCAAGAAGATTCATCAGTTAGCAGCACAGATATTTAATTATCCAATAAAGTCTGCGATACTTAAATTTCTACATGGTAAATTTCAGCTTTTGTCAATGAAAGTTTAATGACATATTTGGCAGTGCGTTGCTAAATTGTTATGATGATCACTATGAGTCACTTGACTGTTGGGTGATGTTATTATATGTAAACCTGCTAAGTTTTTACTGCTTGCCAGATTCAGGGCATAAAATGAGAATCCACTCAATCTATACGTTTGACTTTTGTGTTTAGACCTGTCAATTCAGTGAAAACAGATTCACCTAATGGTAGCACTTTATCAGTAACAGTAATATTTTGATAACAATATAATAACCTGCAAGCAACAAAAATGGTAATAACTGTAATATGAATTGCTGTATACTGACTTATAGTTATCTATGGTTACCTAGTACTTTTTGTTTCCCTTCATAGGTAATAAGCCAGAACATTAAACATAATAGTTACATTGTTACATCCAAATAAATAATGCTATAGACATAAGTCAGGAATATTTAGTCCTGACTTGAGTTTAGTACCCTCAGTTTTTGTCTGAGTATCACCCAGCGTTTAAATTTGAATGTAATATTAGTCAGCTATAACCACTTTTGCTACAATGTAATTACTTGGCTAATAATGTGGTAATTAAGGGGTTATAACTTGCTATTTCTGTATTATTACGTTCTTTGTTTTGCCGCTATTACCACATTATTACTAAACTGTAATAGAAACTGCTAACAACCGGCTTTCTTAATGTCCTGAACAGATGTGCACATTATTTTATTTTCTGTATTGAAATAGCCTCTAATAATGTGCATTACTGAAACTGTTTAACTCAGACTCTGACTCTGCTTAACAAGCAATTGCTGCCTCCGTTGATCAGGAGCCATTGCTTCCTCCCTTTCTTTTGTTCAAACCTTATATCAATCTCTCTTATCTATCCATCCGCTCATCTATTGCAGCAGCGCTTTGAAGAAGGTGTCACCTTCTCTGGTTTAATGACTCACTGATTGATGGTTGTCTAATGGCCTAACTGACATACAGAGCATATATCTGGCGTCCATATAACATCTAGCTTCATTTGTTTGTCCCTTCGTCCAGCCGCTCTTCCACTCGAGATGTGTCACTTTCTCACCTTCTTTTAATGACTTGCAGATAAATGCTCCTCTAATAGCCTCTTTGACTTACACAGCAGCTGCTCTTGCCTTCTTAAGAGACTCACTTTACAGCTATTAAGATGTGTGTGTGCATATGTGTTTGTCAGAAAGAAAGACAGCCTGTTTTAGATATTCATGCACTCATTTTTTACAGTATGCTTGGTAAGCTACTGTTGCACTCTGGCCCTCAACAGAAAATCCTTGGGAAAAGTGATTGTTGATCTTTCAAGCTGTCAAAAAGGGAAAAAGAAAAACAAAGCAATGCAATTTGCTGACTGAGAAAGGCTAGTCTCTACAGTTTTGTAGTACATGACACCTATTTTGTTCTGCTATATACAGTAGCACTCAAGAATCACTTGACTGAAGCATGGGGCAGGTGCAGGAAACATTCAAGAGGGCAATCAAAAACAATTACTACCACTCTAGATTTCAATTATAAACATCTCTTCATGACGATCTTTGAGATGAGCTACTTCTCATATAGTAAATTACTGTTTGCGTAGCTGTGTGCATATATTGCTGTCATTTTTAGGACTACTTTTGATCAACAATTTGTGATGGAATTTGTGTAATTTTTTGTGTAACTCTTGCCTCTGTATGGGATCAGAGAGACCAGATATCCCTAATGTGGTGATCTCAGGCTACAACTACTAATTTGCTATATACATTTTCTGTTTAACTGCAGATAATCAAAACGATGTCTCCACCAAGTGCAACATCAAGAAGGAATATTTTAAAACCCATCCATCCATTCTCTTCCACTTCTCCTCAACAAGGTCACGGATGGCTGGAACCTATCCCTGCTACCAAAGTGTGAGAGGTGGGATAAACCCTGATCAGATCGCCAGTCTGACACAGACAGACAAACAATTATTCACACTCACATTTACACCAGTGGCAATTTAGAATCATCAATTAACCTAATCCTTCTAATTGTATTTCTTTGGACTGTAGGAGAAAGCCAGAATGTCCAGAGAGAACCCACACAAACATGGGGAGAACATGCAAACTCCACACAGAAAGGCCCCAGCGAGATGGTGGGGTCAAACTCAAGACCTTCTTAAGGCAACAGTGCAAACCACGTGCCACCATGCTGCCCATAATTTGAAATATGAAACATTAAAAGGTATTAAGGAACAGTTTATGGATGTGCAAATATGTATAAGCCATTTCCCTTTAATTTAAAGTAAAATTGAAGTAGAAAGGTGTCTGTGATAGACAGCAAGAGTCGTGTTAAAAGCTCCTTTCAAACCAGCACTGTACAAGTAAATACACATTTTAAATGATCTGTATTCCTGGTTTAAACATTTTGATAAAGATCACTTACTTGTATATGTAAGGTGGAAACCCTGATTAGTTCCAGAAGCATTGCTATTAAACTCCAGCCACAGGTGATTAGATGTACTATTGATGACACGACCCATCATGTCTTCACGAGTAAAATTACCAAGGAGGCGTGACGAACTGTTCTCTCCATCATATACCTGTCAATCAAAACAAAGGATTAGGATTTCAGGACATGAATAAAAACATGAGTGTTAGAAATAATGAGGCTGTCAGTGAACATAGGTGCACAGTGCACTCCTGGCTTGGTATGAAAAACCAAAAGGCAATGCATAATGTGGGAGGTAAAGTATAAAAGGCTTATTTTTTAGTTTAGCATCCAATCCATCCATTGCTTTGTGTCCTGTTTCCTTCTCTCTGGCCACCTACTCCAGCTTTTCTTGTGGGACACAGACGTATTCCCAAGCCAGCCAAGAAGCATAATCTCTCTGTCATGCCCTGGGTCTTCCTCTGGGTCTGCTCCTTGTAGGACCCAAAAAGCTTATGGCCATAGTTGAGGAAGGTAGATCAACCAGTAAACTGACAGCTTAGTTTCATGTTCAGATCTCTCTTCACCAAAGTAGGCAAGGACAGCATTCACTTGAGGTAGCAACTCCTTGTGAAACCATGGGTGGCACTCCACACTTTTCCAGCTTTTCTAATTCTCATTCCTACCACTTCCCACACAGCTGTAAACTGCCCCAGTTCAAGGTGAATGTCACTGCTGAATGCCACTGAAGCCAAAAGAGTCACATCACACACAAAAAGCAAAAAGGTGGTTCTCAGGTCACCAAACTAGAGACCTTGTGCACTTGCCTATCTCTAGAGATTCTGTCCACAAAAGTTATGAACGCAAACGATGACAAAGGGCAACCACAGTGAAGTCCAACTCCCACTGGAAATGAGTCTGTATTACGCTATTATAATGGTTGTACAAAGACTGGATGGCCTATAAAAACAGATCCTGAAGCAACCTCCCACAGGACACCCTGAGGGACAAGTTCGATCCCACACATAATCACACACACAAGGGTTGAGCAAACTCCTACACACCCTAGAATATCCTCATGGCCATAAGGAGTTTGTCCAATATTCAATGACCAGGACAAAAGTGGAATGCATGAGAGGTATGACACACTCTATTGTCCAGTACTCTGACATAGATCTGCTCAGGTGGGCCAATGACAGTGATCCTGCTAAAGTTAACCTCCTAGGACCTGGCGTCCACATATGTGGACATCACATTTTCGGTTGTCTAGACCAAAATACTACATTTTTCTTTACACGGGCCTGATATCCACTTATGAGGACATTATACTGCCACTGTTCTATCGAAATTTAAAGCGAAAGTCCTCATATGTGGATCTCATTTTTCTAAAAAACAAAACAAAACACGTAATTCTTGTTTTTTACATTCATCAGGTCCCAATCAGCCCAAATAGCAAAGAGAAATTAAAAATGCATGCCATGAATGAGTTTGGGTCTTAGGAGGTCAAAGCAAGTCACTTTTTAAAAAATAAAAAGGGAAACCAGCACCCCGGTGGGGCGATCCAGGACAGTCCAGGACATTTAAAAAATTGCTTATCTTATCTGACATTTTGTTTGCCACAATTAAAAGTGGCACAGTGAGCACATTGTATGAACCTACTTTCAATTTTGCTGTTTAATTCTTGTTCGTAACCTCTGGCAAACAGTAAATTTGAAAATCACTTTAAATTCAGTACTGGCAACGGGAATATTGTAGCCCTCAATGAAATATAAAAAGCTGGTTATTCACAGTAAAGGTTGTCTCAAGCTGTCATAAGTGTTCAAAAAGTGTATTTATATTTTGAAAAATTATCCCCCTTCATTTTACAGATGAAACCATTAAAAAGAAATAGAGCATTTTTTTCTCCATAAAAGCTAGAAGCCTCAGTATGCATATTTTTACTAATAACTAAACACACTGGTAAAGCCAAGTCAATGCCTGTGTTTATGTGTGACTTTATTTGATATGCGCATTAAAGGAGGGGAAAAATGAATAAGACTGAAAGCAAGTGAAGACAGGAGTTTTGGTTTACGGTGACACAAAAACGTCTCTCGTTTGTATTTTCTTTGTCGATCACTTACTCACCCTCCTTTTCGATATTCAAATATTACGAAAGCATTAGTGATGTTACCATTTTAGTCTGTGAAGGTTCTCAGTCATCCAGGTCATCGTAGTCAAAGGAGTTTGCAAGGAAAAGCGTCTGGACTTCTTTAAGTTGCTTGAAGACGTTTCACCTCTCATCTGAGAAGATTCTTCAGTTCTAAGGTCAAATGGTGGGGAGTCCCAGATTTAAACCTAGTGGGAGTAACCCCCCAAAGAGGGACAAAAGGACCCCCTGATGATCCTCTAATCACCTGAGCCAAGGTGTGAAAACGGGTGTGGGTCCCAATCAGCCAGAGTTTCGGGTGAGCTCACTGTGAAACCTGGCCCCACCTTATCATGCGAATTCCTGAGGTCAGATGGCCCAGGATGTGAGTGGGGGTTAAGGCGTCTGGGGAGGGAACTCAAAACTGGATTATAGATGGCAGACAGTTGGTGTCGTAAACCACCGCCTCTGTTCAAAGATGGTCGCTCACAGTGGACATAGATGGCTTCTTTCACTCCTCTTTCAAACCATCTGTCCTCTCTGTCCAAAATATGAACACTGGCATCCTCGAAAAAGTGTCCTTTATCCTTTAGATGCAGATGGACAGCTGAGTCTTGTCCTGTGGAGGTGGCTCTTCTATGTTGTGTCCCCACCATTTGACCTTAGAACTGAAGAAGCTTCTCGGATGAGAGGTGAAATGTCTTCAAGCAACTTAAAGAAGTCCAGACGCTTTTCTTTGTAAGCTCCTTTGGTTACCATTTCAGATTTCTTGCTGAACAGGGTCTCGTTTTAGTTTCCAACAATTCTGGTTTGCAATATATTCATTAACCTGTAATTGTGCACTCATAGAAGCAGCACAAACAAGAGGCAAAACAGCTGGAAGCAATTTATTTCGAATGAGCACATTGAAAGAAGTAGATACAGAGGGTGGAATAATGGCTGCCAAAAAACATCTTTATAACTTGGCAACACAAGAAAGTTGAGCAGAGTATTAGATTGAAGGGCTGTGCTGTGTATTTTACTTACTAAAGCCCCATTATTATGGTTTAAAAATACAGGTTTTCACCAAAACTAAAAATAAGAGGTACTTGTTATCACCAAAGTAAGTTTCTAAGCTAGCACTACATCCACAAAGTGAGCTAGTGACAAACAGAAGTTGCTTTTTTAAACAAGTTTTCATGTTTTATTGAAAATACTGTTTCCAACATTGTAAACATGTAGACAAAGAGGAGAACAGCCCTTAATTTGAAAATAATCTCTCTTGATTCATTTGAAACTATTGAAGGCAGTATTTGGTAGTGAAACTAGCTCACACAATGTGATATAAATATATTGTTCGTGCTTGGGTTGGTTATGCTTATATTTGGCAGACAGTGACATTTCTAAAGATTGCTAATGACAGGTCTGCAGGTCGCAGGAATGCCAAAGAAAATAGACGAAGGCAAGGTAATGTTCTATCTCAAGTCAGTACTGTCAGTCAGCAGAGACACCACCTGCTACAAACATGTACCTAGTTTATATTTGAGTACGTGGCCACTGGAAGCGCAGGTTGAAATTGCATCACAGTATCAGCAGCATTACTCCACTAAACTTCATTTTCTTTCCCATGTTCCCACCCCACAGCTTCCCTCTCAGTGTCCTCCAATTTTGCGTCGTTCCGTCTGCCTCTCTTGCTTTCTGCTTCAGTCTTTCTTTCTTTCTTTCTTTCTTTCTTTCTTTCTTTCTCTGTTTCAGTAAAACTCAGTATGGTTAATGAAAAGCCCTGCAGCTCATAAATCAACATGTCACCATCTGCCACCCCTCCTCTCTCTGTCTGTGTGACTCTTTCTCTCGTTCTCACTTGTTCTCTTACCACCTCTATTTTCATAACAATTCCTTCACACCCCGACTTTGTTTCCTTCTCACCCTCCCTCTTTTCTTCAGGCATGGGGGTAAATCTCAGTAAATGTGGTCAATCACGGTATTAGCTGATATTTTCAGGCAAATTGAGCTTGGTAAGCCTCTTCTTTAATAGTGCCAGGGCAAAAACTTAGCCAACAGCAAGAGAAATTGTAATGAGCTGCTTCATATATTACAGGAGAGTTTCGCCTCAAGCTGGCTGGAACTGTTAAACAAATGGTTTGTGTTCACAGTGTTCAGCTGCAGTAACAGGAATTAGCTCCATTACTGTTAGCCTGGGGAGTGGCGTGCTAATTGCTAGCCTAAGTGGCACTTTGGGGCTTTTTCTTTTTACTCATCCATTTTAGTTTTGCTGTATGCTTTCTGCTAATTTTGGGGGAAATTTATAATTAATACACTATGATCAGCCACAACATTAAAACCACCTAATTCTAATTTTACGTAGGTCTTGCTAAACTTCAGTGAAGGATCTCCAGCCCTTGGGACAAAAACATGGGATCTCTGGTGGTATCCTGTGGTGACCATATATATGCCTTTAGGGGAGGTTGCAGAGCAGGTCATCCTAATCGGAAGATTGGTGGTTTGATCCCTGGCTGTTCCAAATGTCCTAAGACTATGAATGTGTGTGTGAGATAGAAAGCACTTGAAGGAATGGGTGAATCAAGAGGTTCAACAAGTTATATAAAGTATTTCGAGTGCTCAGGTAGAGTAGAGTAGAGAAGCACGATATAAGAACCAGTCCATTTACCACTTCAGGACCGATATGGGCATTACAGTAAGTCTATAGTTCATGAGGTATTGTATATAGGTTACATCTAAGCAGTTTTTGGTGCAATATCCTATTTGTGAAGACCGTTGTCATCAAGGGGTGATATCTCCATGGGAGATGGATTTGTTCTGCAGTACCTATCTAGGGATTTTAGTTTGAATATAATACAACACAGGACCAAAAGTAAGAATTTAGTACAACAAAATTGAGTATTTTCAGTTATTTTGTCTGTAGAAACCTCTATTATTTTGGCAGTGCAGTTTCGGGTTTTATTAAGTCATTTGGACCACTTCTATTCTGCTGGGCTTCTGGATACTCCAAGTGATATTTTCAGCAAGTATTCTGGCTTTTCCACAGCTTCCATGGTGTCATCTATAAGTGCCAGCTACCTCTCGCTCTTTGTACTCACAGCTCCATAACTTTACACTTGAGCAATATTTATTACTGTGGTAAACCTGAGCAGATACTATAAAACGTGATGGATCTCAATGGGCCAAACAAGTGTTTTTTTGGGCTCATGTGACAAAATAAGACAGTATATATTCCCAGTATTCACATCAAGCTTTTTTATGCTAATAAGCAAAATTTAATCTTAACAATCAAGTATGTTTTTTCCCATCCATATCCAATCTCTGAGCTGTCACAGAAAACCTAAATCCTAGTGTCCTGTCTGAAGCTCAAGTCCATTTGTTTTTCAGTCTGATTGTGGAAGTAGTGTACCGAGGCAAGTATTTGTTGTGCTATAGCTCAATCTATACCTCATACATGCAGCTGCAACTGTGTTTCAGTGCACAGTTTAGTTTAGAATTATCTTGCTGAAAAAAAACAAACCCTTTCTAGAAAAAGCAGAGATCTGGAGAGCCACATATGTGCACTAATGCACCCCTATAGCATCAAAGAGGATGATTTTGAATGGAAAAGAAGCCAGATGGTTCGATGAGCCCGCTCCTTTTTAGCAAAGAGAAGATGCAGCATCTATATTATATAACTTGGAATTTTGATTCATCAGCCCACAGTACAGTTTTCAATGTTGCCTCAGTCCATCTTAAATGAGCTCGGGATCAGAGAGGGTAACGGCATTTGTTCGAAATGTTGTTTTTTTTCTTTACGCTGTATAATTTTAACTTGCATTTGCAGTTGCAGGAACAAACTGTGTTCACTGGCAATGAATTTCTGAGCCCATGCTGTGATTTTCACTGCAAAATCATGTCTCTTCCTAATGTTGCACCACCTGAGGCCTGGTGATTACAACTATTTAATACTGTTTTTCAGCCCTGTCCCCGGTGCACAGAGAATTATATTTTATATTGTAAATGATGTGCTCCAAAATATCTTCATAATTATATGCAGTGGGCCAGAAACATCCGGAATGATCCAGAACAGCCACAGAAATCCAAGTATCCAACATCCTGCCTGCACACTCTGCACATCCTTTTTAACTTCTCATCCCTGTCATTCTTCCCATTCCCGTGTTCCCAAACCAATTCTCTGTGAATAGCACGCATGGTCGTCGATTAATCGCTGTGACAACTGCATATCAGCAATCATAAGACATGATCATTTGACCAATCATGGCTCATTGTTATGCAATTGTATTAGTTTTGATTGTTATGCAACAGTGCTATTCATAAAGATGAAGAATCCTGCAGTCTACTGAGACTGTAGACGTCTACAAAAACGTTGCATCCAGAGGGTTTAAATGACAGTAAAACCAGGTGAGGCTGGCATGCAGTAATGTGTGGTGCAGTTTTATAACAATGCACTGTGTTGGACTGATGCAGGGCAAATTGTGGTATCTATGGGTATTGCTAGGTTATGCAGCAGAAAAGGTGGTAAATGCATATAAATGCATTCAGTTCAGCATTCAATACAATCCACCCCTCACAACTCATCAGGAAACTGACAGACCTGGGTATCAGTTCCCTCATCTGCAAATGGTTACTGGACTTCCTGACCAACCGCCCCCAACATGTCCGGCTGGATAACCGCTGCTCATCTACCATCACAATGAACACCGGTGTACCACAAGGCTGTGTGATGAGCCCTTTCCTCTACTCCCTCTTCACCCACGACTGCAGACCTGCTGATGGTTCCAACACCATCATTAAGTTTGCAGATGACACCACGGTGATTGGCCTCATCAGTGACAACGATGAGGCCGCCTACAGGGAGGAGGTGGATCGTCTGGCTGAGTGGTGCGACAGAAACAACCTGCTGCTTAACACCAAGAAGACCAAGGAGCTCATCGTGGACTACAGGAGGAATGCTGACCCACATCCACCCATCCACATTAAGGGGACGGCTGTGGAGCGTGTGAGCAGCTTCAAGTTCCTGGGAGTCCACATCTCCGAGGATCTCACCTGGACGACCAACTGCTCCAAGCTGGTCAAGAAGGCTCACCAGCGCCTCTTCTTCTTGAGGACTCTGAGGAAGAACCACCTGTCCTCAGACATCCTGGTGAACTTCTATCGCTGCACCATCGAGAGCATCCTGACCAACTGTATAACAGTCTGGTACGGGAACTGCTCTGCCTCGGACCGGAAGGCGTTGCAGAGGGTCGTGAAAACTGCCCAGCGCATCGCCGGAGCACCACTTCCTGCCATAAAAGACATCTACAGGAAGCGGTGTCTGAAAAGGGCTGGGAAAATCATCAAAGACCCCAGTCACCCATCACATGGACTCTTCACCCTCCTGCCCTCTGGGAGGCGCTACAGGAGCCTCCGGACTAAGACCACCAGGTACCGGAACAGCTTCTTCCCCACAGCTGTCAGACTCCTGAACTCTGCCTCCTGACATCTGACCCACGTTAAACTCATGGACTGAACATACACACACCCACAATGGACAACTGTACCCTCAAACACAATAATAACATGGACTGAACCACCACTCACAACCACTAGCACTTTATATAGCCTCTGTAGAAACTATCTACACCCTCACTTATCTTAACTGCACTACTGTATAGCTCTGTGTAAATAATCATTCTGTACATTCGATAATCTTTAATCCTACAACTGTTTACAACTTGCATAGTTCCCATTTCTGTATAGCTGTATATCCCAGATTCTGTAATGTTATTTATTTCATATTCTGTATAGTTTTTCATATTTATATTCATATCCTGTACATAGCTTGTACTCACTACAGCCTGTACATACTTATAGTTATAGAATATTCACAACATACTTCATACCGTGTACATTATAACATACCATAATAGACCCATTTCTGTAATATACTCACATATCTATATTATTGCTAATATATATTGTAATATATCTATATCACTAAAGCACTTCTGGATGGATGCAAACTGCATTTCGTTGCCCTGTACCTGTGCATGTGCAATGACAATAAAGTTGAATTCTATTCTATTCTATTCTATATATTTCAAGGGGAAAAGCATTTAAAACCTTATTAGTTTAAAAGTCTGCAAACTTTTAAATGATTTTGATTAGGTTTGATGGGATATTTTGTACATGCAATTTTTATTTCCTGTTGACAATTAGATTTCCTTTATCTCCTTTTTCTGAATATACAGGGAATATTTAGGCGTTTGCGTGTCTGTTAACCATCTTGGCGTCACTTTCCTTTTGTTAAAAGGATTTTTACTTTTTTCAAACACATCCCACTGGGAACAGTTCCAGCTTTTACAATGACGTTAAGCCTCTCTAAAAGTCAGGAAGAACCCTGCTAATACAATCTAACTACAGACAGGCTCAGCCAATGCTCTAGGCCTAAGACTGATAATACACTCTAACCACATACTGGCTTAACCATGCCCTCAGGCCTAATACTGCTAAGAGACATTGTGAATAAAAACAGTTTTAGACGATGTCTGTAGGACAGCGCTAAGACTGTAAAATAGCTTGCACAATTGCCAACGGGGCATGTACCAGAGCGAGACTTATGAGGATATATGCGCATCAGAAATATCTGTAATTCTCTGTGCAGATGGGAATTTTTTAACATCAAGTTTATAACAAAAAAAATTTCTTGACTAAAAAAACCCCCAAAAAACTCCACATTTTAAATACACTAAAGATCAATGTACCTCTTTCAGTGTCTTAGAAAAAAAGTTCAAGGAGTTTAGATTTTTTTTACTAAATACAAATAAATATATTGTCAAAAAACAAACAAACAAACATTTCTTTGTCCAAAATAAAGGCTGAACGTGAACTCTGTGGTTTATTACATGTTAATGTTATCCTTGAAGTTGGAAGTTTTAACTTGGGAGTCTATGGGCACTGACTTAGTGGCCTTTAGTAGATGTCAATTATTTGGCACTTCACCAGTTTGCTTTTTGAATAATGCAAAAGGGAATACAACAAAGAAACAGCAAAAAAACTAAAGAAAGAAAGATATTGAAAAGTAAACACTAAACCATGCAGGAGGTGATCATCCAAAATAAAAATAGCTAGCAACACAACAATAAAGCTTGAAACTGGGGTAAAACGTCTCTCTTCTATTGTACAAATTGTGTCAAATAGCTATTCATTTTATTGATGGTACCCCCATAATATGAGTAATGAAAGTGCAAAAAAGCCAACCTTCAAACACAATAATAATTGTACACTGTAGTGGATTCATTAGAGGGTTAATAGAGGAAGAATTGATCCTTCTGTGCCTCTGCTTCCAAAGCATTCCTTCAGCATGGATGACTACAGCAGGAGCACCATCAGCACTAATAGGGAAGATGGTTAATAACCCCCTGCAGGGATGTTATTGCTTCTTGCAACAATGTTTAACACATCTAAAAGGTAGGTCTACCTTGACAATACTATTTAACTACATAGCAGGTAAGCCAAGAAACCAGAGACCCTAATGTTATTCACTCTTCTCCTTTTCCTGGACTTGCACATCTCATATAATTAAAGGACAAACATTCCCTGACACATTAATTAGACCAGATGTTCATGGCTAGAACAAAAGCTTTGACACATTATTTCATAGAGTATTCATGCTAGCATCTAGAGCTCAGCAAGCCAAACACGTAATGATTGTTCAAGCAAAGTCAAAGTACATACAGCTTTGCATTTTGACAGCATTTGATAGTATAATCCTGTATGTATTTTGTCTGTCTGTGTGTGTGTGCGTGTGTGTGTGTCAGAGAGAGAGAGAGAGAGAGAGTCAGTAAATAAATTATACACTTTAGGACTAATTGGTGAAATTTGTCGTTTTTGCATGCATATCTGTGTGTATGTGAGGGTACACACCTTGAGATAATCTCCATCTTGCAATGAGAAGCTCTCAGCTTTCAGCCTGATTCCTTTGCCCTTTTCAGTAGTAATGCGGTAGATGCACTCATGGTTGTTATTGTAGTTGGAGGGGAAATTTGGAGAAAGGAGAACACCTTCTGGTCCCAGTGAGGAGGCCCCACACTCAGCTGTTGCGAGGCAGTAGAGGAGAAGTTACAAAATGAGAACACTTCTATCTAATTATCTCTGAATAGCAGGCTTGGGTTATAATTTATTTAAATGAAAAAAAAAACATTCTGCATGACGTGGAGAGAGCATGGCGCATATTAAGTAGCGCCACAAACTTTTTTTCAACTCGGCAGAGACAATGCAAAAGTCTATTAAAAAACAGTGGAAAAGTCTTGAGCCACCGCTCTTATGTTTCTCTAGAAAAATGAGAAATAGGTGAAGTGATGCAAACATAAATGGAAATATAGCAATATGGTATAAAAGGCAAAAACAGAGTTTGCACCGTTCTAAAGAGCTTGAATGTCAATATTCAGTTTGACTACCCTATTTTTTTAACACAGCCTGAACTCTCTCGTAATTTCTTTAAGTAGTCTTCAGAAAGAGTTGAAAGCTTCTTGAAGATTCATTTTTCTGTCAAGATTATCCCAGTAATCTCAACGTTGGGATTCTGCAGAAGAATTCATATCTGATAGTGTCCCACTGCGTGGTTTTCTATCCATGCTTTTACTGCATTAGCAGTATGTTTGGGATCACTGTTATGCTGAAAAATGAAGCCGTTGCTAATCAGACCTCTTCCAGATGGTACTGCCTGGTGGATCATTTTTAGATGGTACTTTTATGCGTTCATAATACCATCAGTTTTGACAAGATCCCCCAAAATAAAAAGCTTAACTGCCTCCCCGATCCATGACAGAGCCTCCACTGTGTGTTACAGACGGCTGTAGACACTCACTGTTGTACCTCTCTCCTGACCTCCTCTGTACATAAAGATCGATGATGATCTGAACCAAGAATGTAAAAATTGCCTCTGGTTTCCAGTCCAGTTCATGTGTAGCTTAGCATACATCAGCCTTCACTTGGTGTTTCCCTTCTGTAAGAATGGCTTCGTCACTGCCACCTTTTTCAGTGAGGCCACTTCTGATTAGGTTTCATTGAACTATAGGGCCAGATGCATCTCGCAGGTCCTGTGCCAGGTTCTTTGCTAGATGTTTTCCTGTTTCTTCAGAAGATGGCTCTCAGTTATTGTTCATCTTCGGTAGGTAATCTTTTACAGAGATGGGCAGTAAGTAATCGTATTAAAGTAACGTATTACAGTAACGCGTTACTGTAATACGATTACTTTTTTCAAGTAACGAGTAATGTAAGGGTTACTAAAACCCTGATTTTTTTTGCGAGTGTCTCATGACAGTGACGTAAGCGACCCAGATAGCAAGGAGACATTGAACAGATGTTGATTTTCCATCTGAACCATCAGAATCGTCAGGATTGAAATGTCAACACAAAACCAATGTTGAAACAACATTGAAATACTGATGAAACCTGACACTGACATTGAAATAACATTGATTCACTGTTGTTCTGTCATCGTTGATTGTTGATCTATTTATAGTTGACAAGGTGACAACAATCACGTTGAAAAATCATCAATTTATGGTTGAGCGGGAAATTAAAGCTGCTACCACTTGGACTATTCCGCAGCACCCCTATCACATTGGTACGTCCCTCCAGGTAACCATTGTCTTGTACAGTAGAGCGGGACATTCGATTTACTCTCAGCGGAATTGACCGGAGAAGGCATCAGTTCATGCACTGCACTGGCCTGCACCACGATTAGTATAAGGTAAGAATGAATGACTTTTGTTCTATTCGTTATTTCCATGGTTGCATTTGAATAACAGTAAAAAAAAACCAAAAACTTGTTAATGTAAAGTTTCGGATAAAATGTGGGAGCCCGAAATTGTGTCTACTTTCATCTTACAATCCGGCAACAAATAAATTGCACTGCGAACAAAGTCTATCAACAAAGAAAACATTTTCGTTTCATACTTTTCCGTTATATTCCCCTACAAAGCTAGCTTTAAGGCTTCGAGGGTTCCTTTGTTCTTGCCGTCGCCTCGGCGCTTGACCCAGACTTTCGCTCTGTAGTTGCTTTTTAGCATAGTACTACAAAAAATTGTAAATCTGTGATGTATGATTGATAAACGTAAAGGTAACTGTATAAATGTGTTCAATGACTTTGTTACTTTTAATGATTGGAGAGCACCCGCTTCGATTCGCACTCAATTCAAACTCTACGCTGCACGCTCACCTACCTTGCGTTTGCACCTTTTGTCCACACGTAAACTGCGTTTTCATCAACTGAAAACTGAGATTTTTAAAGACGCCTGACAGGGCGGATATTTTCGAAAACTCCGTTTTAGCATTTACGTGTGGACGAGGAAGACGGAGAAAACGCAGCGTCAAAGGTGTGCGCCTATTTTGATGCCACACTGTGCGCCAAGTTTTTGTCTCGGTGCCATGAATTCCTACAATGGCAGACTTAGACAAAATACTGTTAATTTTATTATCTTCAGTGTTTAAATGCTTACATATACACACGCAGTTGTATGTTAAAAAAAAAAGAGTTTGTTTTATCGGGTTTGCTTGTAATTGTTGCCTATATACATTTTAAGCTATTATTTATTATTTAGTTCAATCAATAGATCAAGTTTTGTAGTGACTATGAAATATATTGTAATTATCTGTTTCCTGTTTATCCTAGACAGGGCAAAAAAGGACTCCAAATTTTAAAAAAAGATAAAAATGAAAGACTGGTGCATTGTGCAGTTCAGCACTGGTGGTACAGAAATAGTCCCTAGTTCATGGATAAATGGGGAGAAATTGTCATGGCCTCCATATCCTCCGTGAGACACATTCAGGATCCACGCCGCAGTAAAGAGGAGAGTTCATCCTGGTGCAACATGGCTCACCTATGCACCAGTCCGACTTCTAATAAGCCATGGTGGGTATCAACTGGATTGGTGTTGTATAAATGTAACAATAACAAGTTTTTCGTGTCCTAATTTATGTCTGGCCACACATTGTGTTTGTACTTCCAGACACATTTCACGAAGCAGAACACTGTGATACGTCTGACCTTCAGTCCGAAGCTGAAACTCAGACCAGTCATAAAAGAAAGCACAAGTAAAACTTTTTTTATTTCACAAACATATCTTTGATTGCTAAGAATTTATGATCTTGTCTTTTATACATATCTGTGGTGCTTGCATACTGCAATATCACCACATAATATAGTCCAAAAAGTGGAAGCTTGTAAACTTTTTATAGATGCAAAGCCGTGTACACTTGTGCACTTCAAAAATTCCTTGTATACTGTACCTTCTTGCACATCTCCGTTTCCTGTGTGTGTTGTTATAAATCAAACTGTAACTTTAGGAAATAATATTCCAAAAGCACATTTGTAATTACTTATGACCGTTTTCAACTTTTTTTCTTTAGACCAAATCCCCTGTACACATATAGTGACTCAGAGGATGAGCAGCCCACAAAAAAACGGTTTCCCCAGCCCCCTCGAGTGAAAATACCAGGTAATAAAATACTGTCTGGTGTCTTTGTACATATCTGTGTGTGACACAAGGAAACTTTTGACAAGTTGTCTGTATTCTTAGATACTTAAAAAAATTTATCTTTTTCTGTCAGACCTGACGAGAGCTGTTAACGAACTCCGTGAGGAGGTCAGAGCCATCCGCAATACCGGCTGCAATGAATCGGTAGATGCTGGGGTACTGCCTCTGGATTTGCCCTTGCACAACATTGAGGAGCTAAACAATGCACAGGCAGCTCTTCAATCACAAGAGGCAAATAAGGCAATGGTAAGTATATAAAGGTTATGTACACTTTGTAACTATAAAGTGTAATAGCTGTCAGATGTGATTTAAATACATAACAACGGCCTGTTGATTAAACACACAAGCACTTGCATACACATTAAAGACATGAGACACGCTAATTCCATCTCTTAAAATGTGTCTATAGGTGAGACGCTTTGCCTTGATTGGAGGGACCACACTGGAGGTGCGAGTACGCCGTGTAATGGCTTATGCCATCACAAATGAGCTGGCCTCGGTACTAAACTGGGCAGGGAAAAAAACCAAGGACCAGACAAAGCAAAAAAGGGCATTTAAAGATACAGCGCTCTGCAGATGCATATTTGGTAAGTTTTACTGTTTTTTTCCTATATTACTTTGTCCTTCTTAATAACAAGACTTTCATGTCCGGTTAATCTGGAGATGGAGTCTTTGGTCTTTGGCTTGTTTAGTCCTCGGGTTGTAGTTTGTACAGCTCGAGGACCCCATGTTTATTTTGTTTTAAAGACAGTTAACAAGAGCTTATTCATGTGCTCTAATTCACTTTTTTTGTTTGTGTGTGTGTGTGTGTGTGTATTTTTGTCCTAGATGGCCTGACGCAGCAGTTAGGGGCAAACTCTATGTCCGAGTTTGTCTTTGCACAAGCAGTGCAGAAATGGCTCCGATACGCCCCAGATCGTTTGGGTGGTGCAGGACGCACATCATGCATCCCCATCCCAGAGTAAAAATTACAAACTTCTGTGAAACATATAAATGTAAATAGGAAACTGTCTTTTAATAAAGTATTTAGCAAACGAAACATGCCTATTGACCTTTTTTTGTTTAGTTTTTTCTCTGTTACATCACATGCAATGCTTATTTTAGGATATTAATATTGACATGATACATTGTGAGACATTTGGGTTTTTTTTTTAAAGGGTGTCCAATTTGAGGAATAAGTACAATTATGTGTTTAAGGTGGTTTAAGTATTGATGGAAACATGCAGTAGTTTAGTATTGGTTAAAATACCTATAAAGAAAGGTAGATTTCCAGTCATTATTTAACTGTTGTTTTAATAAAAAGCAACTGTGCGAAAGAGGTGGAAAATCAACACCATAGCTCAACAGTGTTTCAATATCAGAATCTGACATTGTTTCAATGTCAACAGTATTAGAAAATATAACGTTGAATCAATGTCAGGTTTCAACATTGATTCAACATCAAAACCTGACGTTGTTTCAACGTTAAAAAAGGGTGCAAGAGTGACGTTAGGTCAACGTCACACTTCAACGTTGATTCAATGACATCACCTGATATTGACTCAACATTGTTTCAATGTTTCCTTGCTATCTGGGGAGTGCCACGTTCGTGACAACAGCTGTGTGCAGATCAACAATGGACAATATATCGAGTGCGAGTATGAGCGTGCAGCGTTTAAAGCCTGGAAGTACTGACCTTACTTTGAGTTTGATTCCGTAAAAAGTGACGAAAACATTAGCGTCCACTGTTCACTGCGTTGGAAGAAAACTTCTTTTTACAGCGAAAAACCCCCAAAACTTCTGAGCAAACACTGAGTGCGCTACAACGGAACGTGAAATTCACAGAGAAACTCGTGGATTCTTCCACTGACTGCTGCGGCACACCTGCAACAGGGCAAACCTCCGCCTGCTATACAGGTGAAAATAGAGCAACAGGACCGCTGAGTCTTTGATATTTTCTGCTGTGTTTCACTTGCATTTATTTGAAAGACTGAGTGTAAACACAAAATAATATTTTATTTTATGTGCTGGAATGTGCAGAAAATAGGTTTAAACGTTAAACAAATTTCTTCCAGTCAGAGAATGTTGCATATAATTTATTTTTTGCTTGATGCATAAAGTTAAAATATTAAAACTAATAAAACAAGTTTTAAAAAGAGACTTTTCCATTTGATTACATTTTGTATGATGGATTATGCAGAAAAAGTAGAATTGGGCTGAAAGATCTATCGCTTTATCACCTATTCAGGTTGTAAATCGTGTTTTAAAAAAGTAACTAAGTAACTAAGTAATTAATTACTTTTGAAAATAAGTATTCAGTAAAGTAACGGGATTACTTTTTTGGGGAAGTAATCAGTAATTAGTTACTGATTACTTTTTTCAAGTAACTTGACCAACACTGATCTTTTATACCTACCACTTCCTCTTTTTTCTTCCACTTGTCCAGTTTCCTCAAATTTCTTAAGGGCACACCATGCTGAGATAAGCAACGTTAACAGCTGATAACTCTTTGGTACTCACTTTGTTGGTGCAGAAATACTATTTTATGCCTGTTAAACTGTGCTATCATTGATAATGTTTGTAGTTCCAGCTAAAAGGGGGGGGATTATATGCATTTACAACACACTGCTAGTCACAAAATGCCTGAAGAGACTATTATGTTTAGACACAATACTGGTTCATTCTTTAGGTTAGGGCCCTTTTTTATTCTTGAATGAGTCATATGTCAGATTAACAAACTAAAAACATTGCCCTGAAAATGGTCAGGTGTAAGGACTGGACTGAAAATGAGAGACAAAGCAGCCAATGTTGAAACATTTGAAAGACCTTCAGAAAGCCGGGACAACTACTGTTCAAGTCCAAAAAAAAAAAAACCCTGCAAAAATATAAAGAAATGACTGCTGGCTCAAGGCTCTTGCACTGTACTGCAGTTCAAAAAGCATTGTCTGAAATATGCTACAAAAACAACAAAATAACTTGAAAATAAACGACAAAACATTGATAAAAGGGCAGAAAAACAAAACAACACACAAAAAAACCCTGTAAACAATAAGGCTGGATAAGTATGTCGGAGAAGTCCTTCATGAAATTATACAGAATGATCTAGCAGGTGCCGTGCCTATCAAAGTTTAGGAATTCATATAAACTGGTACTTTGTACAAATAGTGTTTTGTCATATGCAAATGAGGAGGAGATAAAAGAAGAGAGCCGAGCAGGCTTTTAACTCCCACTGAAGAGGACCACCACTACTTAGAAGAAAAAAAGAGGAAATGGGAGTAATGAGACAGACGAGAGAGGGTGGTTTGAAACAATATAAAACACACTAAAAAAAGACGCAGTGTTTATCAAATCTGAAGAAATTTGAAATTCAAAACAACATTTCTGTAAATGTTCTGTCGTGTCTAAAGCAGATTAAGGTAGGAGGTAAGGAGCATAAATAAAGGAGAGTCACAGCAATTCTTCAGAAATTCCTTTTAAAGTGAAAAGAGTACAATAGAGTGGGAGTAAGAGAACAGAGCCTCGAGAAGAGGGGCAGGAAAGGGATAAAGAGAGAATTGGAAGGGGAAGAAAAGAAGAAGAGATAGCAGATGAACCAAGACAGACAAGCCTGAAAATGCTCAGAAAGAAATTAGAAAAGGGAAAAGGGGAGTAACAAAAGGCACGGTATTAACACTTTTCATATAGCGCCTAATGCCCCAATTATCTATCAAAGGACTGTCAAAATATAGAGGAAGAGAAGGAGAAACAGAAATTTAGACAGAGACAGAGCGCTAAAGAGAGGAACATTTAGAAGGAACGAAAGGGGATGAAACTAGTGCACATTGCCAGCTGCTCTTGCTTAGTTTCCTCTTAGTCAGGCTTGATCTCTTGACAGATAATGCTATTATAGCATTTTCAGTCTGCTCTTTCTGGGCTTCAAAATTACCAGCAACCACCAGTCAGACTCGCAAATTACCACCAGGATCCAAGAAAACATTGATACGCATCAAACGCTAAGAAGTTACAACGTGCAAACAGCAAAATTCTAGCAAATAAAACTAACATTTAACAAGTCGATTATTGTTACGTTAGCAATACAGTAATACTGTTGAATTAGAACAATGCTCCAGGTTTATTCATATGGCCAAGAATTTACTTTAAAAGTTTTGTTTTATTTGCCACCTGCCAGTTGTTTTCATAGAAGAGATAACATCTTCAACATTATATTTTTTAGTTTAATATTACATAAAAAATAGTCTGAATGTAAAAAGAGCATCTCTAATGTCATCCTGTTTAACCTAATAGCACCCTGTTGGTGCAATAACACTAGCAAAATGAATTTGTTAAAAATGACTGTGTAATGAGAGAATAAAGGAATTTTATTTTTTTAATTTACATTTTTTAAGAACACCAAAATTTTTTTTTAAATAACAATACTTTTTTTTTTTTTTTTTTTTTAAGTTTGCAAATATATTCACAACCTCAGAAAGTCCAGTTTGACTCCTGCTAGCAATGGAAATGTTTTTCAAATGAAGAAATAATCTACCATGATTTCTGTTTTGCATGCTGTGGCTATCAATTTATATTTCTGGCAAATCAGTCAACCTAAGCGCTGACATCTTACCTATACATCGTGGTAGCGTGTTGCTCCAGACTCGCCTGCCTCCTCCCAGGCAAGTGATCTTGCTCTCTCCCTCAAGTCGGTAGCCAGGGAAGCAAGAAAAGTTCAATGAATCACCAACTTGAAAGCTGAGTCCCATTCTCCTGCTGGATGCTGGTACACCAGGATCCTCACATGGCTCCAAGTCATACTCTGTAGAGACAAATTGTCATGAGTCAGCATAAAAAGAAAGAAGGTATTAATTAATAAGAAGTGTGCAAAAATTGGTATATTAGCCAACACTAGAAAGAAATGCATTAACACTACATGTAAGCATTTGGAGCTGTGTCACTTAAGAGTCATAAAGACTCATTTTAAATTCCCCAGAATAATTTAAATACTTAAAGATTAATTTATTAAACTGTCATTAGCTTAAATTACAAGCATGTTAAAAAGGACACATTTGATTTAGTTTTCCCTGCTTCATCTCATTATGAAAACATATGCAGCAGTCTCATCTAAGACTGCTTCATCCACTGAGATAGGAAGCTCTGTAATCTGTAGTGCCAAATAGGTTTGAAATACTTAAGAAAACTGTCAAAAATTAGTGTATCATGTATCAGGTCCCAAATAAAAGCGTTTAAATGTAAGTGCAGCACTTAACCAGATGTACTGCATATCTGCCAAAATAACCAGTTAGGTTTAATAATGCATAAAACCCATTTTTCATCGCATATTAAAAAGTTACTTGAGCAGGTGAAACACTGTATCTAACAATTTGGTTTATTAGTTTGAAAATTTCAACAGTCTGCCATTAAAGAAAAGTCAGTGAATTTGTTATTTATTTATTTATTTTTTGGTAAGGGATCATCATACAGTCACTAACAGGCCAACTTAATAAGCCTTGTAATTTGCTTTAAAATGAATTTTAGCCAATGCAATGCTAAAAAAGAAGTAAAAAAATTGTGTTCAGGTGTTCTTACCTGAGAAAGTGATATTAAATCCTTCGTAACTCATGGAAAAATCTGAAATAAACCGTAGCTGAGCGCTGAAGTTCCCATAGAGTCCGGCTTTAACACTAGGAGGCAGCACGGAGCCAGTGAGTCGAGCTACCGGAACCTGAAAATTGCCATCCTCTGTGATTGACAAGTAGTCATGGTTCTCTTCCAGATGGAAAGTGTGGAAAACCAAATGGACTCCTGAAAGAACAGATGGCAAAATGGATAGATGGATGAAAGGATAGATGAATGCAAGAATGGATGGATAGGCATGCAGTGTAAGATAGACAGTTACAGATATGCAAAGCATACACTCTATCAGGCAATATATATAAGCAATAGTCTAAGCCACTGTACATGAGATTCTTATCCATCATCCAGTACCATCAGTGAGGAATATGCTCTGTCCCAAATCCATCTTGCATAATGTGTAAGTCATATAAAACTATCTGCAGTGACAAGAAAACCATAGAACCCCCACAGCGCTCTGATCTCAACATCTCTGAGTCAGTCTGGCATTACATGAAGAGGCATTACATGAACATAGTGAGAGGGCTGTGGCAAGTTGTCTAAGAGAACTATTTTTTACACTTGAAAAATTGTCCAAGTGTACACTGGAGAATTTGTGGCAAAGAGCAGCCACATTTCATTGCCTAACACATTTTTCCATATTATTAAAATATGAAAAAATACATAATTTAACATGTTATAACCAGTGATTGACATTTCCATTACATTTGAGCATTCTTACCTTTTCCATGGGACACTTCTATAGTCCAGGTGCAGTTAAGAGAATTGGGGTAGAAGTCAGGAAAGCCAGGAGACAGAATTGTTCCCGTTTTACCATAAACATAACCTCCACAAAGAGCTGAAAATGTGACAGACAGAGAAGATTGGAACACAGCTGGATATTTTCTTTTATTCAAAAAACTAAAAATGTACACGTCTTCAGTACCGTTAAGAGGTCGCCACCAGTGATCGGTGTAATGAGTTCCAAAGTAACATGTTACTATTGTCACATTACATTTTTCAGTAACACAAGAAAGTATTGCATTATTGTACTTAATTCAGTAATCATGTTATAGTTCAATTATGTAGTTACTTGTATTACAAAGGGTCTTTAGTTGACTGCATAATGGCGAACATGCCTTTCCCTTCCAGGGAGGAGGAAAATGGTGGGGTGCTCTACAACTTTTGAGAAGCGACAATATGGACACTACATTTGTTTTTATTGCACGCAGGACAATAGCACAATGGTAAAGTGAAAACTGCGTCCAAGACAGAAACATAATGCTGCTAACACAGCTTGGCTCATTACAAGTATGTGAAAAGTGACAGCATGCTTTGACAAAGCTAGTGAAGAACCCAGAGGGATGTTAAAAGCCTAGCCCAGCAGCCAGAGCCTGATCTTTAACAGTGTTAAAAAAAAGCAGTGATGATGAATCGGGCTTCTAGCGTTGTAGCATCCATTTCTACATGTTAGAGTAGAATCAGTGTGGAAAACATTTTGAAATCTCTTAGAGTTGGTTTTCAACTTTGCTTTTTGTTCAAACTTAGCAACACTAAAATAAAGACTATAGTGATGCTTTCGTTATTTCAGATTGGAACCAGGCTGCAGGAGAGGGGGCTGAGGTAGATATTCTTAACCGGTAACTATGTGACAATACATTTTAGGTCATGACACAAAATTAATGTGATTAATTACTTTCACCATGGATAACTAAGTAAGTACAGTATTACATTATTATCTTTTAAAAAAGAAACCAGCATTTCTAATAGATTACTTATTTTTTGAGTAACGATCCCAACTCTGCTCACCACCTACTGGCAGATTAATATAAATTCTTTATTAAATTCCTGGGACCTTGGCTTTTTCCCCCCCAGCCTGCAGAAAATCCCCCCTGAATTTGGTGTAGTTAGCATGGTGTTAAATTCAGGCCTGTACTGAAGACTTACTCTATGATTACATAAGAAGAAAGATTAATGTACAGTAGAACAACGTATAATAAAGAATAAAGATCTTAAGATGTTAGTCATACATAACTCTAATACCAAAACCTGGTGTCTCAGGTCTTGTATGTAAATCGACCTGTTATGCGTGCAAACATTCTACTGTATAGTATGAGCAGTGAGCAATGAGCAGTGCTGATTTCAGCAAACACCCTTTGTGTTAGAAAAGCTTTTGCAAAGAGATTTTGCAAAGTGAACGAAACAAAGGTTAAAGATGAGCTTACTGCAGAAACAAAAGGACAAAAGGAAAGAGCAGGGAGAATGTCACAGACAAACAGAGACTGGTTTGTTAAAAGAGAGTGAGAGATTGGTGTGTGTGTGTGTTACCAGATACCTAGCCTCCACACAGAGCAATTCACTGATATGGAACGGGACAAATTCATTTGGGGTACTGCAGAATGAAAAATGCCATAGCAATGTAATGGAGAGTAAAAGAGAGCTAGCAGTACATCAGAGACTTCTGAACTAAGATAATATATTGACTCTTTGCTTCTCTTTGACTGAGCTTTCATCGCTTTCAGTACTATTCAGAGCAGTTCAGATAAATTTAATTCAATTAAAGCGCTTCAAGGTGTTTGACTGGCATGGCAATAAAAGGAATCTCTTTGTCAGCTATAAAACAAATGGATTCCAGACTATAAACAAAACAAACAGACAAAACATTTTTCTTCACTGTCAATTTATATATATTTTGGTACACAAACGCATCTTTTAGCTACAGAGATAAATGCAGTAGTCATTTGTTTGGTGAAAGGTTTATAAAAAGACTATTTATGATTTTGCATTTATGAGGACAGATTTCACAGCTCCTCTAATTTCTTCGTGCTGCAGGTACTCCAGCGTGCAGACCTCGTCTTCACCCCTCTCTCTCTCTCAATCTCTCAGTCTGATCATTTTTCTTCCTACTATTCTATATCATATTTCAACAGGGCTGGGGTTGATTTCAGAAGCTGTGATACGAGCTGTTCCCTCTCACTGACTAGCTGTCTTGTGAGTGTTGCGGTAACCTGTGCCAGCTTTTCAGACTCCCATCAGGATTTGGCAAAAACTAGGACACTGTCTGACTAAATGACCCTTGTTAAGGGAAGCACATGCGCATGTCTGTCTGTAGGGCTGTGCCATATGACCAAAATCTCATATCCCGATATAAGACATCTATAATCCCGATAACGATATAAATCACAAAAATGTAACATTTTCTGTAAATTCTGTGAATCTCGGGCAGCTCGACTTGCGGGAAGTGTTTCCAGCTGGACGTCGTGTGTCTGGAGTCGAGTGTTTTAACCGATGCATGAAACAATACATTTTTAGACATAAGTTGTAACAGCCGCCGTTTTCTTTGTGAGTATTTATTACACGGCGTGCTGCGGGGAAAAGTCTGTTCTAACGTTTGAGTCTAAGGTTTATTTTTTAGCACCTGGCGGCTCTTTTTTTACTTCTCATCCGTAAATAATCTGCTCTTTCACGTGATTCAGTTTATTCTGAAAAGTCTCAACAGGATCTTGAGCTTTATTGTGAAAGGTAAGCGGACACGCGATGGTGTTACCGTCGTTGTGGTTAAAACAGGCGCTCGTAGTGTGGTTATATTAAATATAAGAGAAAGAGAGAACTTTAAGAAATTAATATAGCCACTACAGGGACCATCAAAACGATGAAAAAATATTGCCTTAGTTTATTTTGCGACACCACGAAACAAACGATAGCGTAAAATGAAACGATAGACCAATATATATCGTTATGTCGAACAGGCCTATCTGTCTGTACGTAATGTATGTAACGTGTGTAACGGTTCATACTTTGGTGGTCCTAATCATCTGTGTGTGAAAAGAGAGAGAGAGAGATCGTTAAGAAAATGTGTGTGAGAAACTGTGAGGTGTATAACAATGCATAGAAAGAATGTGACAAGAAAGAGAGACGATTCATGACCAACAAAAAAAAAAAAATGAAACAGAAAGAGGCTGGATTCTAAAGAAAGAGCTGCTTGGTTTTCAGAGAGGAGAGATAAATATATAGAGATAGCATATCAGTTTTCAGCATCATTCCTCCTCCTTCCCTTTTCTTAGTCTTTAAATACATTCTTAGTCTTCTTAAGTGATTCTCTAACTTTGGTCACTTCTAACAAGTTGTTGTCTTGGCACCAACTGCATGCTTTAAAATGTCACAGCACCCCTTCAATACTCTTCCTGACACATAAAAGAGCAGCCAGCGTTATCTGTTTGGTGATTTAACTGACCTGCAGGAATAAGATGAATAGTTTGTGTTGAATAGACGTTCTGGCATTACTGAAAGGGAATGGTGCCTGCATGCCTGGGGGGGTGATGACATGTCATTTTGCTTTTTATTTTAAATGCAGTGCTGTCTGTGTAATGTAGTGTGTATGAAATGTTAACTGTGCCTCTGAGACTGTCCTGTAAATAACATTATTGCCATTAATGGGTGCGAGTGTGTGTATGAATCGCTTCCAGCATGCCTGTGGGAGAGCTTAAAGATGATTTCTTTGCTCTTTTAAATAGAATAACCAAGAATTTTGTGAGTAGATATTGTAGGTTTGCTCAGTATTTGCAAGACTTGTTGTTTTGTCCCACACTTCCACAACATGCAGCCAAGTGTGATTAATCTAAATTTCAGTAGTGTAATAATATACTTAACACATAATTCCACTGTGATCTTTGCCCAAAAGCACACTATATCTCACATTACATTAAGTCAAGTCTTACACACCATTTCAGAAAAGTGCCATTCTGAAATAACGTGTCTTATAATGTGACAGCTGTCTCATTCAGTGGCATGCCTGGCTGAAAATTGAAAATGTCACAGTGCCGGTTTAAAACTATTTGCCTTACATGGCTGCAAGTATGACATAGATTGCTTTGCCATGAACTTACTCCTAACTTGTGATATCCTTTCATTTTCATATTTGATTATGTTCAATTGGCAGAGCAGATGAGATGCTGTTTGTTTAACTCCCACCATAGCATAAGCTGTGGAAAAACGCTCACTAGGAAGCCCTTTGAATAGCCAGGGAGCATCTGTTTCAGTAATTTCTATTGACCTAAATAAGTTCACAAAGGCTAAATGTCCAGCTTGAGTCATTGTGGTGGGAGTGAAGACTGTTTGCCCAATTACAGCTGTCTGTTGCAAAAAGTTAAAGGGCAAAAGGCAGAAGTGAGAGAACAGACTTTTTTTTCTTCAATATTCTGCTATGAAGGAAAGTAGCTACTGGTGTCACTGAAAGCACCTTCCCTTTCAAATGTCTTTTACCTCTGACACAGACTGATCCTCTTTTCTGCCTCTTCCATCTTTAGTCTCCTGTATTTTGTGTTGATATTCAAACGAGGTTTCAATGTTCAGGGTCAGTGTAGAAATGAAGTGACCACGCAGAAAATTTAGTATAAACAGTAATCTGCAGAAATCTTGAGCCACCCATCAATTCTTTACTTTTTGCTACCAAATGGAGAATACGGATAGAGATTTATTAAAGTGCATGCAAAATTGCGCCAACATAAGGAAACACAAAAGAAGTTTCTGTGCAACTTCAGTGAGCATGAATGTCAATATTTGGTTATGACCACCTTTATTCCTCAACACAGCCTGAACTCTCTTGAGCAAGCGTACTTTTAATGAATCTAGGTAGTTTTCAGGAATAGTCCTCCAAGGTTCTTGAAGGACATTTAAAGCTCTTCTTTGGATGTTGGCCAGATTTAGTTCTGTTCTCTGTCAAGATGATCCCACATTGCTTCAATAATATTGACATCAACGCTCTGGGGAGGCCAGTCCATGATTGATATGTTCTGTCTTGTTTGCAATGCTGAAAAAGGAAGCTGCTTTCCTCTACCTGCTTTATCACATGGTAGAGGAAAGTTTAACTGTACTTTTTTGAGTTCAGAATCCACTTGTTTTGACAGCATCAACTGACTGAAATTGACAAATGATGTGTTTTTGCACTAGGCTGCTAGTAACAAAGTGCTTAAAGGTGCAATTTAAAAACTGCCTCCTTGCTACTTTATATTGTCTGTTATGTGTAGACACAAAGCTGTCCCCTGAGTTAGAGGCTTATTTTATTTTTTGAATGATTCATATGTCAGTGGTAAGTGGCTTAACAAACAAAAAAACATTCCCTTAAAAATGTTTAGCTATGAGGACAGGATTGAACATGAGTGAAAAAAACAGTGTCTCTAGATCTTCAGAGAAAATGTACATACAGCAGATGTCAAGTTCAGTGTGCATCTGCCTGTATGTTGTAGCCAAGTGATAGAATGGAGCCCTGTCCAAGGTGCAGCGAACACAAGTGTGTTTATGCACCTTTGGAACAATTAAATTTTCTCTTTTAATTTATTTTAGCCTTGCAGTTTGGACACATCATTCTTTCTAAAGAATAATCTTTAAATGAGACTGGCACATGTTGTACCAAAGCTTTTCAAGGACACATATTCATTTATTTAGACACCGAAAGACAGAGATGTATATAGTTATAGTTGAGATGGATTGTAAGAAAAGTGCTAAATAGTATAACAAAGTCTGATATTTAGCAATCTTTCAAAAGTCTATCAAAGCAAGATGCAATTTCAACTTTTCCTGTAGTGCCAGATTAACTTAAAAAAGAGCTCATACATTGATTTCCAGTGTAAATAAAATGATTAGATAAAAATCCCTACAAAAGACTGTGGTGGCTACTATTTCTTAGTTGCAATATTCAGTTGGAGAATTAAAAACATCAACTCTAAAACACACATAATCAATCAAACAACAATTTGGCCAGAATTAAATTCAGCTCAAGATGACTTATTTTGCCAATGAAAGCATTTAATGCAGCTTTTGGCTTGAGAGGTGTATTTATAAAGCTATTTCAAGCTGTTCTCCCAACTAAGCACTTCTGGAGGCAAAAACTGGGCAATGTCTTTAGTTAAAAGAAAACAAACCCCAAACCACAATGGCCTGCTCTGTCAGTATGTGCTGTATGTTGACAACGTTTTTTCACTCTTTTCCATGTTTAGAGAATGTGAAACTATGTGTGAGGTGAGTCACGAGAGAACAGCATTCGCCCCTGATTGTATTACTCACGCTACAGGGTAATTCCTGTAAGAGATCAAATAAAATAAAAGAAGATACTAACCATCACAACTGGGAAGAGCGTGACTCCACTGATGATTCTGCTCGCAAACAATTGGCTCCTGATCGCTAAGTGTGTATCCCGGGTCACATGTAAATGACACACGAGAGCCAATGGAAAAGCTGCTGCCATGGCGACGACCATTCACTGGGATACCAGGATCAAGACACGAGTCTGACTCCATTTTCACACCTGAAAATCACATCACACAACCGCCGCAGTGTCAAAAGGTTGAGTGTATTTGCGTCTGTAAGCAATTTCGAGTGTGTCTACCAGGCATTTCAGTCTAGAGCTGGGCGATATGAGATTTTTTCATATCACGATATGTTTTTTTCATTTCAGGCGATAACGATATCTATCACGATATAAGCCAAATAACTATATTTGTAAGATTTAAATGTGCCGTTGCTCACAAGTAAAATGTGAAATAATCAGCAGCTTGTTTTTATTTAAATATTTATTTCCCATAATAAGTTCGACAGGGTAGATGTACTTAAGGAACATGAGACTTTTTCAGATAGATAAAGGCAAATATTGCAAACTACACAAAAGGCAGCCGCTAAAGCGTTTAAGTTTCAAAATAGAACAAACGAAACAGACTAAATTGTCAATTCCACTTAGAAACAAAATATTAATTCTAAAAATAAATCTTAGTTTGTTTTACAGAAGAACAGACAAAACTGACTAACTTTTGTCAATATCAAATAAACTGAGAACTAAAAGGAAATTCTCAATCTCTCCTTGTTGTATAGCTGAGCTTTTCAAACAGTTTTAACAGTTACTTTAGTCTGACAAAAGCCGAATGATGAATTAGCGCTTCCAGTCAGAGACTGAGGCTACGTCCACACGTACACGGGTATTTTTGAAAACTGAGATTTTCCGTTTTCGTTTTAAAAAATAATCCCGTCCACACATAAAGGCAGAAATGAAGGAAAACGCTGCTATGAACATGCCAAAGCAGCAGGTGGCGCTAGATTCCTAACCGTGCAGAAATGTTGGCCAATCAGAAGTCTAGAAGCCTCGGTGGGAAAAAGTAAACAAAGCTGCGGCATAGAAGCAGAACAGAGTCGTATGTGTGGAGGGACAGTAACTGTGTGTATATGTAAGCATTTAAACACTGCAGAGAGTAGAATTAACAGTAACAGTATTGTAGAAATTCATTTCACCGAAACAATAACGTGGCGCACAGTGTGACGCATGCACCAGTTTATTGTATTTCCAGACTTGCTTTCGGCACACTTCTTTGGCTCTTCCGTTCGACAATCTCTCCGGCATTGGAACCATCATCTGTTTTCTCTTCTGTAACCTTCGGTCACGCTCGGTTGATTTTTCTAGTCGGCACACTCATTTCCTCCATTATGCGCTGGCTCCATTACCCGCTGGCTGCTTCCCAAACAAACACACGTGCGGCTTGGCACTTGTGCTGTACGTAACAAGTCACGCGACGTGACGCTGCGGCTGTGATTGGTTCGGCTCTGCGCTACTTAATTTGGATTGGCTGACCTTTTTTTTTTTTTTTTTTTTTAAGAGGACAAGAGCGGCGAGGTCTATTGCGATAGCTTAATTTCTCTATCGAGTAAAAGTTATATCGCGATACATATCGTTATCGTTCTATCGCCCAGCTCTATTTCAGTCTATCAGTCATTTAGACTTACTTTCATATCTGATGCTGAAGCCTGTGGCAGAGCGGCTGTTGTCTGTAGTGAACAACAGGAACAGGAAGTTTGATGTGGAAATCAGGAAATGAGGCGCTTGGGTACCATGGTATTCGCCGATCAGGAGAGAGGATGCTGAGGGGCCATCCCTGATCTCCAGTGTGTCATAGTTGACTTCTGTCTGGAACCTAGAGAAACAAAAAAAAAAAAAAAAAAAACACGCACATGAAATTCACAACTGCAAGTTATACATGTTAATAAATTCCAACGCTGAAAAAAGAGAAACTCGCCAATATTGTTCATTTTGCACAATTTATCCACTGTAGGCAAAAACAAAACAAAACACTGAGCTATAACAAAGTACTACCATATAAGAAACTTGACTGATATGTAAGCAATCAATCAGTCACACCTATTGCTGACTGTCTGAGTGGTGTCCCAGAAATGATGTGGGCTTCATAGATAATTGGCAAACCTTCTGGAGGAAACCTGGTCTTGTTAGGAGAGACGGCATCCATCCCACTTTGGATGGAGCAGCTCTCATTTCTAGAAATATGGACAAATTTATTAAAACCCCCGAAAATATGACTATCCAGAGTTGGGACCAGGAAGCAGAGTTGCAGTCTTACACGCCTCTCTGCAGCTTCTCTCCTCCTGCTACCCCCCCAAAAACCCATCTCCATAGAGACTGTGTCAGCTTCCAAAAAGACAAAAAAACAAACTAAAAACCAGCAACAAACAACTTAAATATAAACAATTACAAAGAAAGAACAATACAGTACTCTGGACCAAAGAGTAAAACAGTGAAATGTGGATTATTAAATATTAGGTCTCTCTCCTCCAAGTCTCTGTTAGTACATGACTTAATAATTGATCAACAAATTGATTTACTCTGCCTTACAGAAACCTGGTTGCAGCAGGATGATTCTGTTAGTTTAAATGAATCAACACCCCCGAGTCATTCTAACTACCAGAAATCTCGAAGCACAGGCCGAGGGGGCGGTGTGGCAGCAATTTTTCACACCAGCCTATTAATTAATGAAAGACCAAGACAGACTTTTAATTCATTTGAAAGCCTGATGCTTAACATTGTCCACCCCAGCTGTGAAACTCAGAAACCAGTCTTACTTGTTATCATCTATCGTCCACCTGGGCCTTACACAGAGTTCTCTCTGATTTCACAGACTTTTTATTGGATTTAGTTCTGAGCTCAGATAAAATAATTATTGTGGGTGATTTTAACATCCATGTAGATGCTAAAAATGACAGCCTCAACATGGCATTTAATCTGTTATTAGACTCAATTGGTTTTTCTCAAAATGTAAAAGAACCCACCCACCACTTTAATCACACTCTAGATCTTGTTTTAACATATGGCATAGAAACTGAACATTTAACAGTGTTTCCTGAAAACCCTCTCCTGTCTGATCATTTCCTGATAACATTTACATTTACAATAATTGATTACACAGCGGTGGAGAGTAGACTTTATCAAAGTAGATGTCTTTCTGAAAGTGCTGTAACTAAGTTTAAGAATATAATCCACCCACTGTTATCATCTTCAATGCCCTGTACCAACATAGAGCAGAGCAGCTATCTGAACACTACCCCAACAGAGGTCGATTATCTTGTTAATAATTTCACCTCCTCACTACGTACGCCTCTGGATACTGTAGGTCCTGTGAAAACTAAGGTCTCAAATCAGAAGTACCTGACTCCGTAGTATAATTCTCAAACACGTACCCTAAAGCAGATGACTCGTAATCTGGAGAGGAAATGGCGTGTCACAAATTTAGAGGATCATCATTTAGCCTGGAGAAATAGTTTGCTGCTTTATAAGAAAGCCCTCCGCAAAGCCAGAACATCTTACTATTCATCACTGATTGAAGAAAATAAGAACAACCCCAGGTTTCTCTTCAGCACTGTAGCCAGGCTGACAAAAAGTCAGAGCTCTTTTGAGCCAACCATCCCTTTAACGTTAACTTGTAATGACTCCATGAACTTCTTCACAAATAAAATTTTTATCATTAGAGAAAAAATTACCAATAATCATCCCACAGATGTAATATTATTTACAGCTACTCTTAGTACCATTGATGTTAAGTTAGACTATTTTTCTCCAATTGATCTTTCTGAGTTAACTTCAATAATTACTTCCTCCAAACCATCAACGTGTCTTTTAGACCCCATTCCTACAAAACTGCTCAAAGAAGTCCTGCCATTAATTAATTCTTCGATCTTAAATATGATCAACCTATCTCTAATAATCGGCTATGTACCACAGGCCTTCAAGCTGGCTGTAGTTAAACCTTTACTCAAAAAGCCATCTCTAGACCCAGCAGTCTTAGCTAATTATAGGCCAATCTCCAACCTTCCTTTCATATCAAAAATCCTTGAAAGAGTAGTTGTCAAACAGCTAACAGATCATCTGCAGAGGAATGGCTTATTTGAAGAGTTTCAGTCAGGTTTCAGAGTTCATCACAGCACAGAAACAGCTTTAGTGAAGGTTACAAATCGTTAGCTTCATAGCATAATTGCCTAAGTCATTTGACTAAGTCAATGACTTAGGCACTTATGCTATGAAGCTAACGAAATGATCTTCTTATGGCATCTGACAGTGGACTCATCTCTGTGCTTGTCCTGCTAGACCTCAGTGCAGCATTCGATACTGTTGACCATAATATCCTATTAGAGCGATTAGAACATGCTGTAGGTATTACAGGTACTGCACTGCAGTGGTTTGTATCATATCTATCTAATAGACTCCAATTTGTGCATGTAAATGGAGAGTCCTCTTCACACACTGAGGTTAATTATGGAGTTCCACAGGGTTCAGTGCTAGGACCAATTCTGTTTACATTATATATGCTTCCCTTAGGCAGCATCATTAGAAGACATAGCATACATTTTCACTGCTATGCAGATGACACCCAGCTCTATCTACCCATGAAGCCAGATAACACACACCAATTAGTTAAACTGCAGGAATGTCTTAAAGACATAAAGACCTGGATGGCCGCTAACTTTCTGCTTCTTAATTCAGATAAAACTGAGGTTATTGTACTCGGCCCTGAAAAGCTTAGAAATATGGTATCTAACCAGATTCTTACTCAGGATGGCATTACCTTGGCCTTCAGTAACGCTGTGAGGAACCTTGGAGTCATTTTTGACCAGGACATATCCTTCAATGCATGTAAGACTGCGTTCTTCCATTTGCGCAACATCTCTAAAATTAGAAATATCCTGTCTCAGAGTGACGCTGAAAAACTAGTTCATGCATTTATAACTTCCAGGCTGGACTACTGTAATTCATTATTATCAGGATGTCCAAAAAACTCACTGAAAAGCCTTCAGCTAATCCAAAATGCTGCAGCAAGAGTCCTGACAGGGACTAGAAAGAGAGAGCATATTTCTCCTGTTTTGGCTTCCCTTCATTGGCTTCCTGTTAAATCCAGAATTGAATTCAAAATCCTGCTCCTCACATACAAGGTCTTAAATAATCAGGCCCCATCTTATCTTAAGGACCTTGTAGTACCATATCACCCTATTAGAGCACTTCGCTCTCGCTCTGCAGGCCTACTTGTTGTTCCTAGAGTATTTAAAAGTAGAATGGGAGGGAGAGCCTTCAGTTTTCAGGCCCCTCTTCTGTGGAACCAGCTTCCAGTTTGGATTCGGGAGACAGACACTATCTCTACTTTTAAGATTAGGCTTAAAACTTTCCTTTTTGCTAAAGCATATAGTTAGGGCTGGACCAGGTGACCCTGAATCCTCCCTTAGTTATGCTGCAATAGATGTAGGCTGCCGGGGGATTCCCTTGATGCATTGAGTTTTTCCTTTCCAGTCACCTTTCTCGCTCACTATGTTTTAACAGACCTCTCTGCGTTGAATCATATCTGTTATTAACCTCTGTCTCTCTTCCACAGCATGTCTTTATCCTGTCTTCCTTCTCTCACCCCAACCGGTCGCAGCAGATGGCCGCCCCTCCCTGAGCCTGGTTCTGCCGGAGGTTTCTTCCTGTTAAAAGGGAGTTTTTCCTTCCCACTGTCGCCAAAGTGCTTGGTCATAGGGGGTCATATGATTGTTGGGTTTTTCTCTGTATCTATGAAGCGCCTTGAGGCGACTTTTGTTGTGATTTGGCGCTATATAAATAAAATTGAATTGAATTGAATTGAATTATTCTATTAAATAGCTAAAACACTTAAACACTAATTAACCCATTTGCATTAAGTTGGAGCTACAGGGCCTAATCAGTCGATTTTTGAGTCTAAGCATCAAATAGTAGATGATCCAGAAAAAGGATGTTGTATATCACCAACCTATCTAGTTGAACAGAAACCAAGATTTGGGAGCTACTGACACACTGCAACAACGCGGTATCTGAATAATTATATCTGACCAGCTAAATGAAAAATTAACTAGCCTCTGCTTCAGAAGAAGTATGCTGAATCGTCCACAAATGAAATGTCTCATAGGCGATGAAGATAACTCGGCGTGTACGTCACATTTCAAAAAGACAAATTTCTGCTATTGCAGTTTCAGGCTACACTGCATCTGTCTGTGGCTTGTTTCCAGAAGAAAAAAAATGTAAAAAGCCAACATTAATCATTTACTGCAGCAGTAACTCACCAGCCTCATCTATATCTGACTACCTTATATTGCATGTGAAAGACTGCCCAAGTAAAATATTAACTAAATAATGCACTCCCTAACCGTACCATATTATCTAACCATTAACAGTCAAATGTCAACAATTTTTGAGCAAACACATTTGACAAATCAGTCAACAGCATAGTTGAGTAATACACTTACTTGTCAAAGTGTATCTTTACAGCATGGTCTGCTTGTGCTTCAATCACCCACTGGCAGTTCAGAGAGTCTTTGTAAAAGGAGGGCCAACCAGGAGATAGCAAAACACCTGTAGGAGCTGTAAGATGCCCTCCACAGGGAGCTGGATGGAAACAAAGACCCCCACACACAACCACAGGAAATAAAATTAATCATTTTCTCCTTGTAAATGTCTGTAAATTGCTCCTATTTCATTAAGTTAGCAGATTAATTGTCTGCTCTGTTTATTTTATCATTCTAATCCACTCTGAATTTCTATATTTCATACATAAACATTTACCTTCAGAAATTACAGTGAGCCCATCATGTGCTACAGTAAGCAATTTTGAGTTAGTGATGTTTGAAAAAGCCCAAAATAATTATCACATTATAATTTATAGGAGGAATTAAATATATTTATGTGTCAAATGGTGCCAAAAAATAACTCTCCGTTTCCCTGCACAAGCTGCAGGCAGCAACACTGGCACATACCGTCACTACTTTATAGCTCAGTTCCAAAATTTCAATTATGACACATTAAAAAACAATAATTATCTCCCGTTGAGTTGTTTCTTTCAAATAAAATGAAATATCAGACATCGTATCATGTTCGGTTTTTATTCTTATTCATTTTGAGTCTGTCTAGAACCTGAATTAAACATAAAAAACTCCAGACCTGGAATTCATGGTTTCTTCATTATTCATTGCTACAACATATAATTTGCAGTGGCTTGTCTTTTCAAGTAGCTCATACCTTTGCATATTTGATTGCTCTCATAAATCCAGACTTTCAGCAAGAAAAGAAAAAAAAAAACACAGAATGCATACTGAAGGAGCAGTTTTTTTGGATGGGATCTTCAAGAACAGGAGAGATGATATTCTCTCGTACTCCATAGTTAAAAAGATGACCCCCCCATGTTCAATTTGATTTTGTCCTAATAGTACATCTCTGTCTTTCGGTGTCTAAATAAATGAATATGTGTCCCTGAAAAGCTTTGGTACAACATGTGCCAGTCTCATTTAAAGATTATTCTTTAGAAAGAATGATGTGTCCAGACTGCAAGGCTAAAATCAATTAAAAGAGAAAATTTAATTGTTCCAAAGGTGCATAAACACACTTGAGCTGTATGGTAATCGCTAAAATAGTTGAATGTTTTGTGGAACATTATACTCCTATATACAGTAAACAGTTCTTATGTGTAGGTGTCTGCTTAGGTTTACCTTCACAGCGAGGTACAGCTGCAGACCAGACAACATTTCCATCCTGAATAATGCAGGTGACCTGATCGGACCCCTGGAAATACACGATTTAAAGAAAGGTTACATTTATACTAGGTTTTACCACACAACTATGGACACCGATTATGACAATCATTTCAAAATTGTGTTAAAAAGTGTGATAATGATACTTTCAAATGATTATTACCTGAGTCCGAATGAATCCTTGATCACAGCGAAACGCCACTGAGCTGCCAAGCTGAAACTGGTCACCGTACCTCTGACCATTTACTGGGACTCCTGGGTCATGACATTCATTCTGACCAAATGCTACAGAGAGAAAATAACCAGAGAAAAGTTAAAACTGGGGCTAAGACACATAAGATTGAATTACTGTATCAAACAAAGGCAAATTAATTTGAAAAGGAAAGAACAAAGACGTAATCTGAAAAAAAGAGAAAGCTGGCAGATTGCAACTACACTCTGGTTAAGTGGTTCAAAATATGTATGCATATTTATTCATTTGAGCAGTTTTTACCAGTTTTTTCAATTTATTTTAATACCGAAAATTTGGTTCTGCCAGAGGAAAAAAATGAAACCGCTGCTGTATCACTGTCAGTGAATGTGACATCTCCACTGATATGGAAATATGGGAATGGAATTATCTTTATGTGGACTCAACCTTGTCATGTTAAGCTTATATTATCCCCATTCCAGAGATTAACCTGATCCCACCCAGAGCACACACCCAGTGATTGGACATGTCTCAGGTTGATTAGCTGCTGATGGAGGGAAATGGGAGCAGTGAGAGAAAGGAGAGGACGTAGGGAAAAAAATGAGAGCCACAAGGGAAATGGCAGGTACACAAACAAAAATGCACACATACTGTATATTACATACAGTCTTGTAGCAGTATTCAAATATGTGTTCAAATATGCATGTAGAGAAAGTACTATATAGGCCAAAGGCAGACACAGATAAAGTAGCCCTTGTACTCCTTCAACAACCTGATATTATAGAAGAGGAAGAAAAGACTAGAAGATACGTATGAGAAAAAGCACGAAATGCCAGCATACAAAATATTCAAATGATATGTTTAAACCAATACAGTCATTGGTTTGAACCCAGTAGAAGATGAAAAAAAGGCCAACTAAGGCTGAAGAAGCTAAGAAGAAGCCATAGTGACAGGGAAAGGTAGAAACATATGGCATAAAAAAAAAGGAAAAAATAAAAACTAAATGATATTTCGGCTATAACAGAAAAAAGATGAACTCAATAGTTGACCTCAGATAAGAATAACTATGCATCTTACAGTGAATGCATTTTGTAATTTAAAATTTTGAGTAAACCATTTGTTAGTAAGATGTAAACATTTTAAAGATTAGCTGTAGTTAGTGAGGAAATAAGAATTTTGACATTAAGGAGCAATATGCACTAAAGTTAGCAGGCTAACCAGCTAGACCAGGCTTGGCCAACTCCAGGCCTCGAGGGCCGGTGTCCTGCAGGTTTTAGATCTCACACTGGGTCCACAATATTGTCAACAATGTCAATGCTGTCAAGAATGTCAACAATATTGTATAATGTGGGAAAGTCTCAGATTGGTCTAACTCTAGACTTATTTATTCAGAGTTTTTACTTATCCAAAGAGTCTAAATCTGTTCCATGTATAAATTTATTCTTGCATTGTTTTGTAGTTGAAGTGGACATCTGATTCATTAGGTCAGGGATGGGCCAACTCCAGGCCTCAAGGGCGGGTCCTGCAGGTTGTAGATCTCACCCTGGGTCAACACACCTGAATCAAATGATTAGTTCGTTACCAGGCCTCTGGAGAACTTCACGACATGTTGAGGAGGTAATTTAGCCATTTAAATCAGCTGTGACGGCTCAAGGACACATCTAAAACCTGCAGGATACCGACCCTCGAGGCCTGGGTTTGGACACCACTGAGCTAGACCCAAGTAGTTCCACTTTCTACCTCAAGGGACAATAGTGAGTCCAGTCTCTTTTTGCCCAAAGTATGGTTTAGTTTAAAACAAATTGTTAAAGAAACAAAATTGTTTTTTGGAAATGATCATCTTCCTCTGAAAGTGATTAAAAACAGAATTTGGATATATTCCATTTTAAATATATCATTAATAACCTTAGCTGTCATAGGCTAAAGCACATTTTTACGCATGATGTCCTCATAATATATAGGATCAATTTATTTGTAGGATAGATTCAAATCTGCGAACAGTTATTGGCTCCCAGTGCACCGCTTTCACCAAATAACTGCACAGTCTTGCATTCATTCTTGAGTTTCTAACACAATTCATATAAATATACCCACAGCATAACCTCTTGATATTCATATATGCATTAAAATGTTAATAGACCAAATTACTGAAACAGCACAATATGTTTGATATTTTTAAGTCCCAGTGTAGAATTTATGTCATCAGGTTTTCAAATTACATTTTCAAAAAGTTTCACCACTAAAAACTATATGAATGTATTTCAGCATTTTTCTTTTCTGCCAGGTAAAAAGCTTGAGAGGCATTTAATTTAATATGATTTTTATTTAACTACATATTAATTTTTCGTTTGAGGTGCATCAAACCTTTCATTTGTGTTAGGATTTGAAATAGTACACTTTGTTATTTATTATGCTCAGTTTTTTTTCACTAGGTTAAAAAACACACACACACACACACACACACACACACACACACACACACACACACACACACACACACACACACACACACACACACACTATTTTCATTTGTCAAATGCCACCTCTAAAGGAAGAGCCAAAGACAAGGTCATTTGGGAGGCAGTGTGTGAAATGGTGCAGAAGTGCATGGTAATCACACTGAATGAATCTGAATCACTCAGGCAGAACTAGTTCAGCTTAGAGTGGATAAATATACAGGATGGAGTAGCTGGGTTCAAACTCTGACAATGGGACAGGCTTAACTGGGTGAAAGTTGAGTAAGATATGCATATGTAGCTTGCCATCACCAGTGTGTGAATGTGTGTGTGAATGGGTGGATGACTGGATGTGTAAAGCGCTTTGGAGTCCTTAGGGACTAGTAAAGCGCTGTACAAATACAGGCCATTTACCATATAGGATCAGTCAAGCAGAAGAAGTCAAACAGGACAGGTTAAGGTAACGTCAGGTGCAGTAATGCTGATGTCGGTATTATATTAATCATAACGAAGTGCCATTCTGAGGTGGTTAGCATATGAAAAGGTATTTTACTCTGAGCTATATTTAATATGGATCTTAACTAGTATATGAAGATACTAGCTATACAACAAGCTCCGGAAGCAAATCCTCAGAATTTAGTTGTAAATGTAGCTTATATGTTTTAAAGATGTGCATTGAGTTACATAGCAATACTCAGCTTGATAATCAGTAAATCATTTGTTTAAAAAAAGGGACACTCGCTAGGATCTACCCTAGAACATAATGTATAGCAGTATGTTGACAACTGATTTCTGCTTTTGTCTCTGATTACATGGTGGTAGAAGTGTTGCATCTCAGTTTTACTGTTGGAATGTCCGTATTGTTTAACAAATTTCTGCTATCAAAACTCCACTGAAGTGACCCTGGAAGTATTCTTAATAAAAATTTGTCAAAGTGTCAAAACAACATGCTGTCATTTGTCAGAAGAACTGCTGGGAAAAAAATGACAGTTACTTAAAAAAAATTTAAACCAAATTCAAATACAACAATGAGGTAGTACGCTGGTAGAGATCTTAATGGATATTTGGTTGGTTGCAAAGAGGCTGCTACCCCAAATCCTCTTTGTGACTAGTAGACTATCATAGTCACTGCAGTATGCACAGAAGACACAGATCTTTCTGCTAATACTCAATAACTACTCACGGAGTAGCTGAAAAATGGGAAAAAATTGCAGCAGAGAGCCGAAATAGAGGACATCCACCAACACATTTCAAATGGTGCATCTTTACTTCAATGCAAATCCATTTCTGGTTTTCATCATGCTTTTCACAAGAGTTTCTGAGTTTTTGCAGACAAATCTGCATCTTCCATGCAAACTACAAGCAATCACAGTAATCTGCAGGCAACAAAGAAGGTTTTCAGTGCACAATTCATACCACTTTGCAACCGATTTCACCTAGTGTCAGTCTCCAGGGACCACTGTAGAAGCACAGATTTTTCCTAGTGCCAGTGGGCTACTGACTAGTCTCTTTATTTGCAACCTCCAGTAACCGCTCACCAACTGGTTGAGATTGCACATTTTCCCCCAGTGACTTAGTAAGCTAAGGGTGTTTACTACGGCCTAAACAACAAATGGACTGAGCAATAAGTAGGTAGTTGATACTTACTGGTATAGCTGATATTGAAGCCCTTCCCAGTATTTGAATGATCAGACTGAAATTCCAGTCTCATGATGTGACCGTTTGAGGCGATCTGTGATGGAACATCTTTTCCTGAGAATGTCCCAAATGTTGTTGGCTCAGACAGACCTAAAATCAAGCACAATTTAAACATTATTTTAGAGAGACATTTAATATTGCTTATCTAATTTATCCTGTATAAAATCAGGCCAGACTTGGAAAGAGAAAGGCTCATCCCAAGGGAGCTCAAAGAGGTGAATTAGGTGTAATTAGGGTTAAGAGAAAACAAAACACTGAGATGATTTAGCAGTTCCTGACACACTTGCTAAATGCTTACTAATATGCATGATAAGCACATAATGCTTTATTTAAGCATTAGAAGTAGAAGTGCCAAAGTATGAAATGTATTCATGGTGTAACAAATTATTGACATTCAAATAACTGACAATCTAAATGAATGTAAATGATTAAGCTGGTCCTGGTAAAGCCTAACAACTGTTGTGAGTTTTAATGAGAACAACAAGAAAAGTCTGTTAAAATGTCAATGTTAACTATAGGCCGCTGAAGGATAACTTGCTTCTCTGCATGCTTAGAATTTAAAACAACAACAACAACATCAAAAAAAAAAAAAAAAAATAGGAAGAAATCTCCAGTAAAAGTAGTCCATACTGAATGCACTGTATAGTAACAGTTACTACTAAATAGTACTAGATGTAAACATGCCTAGTACAGAGCGACAAGAAAGGCATTCATTCATGACCCTTTAACTTGTTAACTGAACAAAAATGGCATTATCCCGAGGACACCTATCTCGAAGATTATTTCCAATTTCCAATTTTGAACACTCATAGCATGAAAGCAACACCTGTGCACTATCGCATTGATCCAAATAACAAGCAAGAAACCTGAAGATCCGAGTATAAAAGGAAACCAGACACACATTAGTGTGTCATGCTTGCCAAAAGATGATACATAGAAGCTCTTTTGTACAGATGCTGCATTTGAGTGAATGCCCAAGAGACTAATATCAGGTGACTGTGGTGTCTGGGTCATTGATGGTATTGCACCTCAATGAGTATTGAACCATTCCATCACCATGGGAAGGAGCATTATCTTGTTCCAAGTACTCATCATCCCCTCAGGGTACATCATTGCAATGAATAGCATAACTTAGCTGGTATGTTTCAGTGTGCTCCAACACTGAGGTATCACTAGACAGTCATAAAAGGACGCACTCTATATGAGTTGAATAGTCTGAAACTTCCACCCCTTCGCCTGTACTGCTGTAATCATACATCACCTCAGGTCTGTCTAAGACATTTGTGTCACAGCATCAGACCATTTACTGCAAAAAGTAGTTATAAACTTTTGTTTGGAAGAAGATATTCTACTCTTCAGTGCGCTCCCCAGTGATCCAAGCAGCAACGACAGAATCAGGGGGGAGTGTCATAAAAACTGGACTACAGCACATAGAAAAGCAACTTTCCAGGTTGAGATCACTGGGATATGTACATATACTCTATAAAAAAGGATCCCAAAATGGTAATGAAAGAATATAACAAGTCACAGGAAACATCTGCAGTCTCTGGTGCATGGGTAAGAGAAATACACAGGTGGTAATTATTGTGGTCATGGACAGCTATAAATTTCCCTTGTTCATGTGGCTCAATGTCTTATGTTTTGAACCAGATATATAACCACAGTGGTACAAACAGGCCTTTAAAGAAAAGTATGGGAACGTATGGATCTACAAAGACAAAAATAAAGGGGCTTTATACAGAGATGGAAAAAGTACAGACATTCTGCACTTAATACTTTTTATACAGTATTCGGTACAAACACTACTGTTAAAAATACTCCAGTAAAAGTTGTACTGAGTACAAGTAAGTAAAAGAAAAAAAGTACAGGCTCTGAAATGTTTTCAAAGTAAGAAAGTAAAAGTAGCTCTTCAGAGGAAACAGGAAACAGGAAAATGTGTATAGTCAATGGTTCAAGTGGAATTCAGCAGGTGCAGATAATGCTCAGTGTGGACAAAAGAATCATAACTCACAATGATTTCTATTAAGAGCTCCAACAGATTTTCTTAGTGTACAGACTGTGGTCAGCTGACCTCCTGCTCTTTGTGGACATACACAACTGAATTCAACTAGATGTCAGCAGATGTTTCATGAGTTGTCTTGGCTGATTTCTATCCTCTACACTGACTGGCTGTCTTTTTTTTTTCTAAATGGTATAAAATTGGTATGAAGGTGGATTTCAGTCAATGAATCTAAGCATCATCATCTAAAATCTACTCTGCTACACTTGATGTAACCCAACTCTGAGCATGAAACCACAGATACTGTGCACCAGTCACACACAGTTCTTTACTTTAAATCCATCACAGTACAGCCAACTAACCTGTTTATTCTGCAGTAACCTGTATTTTTTTTTTGCAGCCTTTAAATTACACAGTTAGTCCACTCAGTTTGATTTACAGCATGTTTCACAATATGAAAAAAGCATGATGTCACATATTCAAAGACCACTGAGTAGTCCTTACCTATAAATCTGACCTCTCTTCTTCCTCTCCTCCCTTGTGTTTCTTATCTTTCTCTATCTCTGAGTGAAGTTAGCCCTCTATCTTTTCTCTCTCTGGGATATACAGCAGCTGGACCTTTAGCTAGCAACACACTGTACGACAAACCTCTCTGCAATTGACAAATTTCAAATGCAACGGCGACGGCTCAACAAACATCCGCAAACACACTGATCTTTGTTGAACTCACAATAATTTGAAATGACCTGCCCTTTAAAAAAAAGGGCTCCTCTTCAGCAGGGTAGATAGATGCCGAAGTACTGCAACCACAACTTAAGGATACCTGTTTCCGGGTATTGTGGAAAAAAATACCCCCCCCCCCGACTTTTGCACACGTCAAAACTACTTAAGTAAATTACAGATACCTAAAACATTGTGCTTAAGTATTCCAATACATTGGAAACTTTGCAGAGACTGGAGGGATTTAAACACAAATGTTGAAATTTTACAATGATCCCTTATCACGTGGTGAATTTCAATAAATATTAAACATATATCGCATAAATCTGCAATGTGACTTATTTTAGGCCAGCAGCGTGATCATGTGCTTTTGCTTGTAGCACAATAATAATTTCATAAGAACATCTCTATAGTGTAATGTACACGTCAACTCCATTTGTAACCATTTAAAACTATGATCCATTTTTTATTATTATTACACAACCGAACACATTGCATTAGCACATCTGCAGAACTCAGATGAAAGAGTCAAACTGCGTGATCCCCACAGTAGTCCTGGTCAGTTGTGGAGCACAAGGTTTGGCTTAAATACTGAGGATGATGCCAGATTGCATCAGGTGGCAGATTCCTGAAAGTCTGGCAGGGCATATCAGAAAATCACCTTGTAATTTATTTCTCAACTGAAAGTGATGAAATGACATATATATATATATATTTTTTTTTTTACAAATATCCACAATTATTTATTTTATATACGTGGCAAAGAGAGCACTGAAAATGGAAATACTATTTAAATCTCACCAATTATGAATTTCATTTTCTTAGATTATATTAGATTCTGATGATATTATTTGGATAAAACTGCTTCGGCGAGCATATGCTGTCTTTTGAAGCATCGTGGCCTTGCACGATGGCAACACCAGGTTGCCAAACACTCTGCCTTCTCACCGTACATCTTTCCATCAGCTTTCACAATCATCTATGAAAAACCCCACCCTTGGTGAATTTGTAGAGTTAAACAATGATTTTGCAGATACTGAGAATGTGTTTTGTTTTTTCAGCTATTTCTGTGTCTAGACGCTTACATAATACCAAACAGGAAGCGATGGTCTGCATGCCTCAATCAGGATCTTGACACTCGTATGGTGTAGCACAGCACACCTCCATGTTTCACCACTTCAAATTGCAAGAATTTCCTGTTTAGTGTAACTACAGCATCAGCAGCAGCCAACACTCTCTCAGTGTCACTGTCCTGTATCTGCAGCAGTCTTCATGAGGGATTTTTATTGATCTGTTGGACAAGCCTGGGTGGAATATAGGAACATTTTTAAGGTGATTTATAAAGGAACACTACATATAGCATATGCACGCTGGTATGGATGCTGAACATCATTATCATTATTTTGACTTTTCAGCAACCTTCTTTTTTTTGCCTTTTGCTTGTACATAAACTTTTAATACAGATGTTACTCAATTTTTAACTTCATTTAAATATGGAGGTAATGTTTGTCTAAAGTTGCTGTTTTGGTCACTTTCTTTTTCTGCAGCAATTTCTTCTGCGGAGGTGAGAAGTGCTGCTGTAATTGCTTTTCTGGTCAATAAGTGTATTAATCTTCTGACATTCCAGTGAACCAGCTGATGCTTTGATTACAGGTTTTGAGGTGAAAAAGCTATTACAATGCATATGTGTAGGTTTTTTTTTTTAGTTGGCTATTTTAAAAGTGCAGATATAAACAGATACACTGGAATGAGATGAAATGTATTGACGATCGCTAAAAGCCTGAAAACTGACAGTTTCTTACTATTGACTTTATGAAATTCATATGAATTTTTAAAGGTAACAGAGATGGCAATGGAAATCAATGTCAGCTGACATCACTTCAAGGGACAGAAAGGGAGTTTCAAGACCACTTCACTGATAAAGATGCTGTTCTTCACAACACTCCCATAGAAACTTTTCTTTTTATTTCCTTCTTGACTTGAATTTTAGGATTCAATGCACTTAGACACAATTAAGCTACACAGTAACTGAGTTGTAAAGTGCCAGCCTCTTTAGTCTCTAGCAACTCAAAAGCCCTTTCACTTATTCATTATTACATTGATAGGCAAGAGACCAGGAAGGAAATAGAATCAACGTAACAATAGCTAAAAGAGTGCCAAGATCCTACGTTATCTTATCTAAGTGGAGAGATTTAGAGAAAAGCCTTTGTAATAGTCTGTCACTATCTTCTCTTATATTAGATGACAATAATGGCTTTCTGATTAAGTTAACCATTTACATGCCATTCAAAATGTAGCCCAAAGTGTCATCTTTTTTTTTTTTGCATGGATTTCATGCTGCTGTTGCCCCACTCAGAGGATTTATGGGTTATTACGGAGGTTCCTTTGTTCACTTTTGTTTGCCATTTGTGATTTCATGTTCTTTTATTCAGAAATACAAAAGAAGGCAAGTTCATAAGTGTCAAGTTGATATAAAACCTTCAGTGAATAGAAATTTGATTTCTTTTCTATAAAGGCATAAAAGCAGAGTTTGAGTGATTGCCTCTGCTGCATAATTCAATGATATTTTAGACATTTGATTATGTGACATGAGGACATATAATTAGACACTGCCAATCAATCATCGGCAATGAATTGGCATCAATAAATCTTTGTAAATATTTGTTTGTTTTCATCAGCCCAAGAACCGATAACCGATTAATAAGCATAATCTGTGAAAAGTGGATGTTCAATTAGTAGCTAACCTTATGAAAAACAATTATTGGGTGCAGTAATGGTGAATACTCCAGGGAAAATCAGGTAGCATGCAAACCACCACGTTTCTCTACCTCAGTTTGTTGGTATGGAAAAACTACAGGCATACAGAATGAGCTTTAAGCCATCCATTTATTTCTCACTTCAGCGCTGAAGTACAGTCAATTTGGAAAATGTGGTTAATTGGGATATACTATGAGGATTTTTGGATACTCAGCAGAATTTTTTTTTATTGGAAATTTTGGACTTTCAGTAAGTTTTTTGGTGATGTAAGATTTGTGCCTGAAAATAAACGTGCTTGCATTGCACAGCCCTGCATTAGAGCCTGCGCTATAGCTTACATCAGCAATATTCACTCATGTTATGTCACCCTTGATTTCTGGAATTTTCCTTCAGCTTACTGTCTATATAAAGAAGAAGAATGTAAGGACATATTTTGAAGCCACCGCTGGCATTAAAAGTTTTAGCACTGGAATTGCCCTTTTAAAGCAGAAGGCTGTCACACAAAACACAATAATGACAGTTCTCTGTGTGCCATCCTCAACTTTCACAGGCTGGCAGCAGTAGATAGAAAAAAGGCTCATAAGGAGAGAGCAACAGGCACCACTGCAGAAAACCAGCGCACATGTCCAAAAGATATGTTTTATTCTGCATTACAGGACAGACAACACTGAACTGTGACCTAATTCTGACTTTTGTAAATAAATTGTTATGAAATTTGAATTTAAAGTTCCTATACCTTGAATAAATATGTCATAATAAATGTTTAGAGATTTACATGGTTGAATTTAGATGAAAGATTACTTTTTAAACAAATTTATGCAAATCCAAAAAAGAAGATGAAAATATATATTTTTTAAGCAATTTCATGAAGGATTCCAAAAAGAGTACAGGAATCGTGCATCAGCATCAGAATAATGCTTTATCTGTATCATTATGGGAATTTATTTTAATGTTTTTTATATATATATATATATTCCACGTTCCTTTTTCTCCCTTTTTTTGAGAACCAATATGAACATTTCTAGCATTTTAATGGCTGATCCATCTTTACAGGCAGTTTACAAACAAACTACATCTTCATAGTAGTTTGTTATAAATTGAAGTATATTAGTAATATTAATTTGATATTTATTGGTACCAAACTGAAGGGAAGTGACTGACTTTAGATGGATTTTCATATAATAAAAACTCAAGTACAGCAGATCATTGAGAGGTTTTTTTTTTTGCTCTCTGTTCCTGAAGGCACAGATACACTGTGGTTTCCTTGTGACAGAGATTTATCACCAGTCAGAGCAAACTGGAAGACTTCAAAGCAATAACTGAACTGATTTCAGTTAGCCCATTGTAACAGCGATAATTGCCCTGTAATTTAAAAAAGGTTCTACAGAGACAAAAAAAAAGAATAGTGCTAGTCAATTATACACAAGTTCATCTTTAATGATCACCCAGTCAAACATGGGCTTGACTTGATTCAGTTTAAATCAATAACCTTTATTACAATGGGGAACAGCAATCTAATTGCTCTGTGTTTTATGTGAAGTGGAAAGCTATGCAAGTGTTGAAATGATAAATATTACATTACAACTACACATCCAGTGTGCCCATCATTCATCAACCCATCAATGAGATCCACTCAGCAATTCTCTTTACCAGCTGATACAGGATTTAATAGCTGCGAATTTCAGAAACACTCCCAACCTCCCCGCTCCACCCCACCACCACATATGTCTTTTTCACCTATTTCAATTGGTCACACAGACCAATATTTATGCCATAAGATAAATACATATGCACAATGATTAACAAATGTATTAGATCACCTGTCATGAAAAAAAAAAAAAAAGATTGTAGAACTGCACTAAAAACATTAAAAATAACGGTTATGGTTAAAAACAATAATTATTTTTAGCATTAAAATGTCATTTCAATTAAAGAGCTTGCACATACTGGTGGATTAAGCATTACAGAAACATTAAAAAACAATTTAGGTGATTACAAATACTGTTAATTTAGAGCAGCTGTAGCATAAACTTTACTCTGGGTGGCAGCCTAATAAATTTGTTAAGTACTGTATACTGAGGTTTACCTCTTAAAACCCCACCACAAAAGAACAGAGCAAAATAGAAACATGCAGTTACCTTCATCTTTGACCACCAACCAGTCGAACTGTGGCTCCAGGTCAAAGTCAGAGAAGAGGAGATGAATGCGGCTTCCCGGTTCAGAAATGATCAACCACACACAATTCAGGTTGTTTCCATATTCCTCTGGGTAGTTTGGGGACAATACAGTCCCTGATGGGGCCGTGAAGTTGAAAAAACATGAGACTAGAAAGAAAGAAAGAAAGAAAGAAAGAAAGAAAGAAAGAAAGAAAGAAAGAAAGAAAGAAAGAAAGAAAGAAAGAAAGAAAGAAAGAAAGAAAGAAAACAGCATGTTACTTTTTCAGGTAGCTGGCTGAGAGTGAAAACAGAAAGGCAGACGCTGACAGACAAAGTACAAAAGCAAGCAAGAAAAAACAACGATAATAAAAAATTAAATATGAAAACAAACAGAAAGAACAACTAGCACAGACACAGAAATGGTAGACTTACAGACACAACTGGGTTTATTGCCAGACCACTGATTATTGTGCTGGCATGTGATGGTTCTTTCTCCCACAAGTTCAAAGGCTGCCTGACAAAAGAAGGTCAACACGTCACCATGTTGAAAGCGGTCACCGCTACGGCGACCGAATGCAGGCACCCCAGGATCACCGCAGCCGCCTCGTTCGATCTCTGTAATACACAAATGCAGAAAGTCACATTTTATTTCGATAATCAACGTCATGTACATGTTAGTTTTTAGATAAGGCGTTGTTTGGCCTGTATTTGCGAGGACGAGTTAAATGGCAATGGCATGCATACACTGATTTTGAGATAGCATGTGTATTAAATCAATGCAAACTCGGCAACAGATTACAAGATGGCCTTGAAATAATTTAAATAAATGTTCCACGTTACAAGGTTGCTGTAAAAGCTACCTTTTTAGGAAAATTGAGCATGTACAATATTTTCTTTTCACCCCCAGCTGTTCGCAGCATATGGCTGCTCCTCCCTGAGCCTTGTTCTGTTGGAGGCCTACTGTCATCTGATCGTTGAGGATTTCTCTGTATTATTGTAAGGTCTTTAACCTACAACATAAAGTGCCCTGAGGTAACTTGTTGTGATTTGGTACAACGTAAATAAAGTTGAATTAAACTGAATTGCATCCAAAAGTATGGAGAGTGAATCAGCTTAAATCAAATAATCTTAAGGTCCTTCTAGACTTGCCAGATATAATTGTAGCAAATGGATCAAATTCTTTGGATAAAAATAATACAGAAACAGAAACATTTATTTGCCATTTCACAAGGGCTTATTTAAAATCAACTTCCTTGAAAAATGGGGGCAAGAAACAGACAAATGCATTTGAACTGATAATGACACATGCAAAAGGGTAAACAACAAAGCTATGCCAAAAATCAGGACAAAATATGTATACAAAATATACCCCCCAGAAAAACAGACAAAAAGGAGAATTATGATTTGGCTTAAGAATATCCGGAATGTTTCGTTTATTGTGTTTGTTTTTGAACGAGTCAGGAAAATTCAAATGGGCTCTTTTCAAGCTGTCTGAATGCAAAGGCTTCAGTCAGAAGGGGGTGATGTTATTGCTTTATGGAGCAGAAAGCGAAGCGAACATGTCTAGCATCAGTTATATTACACTGTTGCGTTAAGAAGTGAAATGCAACCTGAAATTCAACGGGCAAAACTTCATTTTGTTTCCTACCTCAAAGCTAATTACCATCAAGGTAATTGTGGTGTAATTCAGCTCTAATTGTGAACAGCCAAACAATAAGTGGAGACGCACAGGTAGATGAAAACACACACACTGATTCATGCACACTCTTGTTAAGTAATCAGCAGGAGGTGGAAATTGAACAGAGCAATGCTAATGTTTGTGACGTGGTATAAAATATGACTTCCCCTACTTCCCTTGTGCACATTTTAAGACACATACAGTATGTTGTGCCTGCCCTGTGTTCTCTTATTTACACCCTTTCCTCTGTCTCTGGCAGTACTCCTTTTAAATAGTTCCTGTTCTTCTCTTCCATTATGCATCTTCTTATTGCTCCAGATCTCTAAGTCTGATACACTGTGTTTTATTGGCATTGGTGTCACATTAGCAGTACTGTCGACCTGGCCTGCAATCCTGTTCTATTCATTTGTGACTCATTTTCATCCCTTCTTCTCTTAATGGGAGTGTGTTTTTTATCCATCCCATTCCCCTCGCTCCCCTACTTTAAAATTTGACATTCTACCAGACGTCTGTCATCTTGTAACACATGCTCCACCATGCTGCTGGATTCGCTTTGGGCAAACACATCTCAAGGTGAGATGTGTGTATGTGTTCAACACTTTTGCTATCTTCTGGGATGTAACTGCACCCACAAGAACAGAATACTCAAAGAAGCAGGAGGCATGTTGGTGGCCCATAGCTAGCTGTCACGCAGTTGATGAGTGTCAGGATGGATATCAGCAATCTTGAGCCCCCGGTAAGTCTGCCATTATCATTGTAAATGCTTCTCTCTTCTGAGCTGTTTCTTTCTAATGTTACTTTTTAGACTTTTACTGAAGTGAAGATTATATATTTACATCTGAACAAAAATATTTTACGCTTCTTTTTTCCTATGCTCAGAGCCACACACTGCACACAGTGCCTCTTACAAGCAATCTAAGTACATAATTAAAAAGCAAATAAAAAATCTGAATGAATAAAATAAAGATCAGAATCGTGTTTAGTGTATTTTAATGCCAACAATTTGTTTCAAATAAACTTGCTTGATGTATTATTTGTTGTATCATTAACAGTCAAATATCAAAAAGTGAAGTATAAAAGTTTTTTTTTGTTTTATTTCAGTACTTCAAATTGAAATGCAGATCTACTACCTAAAAAATAAAAAATTATATGCTGATACTTCTTACATTGTTCAATCTTAAAGGCATTCAGTCCAGATTTTTCATTCATTACATTCATTCAAGATTGCACAATTTATATTGTTGCACTTCTGATGACAGTTACATTTGTCTGAAAGCCTCAATTATCATAATGTGCTGCGTGTTTATGACACTAACTCTGTCTTTCTTTAGTAATCGCGAACACACACGCACACACAGCAGGCAAGATTTCACAAGTGCAACGTGATGCCAAAAACAAGACACACACTGAGTTTCCCTTCAGGGTTGAAAATGTAAGCATGCTCAAGGGGTAACACTGATCAAAGGTTGTTACGTGGTGACATTATCCTTTTTGACAGTATCACAGTATTAAAGCAAGGACACACTCACAACATACACCACAGGCACTTGTTCGGCTGGCCAGAGGGGGGGAAAAAGCAGAAACTACTGCATCAAGTCTGCAAAGTTTTTTTTTTTTTTAGTTTTGGGGTTTTTTTTCTTTCCTTTCAGTTTTGTCATATGTCATAGCCTTGTAATTTATATAAAGTGGATCAAATAGGAGTTTTGAGTCATGAGCCCCGGCATTAGGACAAATACAAAACATATAAAATCAGTGGTCAGTGGTAGGCCAGTCTCATATTAAGCCAAAGAGTAACATAATGCTCAGTGTCTCTCATCACAGTTACACATGCACACACGCACAGATTTTCTATAGTTCAGTAGACCGTTCGTATTCCTTTGAAAAGTAATTGACCCTGGAAAACTTCACTGAATCAAACACAGCAAAGCAAAACAAGAGCATAACCTTTGTCCCTGTTTCTCTTTCTGGCTCTCACAAATTCCTCTGGTCTGTCCGGGACTTGATTTTGTCTCAGATGAATTGTCATTTTTAGTCTTTTTATCCGGCCCTGACAAGCATTTTGGGGGGGGGGGGGGGGGGGGGGGGTGCCATTAGACATCTATCCCTATATTTATGAAATTACTTTTCTATTTGCCTGTTTTATTCTCTGGCTTAATTTAATTTTGCTCAAGTTAATTTAGTACAGTTTAATTCATGAGTGTCACTAACATGGTAGGATGCAGTATTTAATCAATTATATCAATATAATAAAAGATGCGTCATGACTATTTGTTCAAAAATAACAATGAATATGTGCTGTTGACAAACAAAATAATTTACAGGACCTGAAGACTTGACATCTACACTGAGAGGATCTAGGATTGATATATTATGAGAGGCAATTTGTTGATGCTGCTTGAGACCACTGCTTGCCTCAAAGTGAACAGTCATTGCAAATCAATACAAAGTTATTCTGACTAATCACCTTTATTTTATGATGCAGGATATACATACCTGTCCTAAATCTTATGACTGTGGGATTTTGTTCTGCCAAGATGGGTCATTGAAGTCTAAGTGCCAAATACATTAATTTCTCTTTCTCAGTAAATCATGTTCATATTCTTCCAAATGATCTCTCCTTATTGAAAGAATGAAATATCATTTGAAGGAATGATGTTCCCTTCCTTCAACAGAAGGATGCTAACGTATAGTGAAGCTGTTTTAGTCGCACATACTGGTCCAACACCTTGCTAAGACATTTTATGTTGTTTTTGGTTTTTACTGTTGCATCATTATCTCCATAATTACCAGCTTAAAGTAAATATGAAAAATACAAACGCAAAATGAAGTAATTAGCTCACATTACTCATTTCTTACATTCTACATGCACGTGTGTGTGTGCGTGTGTGTGCGAGTGTGTGTGCGAGTGTGTGCGTATTTCAGTGAGGCATACCTTCATATACTGCCTTGAAGCCTGCTGAGCCGATTGTATCGTCTGACTGCAGGTGTAGCCACATCTGATTGGACAAGCTGACAATGAGGTCAGGGACGCTGGAGCCAGTGAGTCTACGTTTACATACACAAAAATAAAGTATTGAATAATCAGTATTAGTCATTGCTTGTATTTCATGAATCTAATGTCATACTTAAAATAATACTTTATTAATACGTTCGTTCTTTTATACCCAGGTAAAGTGGTTCTTACACATAAAGCACTCTCCGAGTATCTCCTATCTTCCCCCCATCTCCCACAGTCAGTGTGTCATATCCTCTCTCGAGATCAAACTCTTCAAATGACAGCTTTATTACCTGGAAAAATAAAACAAGACAAGAAAACAAATTTAGAAACTGTTACAAACTCCACCACATAGAAACAGAAAGACAGAGAGTCGCTGAGGGATTTATTTGATCTCTTGGTTTTTCGCCCTTACAGTTTCAGCCAATAGAAACTTATAATTACATGTACCACTGTGGGAATCTGAAAGTCATGTAGAGAAATGTGAATTCCACAAACAACTTTCCCTGAACATATTCATATACATATTCAGTAATGTGCATACATTCTTATATTTGTAAATATATTTATTCTTATAATTGTCCCATTCCTATTCTTATACTTTGCTTTGTTTGTATTTGTATTTGTATTTTGCACACCTGTTTTGCTTGTGAAGTTTGCACACAAGAATTTCACTCGCATGTGCTGTACCAGTGTATGAGCACATGTGATGTGACAATAAAAGTGATTTGATTTGGTGTCATGAGTTCATGACAAAAAAATATGTTAGAGGAGAACTAGGAAGCATGCTTCTTCTTTTTTTTAAGTGATCTTTTTTGGTCATTTTTGCCTTTATTGGATAGTGGTATGGTGGAGAGAGACAGGGATGACATGCAGCAAAGGGCCATGGGTCGGACTCAAACCCAGCATCTGAGCTATGTGGACTCTGAGCTAACTGGCACCCCAGTGTGGCTTCTGTTAACCAGTCAAAACCAGTCTAAGATCCTAAAGTTTTAAGTTACCTTGAAACACAAGACATAGTTTGAGAAATGGTCCCGTGGACTCGCCCTTACAATGGGGTTCTTCTTACAAAACTGGTTGTTAAATATGTACAGTATTACCAGTCAGGCTTTAGATTAATAATAAATATATATGTTCAGCAATTTAAAATAAATCTTCTCTCATAGGAAATCATGTTACCCTGATTATTCAGGGCAAGAAGTAGGAAGAAAGTTTTCTGCTGTATAAATTAAATTAAAGTACAAATATCACCAGTATAAGTCACAAACTTTTGGTTTCCTTGGACGTCACAATTGTCTACAGTTTAATCAAAGCTGCTGTGTTAAAGACCTAACAACGAATTTGATGGCGACTTTGTGCTATTCCAGAAATAATCCATCTTTAAGAGAAGAGAAGAACAAAGGTCTGAAATTTAAGCACCTCTTGCTTTTTATTTAACAGCATCCTCCTTACAATCACAGATTGCATGAAGTCACCTGCAGGCACTGCACACACAAACACACACACGACATCCAACAAACACGCTTCTGCTGTTGAACTCTCAGAAATCGACTGCTAAATGCCTTACTTGCAGGCATTTTTGTGGCTGCAGTGGCCTGCATGCAGCATTGGATCATCAATCTGCTGTATGCTCTAATACTGGTATTCTATTATTTGCTGCTTGTCCATTATTCATTAGGTGTAGATCATATCCCTGACAGGGTGGATGATGACATATTTCTGCTCTCTTCAAGAAACCTCTAAGAAAGAAGAGCTCAATCAGTGAGCCTCTGGCGCATTAGAAGACTAAGATGAACGCTGAACATGTGATTGTGGTTGAGGATTCATCACAAAGCAAATCACACTGCAGTGAAGAAAAACCTTTGTGCAGGTGATAAGAGTGTAAAAACCATTTTTACATGCCAGAATCAGCCATGCACTGCTGAGCCTTTGGCTATGTTTTTCTTCTTCTTTTTTCTCAAAATAAAAATGTTCAGATAATGTTTAAGGATAGGGAATCATCTGTGGGATTAGCTGCCATCTGACAGGAATGGCAGTGAATCAATGGGTGTACTGTACAATTCTGTATTCATACATGTCTCAATGCATCTTTGCATACATATACACCACTTAAAAGCAGTGCACACAGATATGCAAACAGGATAATAGTTAAAAGAAAAAAAAAATGTTCCTTTTTGACAGCAGCAACTTACATTTAAGAAGCAGACTATTAAATATGAGACCAATACTTGCAGAAAGCATTTTCCTTTCTGAATATCCACAGAATGATACAGCCCCTGGCAAAGTTTAGTCTCTCCAAATGGTTACAAATAATGGGGAAAAGATGCAAAACAACGTTGCGAGGTATTAACTCCTGGCTAACAACAAATGACAGGGTGCATTAATAAACCATTATACTTAAGTTGTTTATGGATTTTTCTACTCTATTTGAAGGTTCAAAGGAACACATGAATTTCTGTTTAGCTTTTAAAGATACAAGATCATTATTTTTTTAAATAATTAAAAAAAGACAACTATGAACCACTTTTAAGGACACAATGTTAAGATCTGGCACATTTTTTTCGTTGCCTCTGATACATGAAAATTACAAATTTGTTACGTAGGGTGATTTATTTTCAAAAAGACAAACTATTCCACTTAACCATTGTCCACTGTGCGATGATTAACACTGCTCTGCCACATGTAAGAAAAGCAAACAAATGAAAAGCTGCAGAACAAAAACTGCTACAAACAACTGCAGCTTTTCAATTAGCATCTTTGTTGTTTTGTTAAACCCGACTTGTTGAGAGCTACACTCAAATCAGAATCAGAATACTTAATTTATCCCCTGGTTTGTTTCGTTGCAGGCAATCAAAATATAAATATGAGAGACATAAAAACGTGAAACAGGACTGAAACAGAGTCTCCGTTACTGAAGTAGCATTTTTATGTTTCTCCAGTACCGTGAAAAAGATGTTCTGCTCACAGTAGATGAATAGAAGTAATGGTAAATTAATTTGGTATTCGTATCTATACACAAATAATAAAATCTTGAACAGTCAAAGCTTTTATTGTGAGCTGTATACGTGTTTGTTTCTAACAAGGGTAAAGCTGTTCTTAAGACTGTACAGCAGCAGCAGCTAGAGGTGATAACAAAAAGGGAATGAAGCAGAACAGAATCCGAAACAGGCTTGGTATGTTTTCCTGCACATCTAAGACTGTGTGTCTTAGATGTCCGTCCGTCCGTCCGTGCGTGCGTGCGTGCGTGCGTGTGTGTGTGTGTGTGTGTGTGTCTAGACAGTCAAGGGAGACTACAGACTTAAAGGAACTGAAGCATTATCACAAGGTCATTAGCAAGAAGCTCAGCACTGTTCAATAGATCCAAATGGGCCCATTTAGAAAGACATTAAGAGCAGCCTGCAACCCCAAACTACATTAGATTAGCTTCTTTATTCGCTAAAGCAAAGAAAGCAACAAAGACAGAAAGAAAAGAAACACTGCAGAAGGAAACAACGGTAAGTGCTCTCTGGGCCTTTCAAAATGTTCACCTAAAGCAAACAAGCATGTGTTGTACACATGAAATGGGTTTTCAGCACTTTTCTATATTCGCTTTTGGTTTCACTACATTATTTCTGTTTTTTTTCCCCTAATATTTCAAGAGAGATATTCTTTGCTGAAATTTGCTCTGTTCCAAAAAGTTATTCTTTAAGGGTGGATGCCTTTCAAAGGGGTAAGTGAAGCATTATCATGTTGAGGTCATTAGCAAGCAGCAGAGCAGCTAAGAGCAGCTCAATAGGCCATTTAAACATTGTTAAGAGCACTGAGCAATTCAACCCTACAGTGAAATACCTTCAGTCAATCACCCAGTAAAGTTATAGTGCTGTGAACTTCAAAGTGTGTGACCACAGTCTGAGAGAGGCTGATAACAATCTTTTCGCTCTCTCATTCCCAAATCTGATGCTTTTCTGAATGCTAAAGTAGGTAATCTAAGAGGTACTTTTAGAGCATTTTTAGTCAACAAAACCTCTAAAACATTACCAGCTCAAACCGTAGCATTTCAGTTCATCTATAGCAGAGCAATAACAGGGTACATGCCTCCCCTGAATGTCCTGGAGCAATGGAAGAATGTGGGATTTTAAAACGGAGAATCCCCTATGTCTTTTCACATGCCCTCACTGTTGGGACGTTATGTTCGGGTAGTACTAGAGAATGCACAGACTTAATTGGATGGACTACTTCCTGAATGCCCTTGTTGAGTTGAGGCTGCAGTTGTGCTGAGTCACAGTGCACCAGCAGAGGGGAGAAATTATCTCATAAGAATAAATAATTTAGTAAATGTATAATTTATGTGTCTTTCTACCTAAATGCACGTGTTCTGACCAAAGTCAAATCACTGACTTGTAAAAGAAAAATACACAAAGCACACAACCGCAAATCACTATATTTTGTTCATTACTTCACTGCAACCTCGGCTACAAATGTTCTGGGAGAGGCTTATCCTCCTCCTTAAGGGTATTAGAGCAGGTTTGATGCTTCTCTGTATCGTTATTCCCACTTAGGGTTCTCCAGAAAGAAAGCAGTCGGCCTGCCACGCTCACTTTGTTGTTGTTCTGTTCTATGTTTTCCCTTAAAAAAAAAAAGAAGATTTGGAGCCCTGTTAAAATGTCAGCACTGCACACATCTAATGAATTACATTCAGTCTGTCATTTCAGCTGCCAAATAAGCTAAGGTGACCCCTATAGAGGGTAACACATGTGGGTATAGGTTTTGTTTCAGTCCTGATGGCGGTAAAAGCTAGCTCCTTATTGCAGTTATGCCCAGAAACCAAAACAATGTTTTTCTTTCCTGACATCTGAATTCTTTCTAAAAGAAGAATCAATATTTTTTTGGTTGTTTTTAATATTTACTCATTATTTGATCAGCCTTTCAAATGACCCATGATAACAGGAGCATTCAAGATCCCTTGTTACCAAATGATTTTCTAACATGAGCTTCTTTTGACAGCTCCCTTGTTGCAAGAAGTCACCACAGCATGCAGCTCCATACATTTGATTTGGCAGATTTTTTTTTACCCCAGATGCCCTTCCTGACGCAGCCCCCAGGGGATCTGTGTCTCCTCCCATAATAGCATATTTACCAGATTCATTCACTTGAGTCAGAAGCTCAAGGTGATGATATGTGTTACCTATAGTAACTACAGCATGTTTTTTTTTTGTTGTTTTTTTTTGCTGAAGGAACGCAATTAATTCACAAGACAGGCTTTTTCAAAGGTAGATGCTAGAATATGCCATGTCCAGGTTTCAGTATCCAGGACTGATAATAATTTTCACAATCTTGTGATATACAGGGCCTTGACAGTCGTGGGAACAAGGCTGACTAACTTTATTCTAAAGCAGCAGAGAGAGGCATATGTGAGCATGGTTATAAAGACGTGCCAAAATTTAATGCGTTTTTACTACCTCGAGTTCAGAAAAAAAAATCTGTCAAGAAAACTATGTACTGAGGTGACCTCTTGTCAGAGAGGGAACAGCTGCCCTAAAAGCAGAGTGTACGAGAATTCCCTAGCCGAGACTGTGCAGCTATGTTGACTCACTGGTGAGCTGCCAAATTGGAGTCTGGTACCTTTTTCCAGTAGATTACTTTTAGCCTTTCAGCCAAATAAAGAAGTATAGAATAACCTGAACCCCATTTGGGGATGTAAGCTATAGGAAACTGATTTTGAAAGTAGTCACTTATAGAAAACAGATTACCTATATCGATAATGATCCCTATTTTTTTTTTTTTAATTCCAGATTTAAGTTTTAGGAGCCTTTCTTTGACAGTCTAATCAGAATTTTAGAAGTACTTGTGCTTCTCATTCCATCTCAAGAGCATTATAAATCATCTTTACAGTGTACTGCATCTTGCAGCTGCAATGAATTTTACGATGGATACACACTGTGCCGCTATAGGCAATGAGGGACAAATACAGAAGTGGATTGCATACCAAATGGCTCCTTATAGTTTCTCACCCTAACAATATGTTCTGATCAGCCAGGAAGAGCCTTTACCTCCAAATGTACAAAGAGACTAGAACTTCACGCAAACCAGCAGGCGAGGCTAAAACCTATTACTCACCTGAGGGTCAACACACTGTTATTTGTTAAATAATAAAAACAGTTCAGAAGATATTCCTGTTACACTAATTGTTATGTGGGTGGTTTGCCAGTCTCTCATTAAAATAGATCAAGGTGGGAATTTGCTGCTCTTTGTTTTAAGGCTTTGAGCTTTCATTCATGTTCTGTCTTCAGTTGTTTATTATTTTTCGGGGTCTTCAGAGCCACAAACTTTCCCTGTGTGCTTCAAACAAGAGGGCAGAGTTCAACCCTTGACAGATGGCCAGGCAATTAGAGGTCTAACATAGATATGCAATCACTCATTAACAGTCTACCTGACCTGCATGTCTTTGGTTAATGTGAGGAAACTGGATCACCAAGGGGAAACTTCCCAACACACAGGGACATAACAATAGATTGGACGCTGGGGGTGCAAACTGAACCCAGAGTAATCTTGTTCTGAGTCACACTCCCTCTTCACACCTAAGCACCTGTTTACGCACTGAGAATTAACATATTTGTGCTTTGGGGAAAAGTGGAAGGAAACAAAAGGGGTTTATAAATTAAAATCTAGATGTTATGTATGGTGTAGAACATTAACAACAGACACTAATGCTCATGATTTCTCACCGCCAGTGAAACTGATTAAGGCTCAGTGGAAGCAAAATTCGCGACATCAAAAACAAAAGAATGACTTAATTCGGTGGGATTTGTCCCCCAAAGTCATGAGCAGCAAGATCATCATACAGATTTTAGCAAAGCACCTCCTATGTGATACAGTGGTTTTATTACACAATTTTTATTTAAAGTGAACTATTTGCTCCTGGATTCATGTAAAAATGCTTCTTAGCTTTAGTTTTTATCTCACAGAATTGATATATGCTCTGTGGGTTTTCGGGTGAGACAAACAAAGTGTCCATCAATTTAAAAATAGACCGGAGAGCATGCTAGCCTCTGTGGCGCACCCTGAACGTGCCCAGATGTGGCACATGTTTATGAGTAGCCGACCTGCCCTGAGGTGACCTCTGCTTTAAGTGGTAAGAAAGCAAACAGCTGCTGTCTAGCAAAATATTTCCCCTGTCGAGGTGTTACAGCACCTTTGAGTGCTATTGACCTGTCGGCTGGACAGTTTAAGAAAATAAACTGCATACTGGATTTGAGCAACAGCTGTGTGAAAGTGTCGGGGAAATTGAATTCTAAAGTGTCGCATCTGCAGCAACACGACTAAAGGAGAAGTTGGTAACTCCCATGACTGGTTACTAGTGCAATTAAGGTGTCATTGCTGAGGCACATTGTTTTTCACAAAGAAATGTGTGTACCTGTGCGTCTGTGCTAATCCAGATTTAATATTATTGTGTTATTTATTTCAGCTAATACGAACAGAGCTGGGGGTTTTTTTTTTTTTGGCTTCTTTTGTAGATAGTGACTGAAGATTAGTTTTAATCCCTCTAATTGCTCTGATTAGCCAATTTACACTCTTGTTAAACATATAACATTGCTCATCTATATGCCACGGTTGACTGGAAAGCCTTAGGTTTGGATTTGGCAGCAAACAGGGGGGTTAGCGGATTAACATTAATGGTGATTGGTATAAATGTTAGCCATATTAGAGACTGGCTCCAGCCCCCTGTGATCATGAACTGGATGAGCAATTGTGAAAATGAATGTATAGATGGATTGATGTTCGTTATTGTTCTTGATTTGGTCAATTTAGTTTTCTGTACTAAGTGTCTGTGAAGGTTCTCAGTCATCCAGGTCATTGTAGTCAAAGGAGCTTCCAAAGAAAAGCGTCTGGACTTCTTTAAGTTGCTTGAAGACGTTACACCTCTCATCCAAGAAGCTTCCTAAAATCCACAAGGAAGCTGTCCCACTCAAACCCATAGTCAGTAGCATAAACTCAGCCACTTATAACATTGCAAAACACCTTGCTACCATCCTTGCACCTCTCGTGGGGAACACCCCACACCACATCAAGAACTCCACCGACTTCACCGACAAGGTCCAGAAACTTACCCTGGACACAGATGAAACCATGGTGTCCTTTGATGTAGTCTCTCTCTTCACTTGCATACCTACCACTGAGGCCGTGGAGACTGTCAGAAAACGACTACAAGAAGACAGCTCCTTGGAGGACAGGACCAACTTCACACCTGATCAGATCTGCACACTGTTAGACCTCTGCCTTACCACAACATACTTCAAATACAACGAAGGCTTCTACAGACAAAAACATGGCTGTGCCATGGGCTCCCCAGTGTCACCTATTATAGCCAACCTTTACCTGGAGGAAGTGGAAAGGAAGGCTCTGGGCTCTTTCAAAGGAAGAGTACCCAGCCACTGGTACAGATATGTAGACGACACCTGGGTCAAAATCAAGACACAAGAAGTGGAATCCTTCACTGCGCACATTAACGCTGTGGATAAAAACATCAGGTTCACCAGGGAAGACACAAAGGATAACTGTTTGCCTTTCCTGGACTGCGCCGTGCACATTGAAGAGAATGGCAAACTCAACATCGAAGTTTACCTGAAGCCCACACACACGGACCAGTACCTCCTGTTCGACTCCCATCACCCTCTGGAACACAAACTTGGAGTAATTAGGACCCTACACCACCGGGCAGAACATGTTCCCTCTAAGCCTGAAGGGAAAAAGAAGGAACACACACATGTAAAGGAAGCACTCAAAACATGCGGTTATCCTAATTGGGAGTTTATAAAGTCAGCAAAGATGCACAGAAAAGAAGATCAGACACCAGCGAGGGAGGATAAGAAGGACAGACGCAACAACATTGTCATCCCCTATGTAGCCGGTGTATCAGAGAAACTCAGGAGAGTTTTCTCCAAGCATGACATCCCAGTGTATTTCAGACCCAGCAACACGCTCAGACAGAAACTGGTTCACCCGAAAGACAAAACGCCAAAATACAAACTTAACAATGTGGTGTATGCTGTACAGTGCAGTGAGGAATGCCCAGACCTCTACATTGGAGAGACCAAACAACCACTTCACAAGCGTATGGCACAACACAGAAGAGCCACCTCCACAGGACAAGACTCAGCAGTCCATCTGCATCTTAAGGATAAAGGACACTCTTTCGAGGATGCCAGTGTTCACATTTTGGACAGAGAGGACAGATGGTTTGAAAGAGGAGTGAAAGAAGCCATCTATGTCCACTGTGAGCGACCATCTTTGAACAGAGGCGGTGGTTTACGACACCAACTCTCTGCCATCTATAATCCAGTTTTGAGATCCCTCCCCAGATGCTTTAACGCCCACTCACATCCTGGGCCATCTGACCTCAGGAATTTGCATGATAAGGTGGGGCCAGGTTTCACAATGAGCTCACCCGAAACCCTGGCTGATTGGGACCCACACCCAGTTTCACACCTTGGCTCAGGCGATTAGAGGATCATCAGGGGGTCCTTTTGTCCCTCTTTGGGGGGAAACTCCCACTAGGTTTAAATCTGGGACTCCCCACCATTTGACCTTAGAACTGAAGAAGCTTCTCGATGAGAGGTGAAACGTCTTCAAGCAACTTAAAGAAGTCCAGACGCTTTTCTTTGCAAGCTCCTTTGACTTTCTGTGCTAAGCTATTAGTATTATTCGTTTTCTTTTATAATCATAGTCTTAGTTTAGTTCTTTTTATATGGTGGTTTCACCATAGTTCTGGTTCTCCATTGCTTCTTTTTGTCATTTTTCTTTTTCATTTCGGGTAAATCAAGACCCTACTTTCAAAGTCCACCTGTGACTTCTTGTGCGTTCCAGCTCCATTTATTCTACAAAGAGTTTTGAGATGGAATAGAAAAATACCCAACAGCAGCATGCTGTGGGTTCAGAAATGTCCTTTTACTGTTTAGGATTTTTTGCATTTTCAACAAAGAAACTTTAGCATGGCAAATCCAACATAAATTTTAATTAATGCATTATCACTAACGGATGACTCCAGTGCAGAAAAACTAAAAAGGTTGACTTTGTGATACCAATGCATCATCACTGACAGCCTCCTTCACTAGAGAGGCATTAGGTTCAGGAATGAGAGCCAAAGACAGAGCTAATACTGTGAATTATGGACAGTCAGACTGCCAAATTACAGTCAAAAGCCAGAATAGCAAAAAGCACCGAATTGAGATAATGTGCTAATTAGACAGCTATTGGTGAATGTCTTTCCATTACCATGGACACTGATGGTTATTTACGCTGCACTTTACTGATACATTTTGTCCAGTCTATGTGATCATCCACTCTGAGCTATGGCCTGCATATTGTTTTATTAATGATTGAGAATTCACTCTTATTTCACTGTTGCAGCAACATAGTCCTACCACCACAGCTACATATAAAAATATAGTATTTTAGACTAAATATAGTCAGTTGCTACACATGCCAACCAGAAGTAGTGGTTTGTAGCAGAAGTTTAATGAATGGAAACAATAAGGAGGGCTCCTTTCAGAGCGGAAGATCATGTTGCACCCAGAGCAAAAAGACACAACCCTTATTAAGCTGGCAAAGTGGGACCACAAATAAAAAAGTAAACGATCGCTTCATCTCCTCCAGGAAACATGAAGCACATGTAGCAGGACATCCAAATGATCACTGATTACAAGACTACTACAAGTGCCTCAAACATTGATGCTTCCCTGGTTCCACTGTCTACATTTCTTCCTGATACTCCATCAGAAGATAGCAACCACAAGGCCACAGCTTCTTGGCTGACTATGGCTAACTTCATTATGATAATGCACTGAATTCTGGGTATTATGTATTTGTTATGAAACAGCATAAAAGCAGTCCTGCAAAACAACAAACTGATGCAGAGTAAGAGTGGACTTTAGCACATTCTGGCTGAGGCTTTTATTGGTCTTTATTGGCCTCAATTTCTGTGTCAAGTAAAAGTTAACAGAATCTGACAGGATGTTAGAAAATGTGTCCTGTCGATGCTAAAGTGATGATGAAGACGACTGCATGAGTATCTCAAAGTCCGTACACAATATATAAACACACACACACACACACACACACACACACACACACACACACACACACACACACACACACACACACACACACACACACACACACACATTAATAAAAAGACAGCAGTGATTGGAGCCTTAATGGGCATGTGTAATGATGCATTTCAGGGTGTAAGTGTGCGAGCAGACATAGCGCAGATTTGGACAAAAATTATTATCTGCTTGATACTGATGAATCAAATGACTGACACACACGATAAGATGTGTGCGCGCGCACACACACACACACACACACACACACACACACACACACACACACACACACACACACACACACACACACACACACACACACACACAGTTTAGTCTTGTTTCTGCTGCCCACCCGGGTATTTCTTCAATGGAAAGCCGACAGTTTACCCTACAACATGTTCTTCACAGTCTCTGGCAGCTAGCAATTAAATTGTCAGACAGAAAACACACATTCAACATTCATAAAGTCAAACACACACAACCAGATGCGTGTGCACACTCTCACACAAATAAAAACACAGGCAAACACAAAAACACAAATAGCTTTTTCTGCCAACAAGATGTCAGATCATAACAATCTGTATTGATTGTACTTCTTTTATTCAAAACTTAACAGAATGACGTACACAAGCAGTACTTATTGGCTGTTTGAACTTCAGCATATAAACCTACTTAAAGAAATCACAAAAGCAACGCACACTTCAATAAAAACGTTTTTGTTATAACGTGTTATTGACGAAAGAAGTCATCTAGAATAATAGTAAGTCAGAGACAGAGTGAGGGAAAGAATAAAGATGAAGAAGAGCAGAGGAGATGAAAAGAAGAAAGGTCTACAGAAAGTTCACTGTTATTCCTCTTGGTTCATGCTCATTTGCTTTCTTTACATATATTATTCTCACCACAAAGAAAAACAACATACAAACACCTTTTTTTCCCAGGCAACCTACACTCAGGATGCTAACCAGTGGGTTTAATCATCTGTCTCATTCCCTATAAGCACAAATTAAGTGAAGCTTAAAGATCTTTGCTAAAGTGGGAATACACAGACATAGTACATAGACATAAAAAGTTAGCATGCTAAAAAAAAAGAAGTTAAGGGCCTTTTAGCAAGCTGTCCTGACAAAAGATAACCCCTGATTAAAAAACAAAGACCAAGCTTGATCCTGCTGTGATGGGACCAGAAGTTATTTCTGTTACACAGGACCCTAACCCGTTTTCAGGGAAATCCTTGCATATTTTCGCAAAGACAATACCATACTTTTTCAACCACAACATTTTGGAGTCCAGGTTTTGAACTGGCCCTCCTTCAGCTCACACCTTTTACTAACTAAAAAGACTGGGTGCATCACGAACCAGAAAGCGTGCAGAAGTAGATCCACGACTGTTGAGCAGTTAGAATCCGGCATAAGACAACAATGGGACAACATTCCTCTCCCAAAAGTGCGTAACGGGTCCTACACATTGGTAAACATTAACTAGTCCTAAATGTTTTGAAATGTGTTGCTGCCATCAAATCAAAATGACCTCTTATGATTTGTTTTTTCTTAAAAATGGTACATTTTCTCTTTTGATATGTTTTCTGTGTTCTTTTGTGAACAAAATATCGGTTTATGACATTTGCAAATCATTGCATTCTGTTTTTATTTACATTTTGCACAGCACCCCAACTTTTTTGGGATTGCATCCTATCTCAGTGTCTTGTAGAGTGTAACTGTCTTGTATTTTGTCTCGTGTCCTTGTCTCCCCGTTTATGTATGTAGATAGTGACATTCTGAAAATGCCAGCAGCTGTAGTAGCTGATAATCTGTCATTATAGCCCATTCTTGAAGTGCACTCAAACATCAAGCCTTTTAAACACACATGCATGTGAATACACACACACACACACACACACACACACACACACACACACACACACACACACACACACACACACACACACACACACGCGCGTCCCAATGCAATGCACAGAATAGATAAAAAGCGTCCCATCCGTAATAAGCCCAGGCTATGTGTCTCTTCATAAAATACTTTACTGTATTCTATTTTTAACTTAAAGTAACATGCATAACACATGAGGAGGACTTTCCATCTGTCACCTGACAATGAGCAAAATCTCATTTGTACATTTGTTGTGATAAAACTATGCAGCCACGTCAGTTAAGATTAGTGTGATTTCTTGTAAAGTACTTAAAGTGCGAATGGCTGACGGCAGCTCTAAAGCTGACGAGAAGCCTTTAAAGACCACTCGTGATTGTGATGTTGGTGTTAATAAGATTTCATGAGTGAATTCGTAAGATGCGCATAGCTATGTGAAAGAGACAAGTCAGCACTAACGTACAGGAACATATGAGAATTAAGTTGCGGCGAGAAACAAGCTGTTAGACATGGATAGATTTGCCTTTTCTCTCTATCAAGGTCACAATGGCCAACAGCAGAGAACAAAAAGTCAGTTTCTCACTCCTTTTTCTCTTTCCACTTTCTTTATTTTCTTCTCTCTCTTCAATCATATCTCACTATTTCTCCATCCAGCTCCCTTAAAGGCTCACAGGTGAGTAGACTCCATTTCCATCCACCTTTAGAAAAAACTTCAATGTCACATGTCAAGTACCTGCTTGGACATTCAGTCCTTTTTCTTTTCCTGTTCTCTGTTCCCGGTGCTCGCTTTTTAGATATGAAGTAGCAAGCTGAATATTCAGCCCCATTTTCTCCCCTTCCTTTCTCTTCTCTTTAGTTTTCAATGAGCTCTGTGCCTTCTCACTCTCCTTGCGTCTCTGTACTTTCACCATCTTCAGACTTAACATTTTAAACAAATCAAAGCGAAAGGAGAAAAGCAGATGACAGACGGAGAAAGTGGATGTGAAGATAGCAGTGCAGAGTAGAGTAGGTGAGGGGAGAGATGAGGAGAAAAGAGTGGAGAACAAAGAACTCAGCGTTTGTTGGGACAAAATGAGAGGCAAGTGGAGAGTAAGGGGGGAGGGAAGGGAAAGAGTGGAGGGCAGAGAGTGCAGAGGAGACAAAGGGGAACAAGATCTGAAAACATGATATATGAGAATACACGAAGAGAAGAAAATCAAGAAAAGAAAAACGTAGATAGACTCGAGATGTTGTTCCACAGGTAAATAAATTATTCATGTCTCTGCAACGATGGCTCGAGAACCAAAGTTGCCTTGACAAAAGTGGAAGGGGGCGGGTGGGGTGGGATTAGGGTGATGACCGCAGCTGAAAAAAAATTCAAACCACAAACAAATGACAAAAATGAAGCCCGCAACAACAGTCCTTTAACTTCGTCAACACTCGACGTAAGAGAATATGTTTGTATACTGTGTCATAGTTTCTTCTGTGGCTTCCTGGAAGTCATGCTCACTACAGTAGTCTTTTCTTTCTCTCTCGGCTGCTCTTTTGAATTTCCACATTCACCACATTGGGTCATAAGCATACATTTTTTTTCCCCCAACAATATCCTGTCCCTCAAACCTCACTCATGGATTGTATTTCAGTTGAATGGAACTCAGTACTCTTCTTTTAAGATCACAACACAATGTGATGAAAGCATATTGCAGGTATAAAATGTGTATTTTCCACCTGTCAGATTACAGGGTTTTAGTTTTTTGATGTTGTTTTTTTTAAAAATAAAAAACTCTTAGTAAAATTAAACATTGAAAAAGCTCACCTTCTCAGCGTCCATTGCAGTGATGACCCACACACAGTGGGCATTGTTCTCATATTGAACTGGGTAGTTGGGAGACGTTATGACCCCTCTGGGTCCTCTTAGGTTACTGCCACAGGTACGAGCTACAGAGGAAGAGAGCAAAAGAGAGAAGGAGCAACAAAAAAGATTTATAGTCTGGTCAAAACTGTGCTTGCAGATTCACCTTTTACTTTAGAAATAGGACAAAATGAAAACAGGGTGAGGTAGTGTCAGAGATCAAAATGTTGAAAAACAGAATGTAAGCATATAATATTTACTATGTTTACACCAGGGGTGGGCAATTCCAGGCCTCGAGGGCTGGTGTCCTGCAGGTTTTAGATCTCACCTTGGGTCAACACACATGGTTAGTTTGTTACCAGGCCTCTGGAGTACTTCAGGAGCTAATTTAGCCATTTAAATCAGCTGTGTTGGTTCAAGGACACATCTAAAACCTGCAGGGAGACTGGCCCTCGAGGCCTGGAGTTGCCCACCCTGGTTTACACTGACTGTAGACCTATGTGTGTGGATTTGTGTGAATAGAATTTTAATTAATAATAGTCATTTATAATCAAATCAATCCAAATTTCTTCCATTTATATAGCACTTTTCACAAACAGCAAATGCCCACAGGAATAATATCATTATTTTACTAATTCTCCAATTACTTAACATATTTCCTTTTTACTTGTCCAAATTCCCATTGTGCCAACTTTTAGTATCACCTTGGCCTACAGTGCTACAGTGTGGATTAATTTGAAATATTAAACAAATCTCAAAGATTTTTATGTGCAGATTAAACACAAAAGGGATGTTCAACAAGTATGTAATGCATTTACGTCTTCTGTTTGGGACTTCTGCAATTCCTTATCTTCCAGTTGTCCTAATAGGTCCTAGAAAAGCTTTAATTTGATCCAAAACATGACTGCAAAAGTCTTAATGGGAGCAGAAATAGAGATTATACTTCTGTATTAGGTTTTTTTTCCTTGGCTCCCCATTAAATCTAGAATTGAATTTAGTGTCCTTCTTCTCACTACAAAGCCCTGAAAGAGGAGTCTTTATGTCTTAAAGATCTCACTTCTTGTAAATGTAAAGAAACTAGGATACAGATTGGAACAGGTATATTTTTGAGTATGTCTGAAAGACATCATAAGATCTTTTCATTCACAGTGCATACATCAGCTGCTTAAACATGGCCAAAGGCCAACCTGTGGTCAATAGTTTAAAGAAAGTCAACATGAAACGTTGAACCTTGAGACATCCTTTCATGTCTCAAAGAAATTCATTTTTGGATGAGAAAGACACACACACACACACATGCACATGCACACGCACACACACACACACACACACACACACACACACACACACACACACACACACACACACACACACACACACACACACACACACACACACACACCCTGTATCTGCAAGAAGAGAGGTCAAGGAATCATCTTCGTCTAAATTTGGGTGTTCCTTTATAGTATACTAGCGATGTAGAATATAGAAACTATTAGGACAGTTTGCTACGGAGCAGGTGACCAACGTACCTTGCAACTCCTTGTAGTTATACTAAAACGGCAAAAATAACTTAAATCATAATGATTGAAACTGTTCACTCCTATTAGAGGGAAAGAAAGCCTGTGTCACAGGAGCATACGCGGAGGTTTTAAATACAGATAAGTTGAGAGACATCACAGACAGATGTCAGAAAAAGATAGAAAAAGAGTAGAGGGTGAAAAAATGTAAGAAAGAATATGAAAAGAAAGGAAAGGAGGAAAGGGCAAGCGGCATGAGAGAGACGCGGAAAATACAAGGAGAGAAAGGGAGAGAGAGGAGGACCTCAGATGACTGATCTGCCTGTTAATTAGAAAAGAGAGCTGAACCACACAGTGATACACACAGCTACACGCTCACACAGAAACACATTCATGGCAAGAGAGTGATCACACAAAATAATACAATGCACAGGAATTATAGTACAGACATTTTAACCTCTACTTGCTTGTAACAGACTACTGATCTCGATTTCTACTTCTTATCTCACTTTATCCTTCCTGCTTTCACCTGTTCATTTGTATTGATATACCCCTGTAATAACAAATATTTGTGTTTAAAATAAAGTCTGGATTCACAGCTTCTATCTGGTGCCAGTTCATGCAGTCTTGTATTGTTGTGGAAATGCTGTTCTTCAGTTGAGATTTTCCTTATAAAGTACTCTATATTTAATCAAAAGTAAGAAAGAAGGTTGTTCCATATTTTGACATTACTGCAAAAGTCTTTTACGAAACTGTCCCATTTACAGCTTCACTAAATGAATAATAAATATAATGCATATTGAGTAAAACCAACATTCACAGTCAATGTGACTCCACAATTCAACTGAAATGAGCTACTAAGAATGCCTTGAGGATAATTCTAAAAGAGATTCTGTGACAACAACAAAAAAGAAAAAATAGAGACAACAGTAGTGATTCTCAAAGTGTCAGCCACTGCCCCCTGGTGAGCTGAGTAGGTACTATAGGTAAGCTGCTGATGGTTTTCTATAATATCTAAACAATATTTAAAAATGTGAATTTTGTAGTTAGATGTGAAAGGTTAAATGTTTACACTTATTTTGGAAACAAAATTTAAAAAGCCATAATTAAAAAGTAGCAATATTCATATATCGGACCAAGGTTTGGTCGTCTCAAAGGCAATCCTAAAAAAATCTGAGTATATCTCATGATTCAGTAGCTTCTAGAATAACCTTCAGCAGCAAAATGTGATGTAATTGTTTTCTGTATGATTTTATCAGTATCTCACATTGTTGTAGAAGAGTTTTGACCCACAGTGTTGCTTCACTTTATTGGCTTCCTTTTATGCACAGCTCTCTGAAAGTTCTGCCACAGCATTTCAGGCTGAGGTCCACAGTTTGACTGGATTATTGTGACACCATGATTTACTTTCTTTCTGTTGTAGATTTGCTTCTGTGCTTAGGATCATTGTCCATTTGCATCACCTAGGTTCAGCCAAACTCTAGCAATGAGACATATGGCCTCACATTTGGTTAGAATACATTTGTATACATAGTTTATGGTCCACTAAACTGACTGCATGGTGCCCATGTCTAATAGCTACATAACAAGCCCAAATCATCACCAGCAAACTGCTAAAGCATTTGCTTTTGTAGAGGTTGTCATACTTGCTAATGATGAAATAATCAGGAGAATTTTGTTCACAGCATATGGCTGTAAGGGTGGTTTTTCATAGGTTTGTATAGTTCTGTGAAAACCTTTTTTAAGTGTCTATTGTAAGTCATCTTTGTTGGAAAGGAGTTAAATTGGAGCATTTGTTATAAGGTTGAAAATTGACCTAACCGCCAAATCATCAGAAAATTCTATTAAAATGAAATGAAGTAAATATATTATTATGGTAATTAGACTTAATCAAAGTTTTGAAAACCCAGCAGAAAATGTTAAAATTTAAAATTGTGCACAGTTTGGGAATGGATGTACTAGAGTAAATGTGTGTTTGTCAGTAATACTGTACTGTGCAACGTGGTTTACAACAAGAACACACTAATCTCAAAGTGTCCTAAGCATTTAAATTCATATTTTCTATAACTGTGTTTTTATTATTTATTTTGTTATATCACTATCAATGTTTTGAGACTTCAGCATGAACAAATGCTTCACCCATGTAGTCACTGAGCTATTTAGAAAACATTTTTTGAGTCTCATGTCAATTTATTTGTTTTACATAATGAAAAATGATGTTAAATTCTCCTATTAAGAATACTTTATTGTGGTTTTTTTCCCCTTAATTTATTATTTATTGTTCATTCGTTCATATTTGAACATTTTCATATTGTTTGAGTATGAATTAAAAATCTTGTAAAATAAGATAAACATAGTATTTATGTAAATATAAATAGTAAAAAGAATATTCCAGATAAGCTTTTCAAGAAACCGCTACTGTTTCTAACCATCAGAAGTAGCCTGTATCATGATTCCAGGCGGGTTCCTGCAGCCACAGACAGACATGTAGTCACAAATTACACATTCACACATGTGCACATAACCACACACATCTAAAGTTTAACACAATGTGACAGGGACCCTATAGTCTGTGTCTGAGCGCTGGGACTGTCTGCCCATCAAACACACACACAGCTCAAGGCAAATATTGCAGCAACTATCAGCTGTGTGACATTGTCCACTGGACACTAGCTGCAAGTGCAAGTGTGTTTGTAAGTGTATTTGCGCACACACTTGAGTGTCTCTGTTAGCTGTCTCCCTTTTTATTGTAAAATAATAAGTCCAACAGGATACTGTCGGTAAACATGCTGGCAGCAAGATCCCCTGCGTCATTGCGCCGCCACTCATACATTTATTTATTTAGTCACTCAGTCAGAAAGTGAATCATAATTTTTACACATTAACAAATAATAAAACATAATCCGAGCTAATATTATTTATGATATGTCCATAATAATATAGATTTAGCATCTGCAAATACCCCAAAACAACATAACTATTCAAAGCTTGTGAAAATCAAGAGACAATATCTTTATGTAAGATATGATTACAAATAGGGAATACACTGGATTATCGCTCAGCTGCCAATGTCAGTCGCTATGGAAGCTCTGGTAGTGATTGCTAGGAACAACTCGTTTTTTTCACGCTAAGCTGATTTAAGAGGTGTTATTTTGTTAACCTCACTTACAATTCCTGGCACCATTTTTATGGCTCTGACACACACAAACAAGATGAAGTGCCTATGCCTAATCCTACATGCAAAGTTAATATTGACTAACGGAAACAGCAATCAGTGCAACACCATACCATTTTAATTGCTGACAAAATTAGAGATCTGGAGACAGATTCAGAGGTATGGGACCAGGATTAACTATTGCGGCATGGCTTTAGAGGAGTATTATAAAAGATCTGCTTAAAGATCTCCTCGATTTCATCAACAATCTGACACTCTGAGGAACAAATAATTAGTGTGACCATAGCTGTGCCTGTGTGGCCTTATCCTAATAATGCTAACACATCACCGCCATGCAATTCCCGTGCAATTCCACTGTTATCCAAAAACTATTAAAAACACATTAGGATTACTGACTTCTGCTTTTGCTAATGATGAAAATGCAATCCTAGTTTCATTGCTACAGTGCCTGCAGTGGTGGTGCTGCTGATTAAAGACAGGTCATATTTTTGAATGCAGACCTCTGGGGCAATAATAGTTGGTAAAACTTGTTGATAATTTAACCTCTAGTTCACCCAAAGTGCACACAAAAGTGTCCTTGAACATATCACTGAATCTGAGGTAATCAGGCTCACACTTCCCCTGCACCTCCAGCTCTTTACATCACTCTCAGGTCCAAGGTTAATATTAAATATCATGTGATTTTTGAACACATTAGTCAGCATTAGAGCTTCTTGATTTTAACCCTCTAAGAAAATACAAAACTTGGGAAACTTGGCTGTTATTTCCCTCTTTAATCTCGTTGCTTCATTCACTTTCATTTATTAATTTGAAAAACGATTATGTATCCTCTATCTGAATAAAGTGTATTGTTGATATTAACTGATTAAAGTAAAATGAATGGTGTGAGCCTCTTTTAACAAGTTATGTTGCTGTTTTATTCCAGGTATATTTAAGCTTATTTTAAAGTAAAAACAGCCACACTTTTCAAAATGACCATAAACAAGTTTAACATAACAGCTGTGCTATGATTACAGCTATATTCACAAGTGAAACGATCCCTGTGGAAATGAGAAGCGAAACATCTCTTTTATTTGTCATCACACAGTGTTCAGCCTCCATTTAGGTGCTCACTTTTTGAATGGTACATATGGTTCATTTTGATCATTTTATCCCATTAGACACTTGCTTAAAAATTGGTATGAATTTTGGTGAAAATTTGTTTTTTAATGATATCAATATTTTGACCATAGGAAACCTAACCCTAATAGGACCTAACCCTAATCCAATCTAAATATTTGTGACACATCTGAAGACATTTCTTAAGGCATTCATTAACATACTGTTGTTTAAACGAGGTAGTAACTGTTAACAAATTATGCTTAAAAAGGGTTTAAGGGTTGCAAACAAATCTTTTATTAATCTAAATTACTGATTAAAAAATAATGATCAAATGGCAACACATAACCATTACCTTATTTAACAGATCCACTTTGTAAAACATATAACATATGAGCTGTTATTATAATGACGATGATAAGAGCTACTATGATTATATAAGCTATTTGTATGAAATAGCTACATGATTTGGTTTGAGTTGAATGGCAGGTGGGACTTACTTCTGCAGATGGGTCTGTGGTCACTCCAGGCTGCCAGTGTGTCAGTGACTCGTTGACAGGTGATACTTTTGGATCCCTGTAGTACGTAGCTGTCATCACAACTGAACTGGACGCTGGAGCCAACTCTATTTAAAGGGACACAAAATTAAAAACGCTTGTCAAAAAAAGTAAGAAGAGGTACTCTGAGTCCAGTTCTGACTGATACCCCAAAATCATTGTCAGTTAAAAGTGTAAAAACATGAGAAAAACGCCCTTAAATCACCAGAAAAATCGACTCTTTCAGTTCAAATGATGTACGAATGCTATTCATGGTATAGAAGATGAGGTGGCTGTTAGATCCTTGACAAATAGGGCATCATCATTCTAGATCAGTGGTCGGGCTCTGTAACTCCTCTCTTCCTGTAAGATGCTTTTGTAACTGTATTGTAACATGTTTTTCCTCTGTCATCTGCTCTCTTTTGCTTCTCTGTTCTCAGCTTGTCATGTCTTCTCTCTATCCTCTCTCATCATTTGTTCTGATGATTCTTGTTTTCGCATTTTCTCCAACACCCTGCTGTCTAACATGGGAGAGGGACATCGAGCCATCTAAGTGGAAATCTGCATGGTGTCTTGTCTGTAAAGCTTAATGTCTCCTCCCTGCTGACACACACCACAGTCTACCACCTGGCCAAACATTCACAACCTGGAGTTTTGGATGTTCATTGGCTCAGCCCTGTTGTTAAACACTGTAGAGTCGTACAGCCAGGCCAAATCTTTCTGTTTACTGTCTTTGTTACATTGAGTTAAGTCATTCACTTCTGCCACAGCTTTCACCAGTTTTGTGATGCTTTGATGGATATGACTTTTATCCTGACGCTCACTATTTACCTGGAAAAGAACTAAAATCTTCCTCTCATAGTTACATATTGTTTTTCTATTAAACAAAACATCCCAAACCTGCTAAGTGACAGCGATCTTGTACGTCCCCAGAAATTTAAAACCCCATTCTACAGTATGTTCTAGGGGTGGGTTTTTATAATCGATTCATTGATTAAAATCGATTATGGCTTGGATAACGTAAAATCGATTAATTAAAATCCTGAATCGATTTTTTTAATATAAATTTATTTTGCCCGAAATGCCAGAATCTCTGGTGACATCTCACAAAATTTCAAGAACCACCAAACAGCTAAGACAGTAAATGAGAGCAGGAACACGGATTCTGCACAAAGACTTAAACACACAGCACGACCCACGGATCAGAATCATTTAGATGTCGCCTTTCTCACCCGACGGCACGGACACGGTCGGGGCTGAAAGCCGACAGCTCGCTGACTCTGATCTGTCGGCGGGTCCGCGCTTTGTGTTCACGCCCTTTATGCGCTGATTCTAAAGCTGTTAGTTTGATCTCTTTCCAAACAATATTGACCGAACCAGCAGCAAAAGAAGATTCACATAAACATCGTCATGAATTCACTCTGACTTTTACTGTTTTGCTTCCACCGCGATGCACAGCTCTCTCTCTCTGTCTCTCTCTCTCGCCCTCTCTCTCTCTCTGTCTCTCTCTCTCTCTCTCTCTCTCTCGCCCTCTCTCTCTCTCTGTCTCTCTCTCTCTCTGTCTCTCTCTCGCCCTCTCTCTCTCTCTGTGTACTTCAAGAACAGTTTCCCTTTCTTCATCATTCGCTTGCTTGTTACGCACAAGTCTACCGTTGTTTACAGCGCTGTCGGCCGCTGTTTTTTTCCCTTTTACATTCTTCCGAAAAGAAAACCTCATTTCTGCTGTTCAATACTGAACAAATTTAAACTTTTTAAAATTATTCAAAATGCAAAACGCTTAACCGTGTCTCTAATAAAACCTCTGTAACTTCAGAGGTAATGTTCATATGTTGATTAATGGTTTTCTTTCGTTTTTGATGTACTGCAGAATATTTTTATAAAATCCCAGGCCAGGAAAACCACCTTCATGTTTTTCTGTGTTTTATCTTCAGCTACTTTGACACAAAGGCATCTGCTGTGATGCTTACACCTTTGATAAAGTCTTGCGTGTGTCAGCTTCCTTTTTATTGATACAAAAATATGTAAATGTACTGATCTGAATTATAATATTTCTGACTGTCAAAATTTCCCAGATTTAAATCGAATCGAATCGAATTAAATCGAATCGTGGATCGAATCGATTCGGGACCTTGTGAATCGGAATTGAATCGATTCTAGAAATCAGTGACGATACCCAGCCCTAGTATGTTCTCCTATTAGCCCTGTTTCACTTCACCAAACCACAATTCAGTTCCACCTCATGTAGCTCAGTGCTTAATGATGATTAGATAAAAACACCAAAGACATCCTTGCCAACAAGCATGCACACACTTGCACATAAATGCTTAGACACACTCACACAGAAGGAGGTAATGCTATTTCACTAATTCAAACAACTCCATTAATGGCAAGAGAGTTAGTGAAGTCATACTATCTACCAGCAAAGAAGACCAGCAGGAATCAGAGATTAAAAGATGATTATCGTTTACATTTTTTGGCCTGAAAATAGTTTCAGAAAATGGTGAAAATTGAGCACGTTACATTTCACCTGCCACTGATGGTAAGTGGATGAGTCCCAGGGAGAGATCATAATTTTATAATAGCTCACTCCTGATTAAACGGAATAATTTGTCCCTTTGTACTGATTAGTGTAGGTGACTGACACCATTGAGTGAATAATTTAAAAATCCCCGTATCCACTGAGTCCTTGTTTACCGGCCAAGACTTGAAACTTTCCTTGCCAGTGTGTCCTAGAAGTGGGGCACGCAGTGCAAGCAAGCTCGGAGCTTGTCGCAGGGCTGCTGTGCAGTACAATCTAACGACATCTAAAAAGACTACATCAAATGCAGTCACACTGACAGGATGGATAGTGATTTTTTCTAGGATTTATAGGTAAGTTGATCAACAACCCACAAGACCAAAGTGAAATTTTTGCAAATGTAAATCAGATTGGGATAAAAAAATGTCCAAACACAGCATATTTAGGCGGCTTGACCTAGACACTTGCATAGAAAGCCGCACCCCCATCATTGTCTCTGACGCATGGTTCAGGTCACAGCGAAATGTAAACTCTTATTAATATGTCAGGATCATTCACTTCAGAGCAGATTATTTTCAAGGACCTCTGCGAATTCTGTGTTTGTTATCAGACTAGAGAAACGTTTAATAATTGTGCACAGAGACCTTTAAAAGAAGTTTGCCAAACTCAAATGACACCCTTATGTCCTTTTTGCTCAAAGTGGTTTTTGTCTAACTACTCCAACATAAATGCCTCATCGATTGAGTGTTTATGCGATGGTTTTCCTGCAATAGATTCTCACATGTTCCCCTGACCAATGAGCTTCCCCCTCGTGTTACTCCGTTTGTTCATATAGTCAACAATAGGAAAAGTCAAGGTGGTTTTAAATGTTTCCTATTTCAAGAATCAGTCTGCTCATGGCAGCACTGTAGGTTTGGGAAATGACTTCATCTACATTTCATGCTTACATATGCCTTCAGACTGCAATAACTCTTACACTTATTTAGCTACACCTAAGCTAGCTAAAAGTTATTTCTCATCTATTTTAGATGCATCCTTTTTGTTATCTGTCAATCAATTCTTTACACTTCATTAAATATTAGTCTTGTTCAAAGCTGTTTTGTTTGCTAACATCATTCAACACATATCTGCCAAAAATGTCTGATACGTTGGTAAATGAGTGATTCTGCCTTGTCATTTCACGTTATCGAGCATAAATTCACAGGAAAATCGTTCCAGTGACAATAGAATATCTCAAATAAAAAACATTTTTAGAAACAAAATATTTATCTAGCCGTACATATCAGAGCTATTATTGTTCATTCAATACAAACATATTCTTTACTTCAAAGAAAAACTGAAGAATACTCCACATGTTTACTTCCCCTCCTTACCATTTGTTCTCTATTAGTCCGAGGAACATCTTCAGATCTCTGTCTCTCTCCTGCTCAACAGCCTAACATTTTCTGTATTTAGGGCCATCACTCTTCAGTGCTTTCAAGCTTTCTCCTGCCCACTGTTCTCTCAGTATACTCTCTTTGTTACATTTTGCAGTACTTTCCTGAATCTTCTCTGTGCTGTTACATTATTTACATAATTCCTGCATGCATTAAAGCAACACCTAAGAAGGATGGAAAATTAAAAGCCCAATAATTTTTTAGCAGTTTTGCAATTGTTTAGATTTGTATTTTTTATCCTACTTTACCCCTACTGTACTACTCCTTCATGCCTTTAATTACTCCGATTAGAATAGTCTAAAGCATAGCCTGTATTGTATGAAATAAACTTAATACAAAACTTGTGCAACTTTCTACAGTATATCTTGCACAAGACTGCTGTTACATGAAAATGTTTTTATAGGACAGAATGTAAGATATGCCATATACAGTATTTTACAATCATATAATTCCTTCATTAAAGCCATAAAGAAATAGTATAGTGGTCATAAAATAGGACAAAAAATTGTCTATTAGGTCAAAAAGGAACTGCAAAGTGTGTCAACATGTGTCCTAACTCTCGGAAAAACTCCAGTATAAATAATACTACAGAAGTAGCTAAACCAGCCTTTAATTGAGCTGAAACCAGGACTACATTTGAACAACAGAGTGAAATGAATGAGGTTTACATTATTTTCTTGAATAAAGGGGCAGCACATTATAAACTAGTGTGATACACATGTATCAAAGGATAGAGCTATATGAGATATGTCTGTTACATTTCTTATATTCCTCAAATGAGAATATAAGGCCAATAGCAAGACATTGAAGAATATGCCTTATAATAACTGACTCATTAGGGTCATTAGGAAATAATAAGGCAGTCTTTCATTATGCTGTTAAATGTAGATGTGTTCATTAATTCACTTTTCTGTAAGGAGACTTGTTTGAATAACATAAGCTGCACTCATGAAATGAGAGAAGCTGAAAAGCCACAGCCATCGTGACATATGTGTGGCATTGCTGATTGCTGAACTTACTGTATTCAAATATAAAGACTGTACTATAAGCCTAAATGGGCGATTGTGGCTCAAAGAGTTGGCAGTTTGTCTTGTAACCGGAAGGCTGCCGGTTTGAGCCCCGGCTCGGACAGTCTCGGTCATTGTGTCCTTGGGCAAGACACTTCACCTACCGCCTACTGGTGATGGCCAGAGGGGCCGATGGCGCGATATGGCAGCCTCGCTTCTGTCAGTCTGCCCCAGGGCAGCTGTGGCTACAACCGTAGCTGCCTCCACCAGTGTGTGAATGTGAGAGTGAATGAATAGTGGAATTGTAAAGCGCTTTGAGGGCCCGAAAAGCGCTATATAAATCCAATCCATTATTATTATTATTATTATATCTGAGTAACAGCTGAATTTTATGTATTGTGTACATCAGACAAAGGAAATAAAGGTTCATTCAAAATGAGGATGATTTCTATGGCCTTCCTCTCACCTACAAAGCTGTTCCAAACACTGAAGGTTACCAGCTAATGACTGAGGTGAGGGTAAAGACACAGCTGCATGTTCAAAGAGCCTTAAAAAAAAGTTTAACTTTGCAAGCATTAGCATGAAATACTGGGAATTTCATGCTCCATCTTGCTTATGTATTTACAGATTTTACAAAAAGAATTGAAAACAAAGCTGAAAGAACATTTCAAAATATATATATGTGTGTGTGGAAACAATTCTAATACGTCTATATTCTATCCCTTCAAACACCTATGTCCATATGTTTTTGGATAATAGAGCAATTTTGTAGTTTTCCGCTACAAAAAAAAAAAAAAAATTTAAAAAATGCGATCATTGACAGCCTGAAGTCCAAAACCCACGAACAACAACATATTCTGCATTTGAGATGCAATGCAATTTAGATATTCTGTTAGTCCTTTACTCCAGCCACCTTCAGTTTTGTCTTCAGAAACTAAAAATCACCTGTTGGTTTGAGATTAGGTCCCTGACTTGGCAATGGAAGAATATCCAATTTCTTTGCTTCAAGAAACTCTTGGGTTACTCTTGCAGTATGCTTTGGGTCATCATTCATGTGCACTATGAACACTGTCCAACCAGTTTCACAGTATGTGTCTGAATCTGAGCAGAGAGTATAGTCCAATACACTTCAGAATTCGTCCTGTTACTTCTATCAGCAGTCACGTCATCAATAAACACTAATGGCCAGATTCCACTGGCAGCCATAAAATGCCAAAAAACGGAACCATGTTTGATCGATAACGTTGTGTGCTTTGGATGATTTATTTCCTTCTCCACACTTTTATCTTGGTTTCTAAGTCTAATCTGCTATTCAGGTTCTTGATTGTTTGGACCTTGATGTAAACCGAAGGTGATGTGATTAAAAAATATTGACTGTAGACTTTGACACCCACCTCTTTGAAAGCGCTTTGACAGGGCTAAATGTTGTGAGAATGTTTTTCATACAACAGTTCAGCTGTAGAACAAGTTAACCTAGACTCTAATCAATACTTCAGAGAATTATGTCATTGCCCAAAAAGCTATCGGCCCAACTCGCTCTCGAGCTGAACTGCAGTAGGAATATTTGCTGCTAGAGCTGTTTGGTAGTTAGATTCCACAGGCAGAAAACTAATTCTGAATTGATTCTTCTGTCATAGCTTTAAAGTTGATACTGTTATGAACAGTCATGAATTGATTTCACATAAAAGAGGTGATTTAAGTACATGTCCCATACATTTAACATGCTACTTACATCTCTAACACAGAGAGTTCTTGGATTGCCCCCCTTTACTATTGTTTGTGTGTTTGCAAATTTAATGAGATGGGGACATCTGGATTACATCTGAATTTGCAGGATTACATTTTTTGCTAATAATTTGTTTTCCTGTAGGTGACACTTCTTGATGTAGGGGCGGCTGGTGAAGCAAACACTAAACAAAACATCTGTTTGTACAATTTATTGTGTTTTTCCAAGTAGGTTTCAACCCAGTTACATATGGTGCTTTGCATCTAAAAAGCTCATGTTCTAACAACACATCCCCAATGGACATACATTATTTATAATGATGCATAAACCACAAAACACTTCAGTCTCTCGGAAAATGAAGAAGAACTAGATGTTCCTCACACAGTGATCAATTTTGTCAGCCAACTACAACACTATCGCTTGAAGTGAGAGAACAGTACAGAGGAGTCATCAAACCTAGTTAAAGAAGTTTTACTCTCCTTATGTATTGACCATTATCAAACGTGTATGTAGAATAGACAGGTTAAGGAAAAGCAGAGCATGGTAGGCAGAGCTCATTTAGGTTTTTTCATTAAAACTGAGAACTTAACTGGTTTACCACAAGTATTTTGTGGCCAACTGCCAATCTGTTCTGACTTATGAATTAAAATGCTTCAACAACTCAAACCAAGCAGAAAATAAACAAACACTGAGGAAACATTCCTGTACTCACATGTCAGCCAAATGATTTGATGGCTTGTGCCAGGTTAGCTAATGTAATGTATTGCAACAAAACACCTGGGACCTTTCTAGGTCAGTCTGATTTCTGCATGTGAGACAACAACATTTAGACTCAAGAGGTGAGTCTAAAAACAAAATACAGCTTCACTTACTGGAAAGTAGAGCCCATCCTCTTGCCGTTTTCGGGAACTCCAGGATCTGGACAAACATCACCAGCGAGACCACTTTGACCCACTGAAAGAAAGGAAAGAAAGATGGATGCAGTGTCTGGTTTCAGGATATTATTTTACACCCTATCATGGAAATTTAGCAGTTTTAGAGGGCTGCATGCATCCTTTTATGCCAACAGGAAACTTATTAAATTTGCCTTCATACCTCCTTTTGCAGTGAGATGAAAGTGGATTCTGAGTATTTTTCAATATGTGATTATAGTCCAACCACGATGTACAAACAAGATAACTCCAACTGTGAGAACTAACACCTAGCGGTTCTTGAGAATTTTAAAAAAGAGGCATGTGCTCACCTCTTCAAGTTGGAATTTAAAGTCCATCCTTACTTGAAAACCTTTTTTTTGTGTGTTTTTATGTTCTGTGTTAAAAAATAATGCTGTAAAGCCTATGAAATGCAAATCTCAGCTATTCCTGGTTTTGAGGAAAGAATGAGGAAGACAGTTCCAAACAACAGTTTTCTTTCTTTCACTGAAAGACTTCTAATTTTAACTGATGGAATAAACAAAATTCTGGAAATGGACGAGCCTTTATCACTGTTTAGTTTTACACCTTTTATTTATTAAAAAGGAGATCACATAGACTTGCTTTAACTCAGCCAAAGCAGCCAAAAAACTATTTTACCAGACACTGAGGACTTTTCACATTTAACTTTTCAATTTGCATCAGCTCTATGCATTTCCTTAGATGTAAAAGCAGAAACTTGCCATAAGGAGTACTGCAATGTGATCCAGAGGCAGGGTTTTAACCTATGATGTAAGGCAGGTTTGCCTTCATATAAATTATTTTGTGTGCAGTTTAATAGACCTTTCATGGCTGACATTTTGACTTGTCATAGCAGAAAGGCACAGTAAAATATATTTTGTTAACAATAGCTCAGTTCTATCAAGTGTCCTAGTAAACCATGATTGGGAGCCAGCATGCTCAATACCAGGACTCAGACATAAAAGAAAAAACAGGCAGGGAATATAAAACCAACCGATGGCAAAATATCACAGAGTGCTTATTAAAGTCTTAATGCTTAACTGTTAAGAACTTCCCAGTGCTGTGTAATTTCTCCACTCTCCTTTTCATTATCGGGACCACCTTTCTTCCCTCGTGCAAGAATGATCTAAAACTCAGTGTTATGTGTGTAGGCAGATGACTTTCATCAAGGACTCGACCTTTTGGACCATTTATGTTTTCTGATGTTTTGTTTTCTGTTGGGTTTGTGAGAATTTCTTTTTTCAACCACAGTTACAGAATTAATAGTTAGTGAGCTATTTTTTGGTCCATATTGACATAATAGCATCACACAGTTGCTGCACATCCATGATGCCAACCATCCGTTCCACCACATCCCAAAGATGCTCTACTGGGTTGAAATCTGGAGACTGTGAAGGTCATTTGAGTACAGTGAACTCACTGTCATGTTTAATAAAGCAGTTTGAGAAGATTTGAGCCTTGTGACACGGTGCCTGTTACCCTGCTGGAAGCAGCCATTTGATGATGGGCACACCAAAGGGATGGACATCGTCAGCTACAATGAACTTGATACTGATCAGGTAGGCTCAGTTTGTGCAAAGGGATCCAAAGTGTCCCAAGAAAATTCCCCCCACACAATCATATCACCACTAGCCTAAACAGTTAAGGGAATACAGGGTGGATCCATGCTTTTCACCAAATTCTGCTCGTACCATCAGAGAAAATTGTCACATGCCTAAATGCATAAGTTGCAATCTGATTGGCTTTCTCAACTATCTGCAGTAACAAAACAAAACAAAAACAAGATACATGACAAATTTTGTCCAGCTTGTATTTGCGATATTGAATTGGTTTCAGAGTTTGCTCAGAGTGGGAACATCTGCTGCATGGCTAAATCATAATGTAAATGTAAATGAGACCAGACAACATGAAAGAAACCAGTTTAGACCAGCTCTGTCTTAATGGAACTCTGGGGATGAATAATGACGGTGAGCAAAACACAAATAAAAAAGAGATAGGAAATAAGTAAAAGTGCGGGGAAATGAGAGCTCTAAATTGTGTAGTGCGAAGAAAAGCATGTGAGAATAATCTTGCAGGCTTATAAAATATTACCCAGAGAAAGTGAAATATCTGACCTCTGAACACTTCACCCTGTCTTTCTGCCCATCTTTTCCGGTATCTGTCTTACTTGCTTTTATTTCTCTTCCTGTTTTCTGTTTGTATCTGCTCCCGCTCACTCCTCCTTTCCACTTTTGCATTCTCAGCGTGCTCCCTCGGCTTTTTCCCCCCCTCTCACATTAGCTGCAGTTTACAAAGGGATGCCAAAGTTTTGTGCATCCTAGCATAAAAGATGGATGAATGATTTGCTGCATTTGTGTGATTGTGTTTTGTGCGCGATGAGAGGTTGTGAGTGTATAGACTGTTTGTGTGCGATATGATGCAAACAGAACAAGCTGTCTTATTGCTCTGCCGTGGTTTTGATGTTCCGTCCAAAAAAAAATCACCACACAGACACACTCTAAAACGCACTTTCTCTTTCATGATCGCTCACTGCTTTCTCTCTCACTCGTGTTCAAATGGTTTTCATTGGCAAAAAATGAAAAGGTTCATACGGCGGAAACAAATCCAGCTCATGCAAACAACATGAGATTGTCGTAGGAAAAAAAAGGACAAATATCACTGCTGGGCCGATATCAAAAATCCTCACGCTGACTTAATCCAATTTGCACTTAAAAGATCATTCAGCATTTAAACATAACCTTATGACGCACAGTGCAATTTACATATTATCAAAGTCTCCTCAGCAAACCTTTCATGTATAAAAGTCAACTTTTTATTTAGTATTTCAATAAATAAACTCAATTCAATTAAAAACAACAACAACGAAAAAGGATTTGTTTGCTCATTGGTGCCTGTATACGTTTAGTATTCCTTTACCTCAGTAACTTTCTGCCATTTGAGCCAAAATAAGACACAAGTTACTATTAGTTAATTTTTAGCAGCTGTGGTTACAAGTTACAAGCAAACACTCCAAACCAATCGATTGATACGTTAACAAAGATAACAGTGTTCAGGTTTGATTGACGCTGTCAGGGTTTTTTTTTTTTAATTTAACTGAATATAAACGATTGATCTGGTAGTTTGATGGGTGTTACTGATGTTTTGTACAATTCACTCACTTATTTGAAGAAAGGATATTCCAGCACAACACCAGCACAGCTTGATTTATTAAACTGACTTCAATGCAACTGTTGCTTAAACTTAAAAGGAGTGATCATTGATAGTAAAATCAGTATAGCCATGAGTATTTTTACACAAAATATATAGTGAGATCAGTATTTCAACACTTTGAATTAATCTTCTATTGATTAATTCAACTTTGGGCTGTGTTTGTTTTTTGCTTTTTTATAACACTGAACCAATATGACAACAAACTTCACTGTCACATCGCCAATGCTAAAAAGCCTGTAACAGCAGGTGCTGCAATAGTACATTGTACAGAAAATGTAATTTCTCTATGAAAAAAAGGGCCCACCTCCCAGCCCGAAGATTACTGAGGAACCAAAGTGGCTGAACAAACATGAATCTTCCAGGAGTTACAGAACATTTGCTCTGTTGTTATTGTAGTTGCTGTTTATTTATTTAATTTTAGAGTCAGCACGAAACCATTAGCTTTAGTCATTGTGTATGCAACAAGCATAAAGAGATTATGCAGCTACTGCCATCACCACTATACATCACAGCAGCCAGACTGGAGGTGACACCATTTTTTAAAGACAAGAGTGAATCATGAGTCATTAGTTCTGGACATCATAAACTCTAGAACAGACTCATGCAAATGAAATTTTATGGAAAGCCCCCAAAACAATCCATTAAATTTAAATCAATAAAACTGGAGTCTTAAATTTAGGATTACGTGTTGTATTTTTTAACTGTAGAAAACAATAATGTGTACAAACCGGTGGTCTTTGAGTTTGAACGTTACTGACAACACTTTTAAAAACTTTAAAGTTTCGCAAAGTCTTAAAAATAAGCATGAAAGGGACGCAGGGAAGTTGAATACTTTTTTACAGACTTACAGAGCAATCCAAAGAAACAAATAAACACATTCGAAGTGAGAATGCAAAGCAACGAAGCATAGATGTTTAGTTATTAACAAGTAAAAGACAAGAATACAAAAGAAACAGGGCCATAAAGAGAAAAGCAGGAGCAGTGAGAGTGTTAGAGCGTATGCTGGTGTGTGTGTGTGTGCGATCAGCTGATGTGTTTCAGCTAAGAGCTTTTGAGGTGCACTTCAGATGCCTGCAGGATGACGGGAGAAATGTGTGAAGTGTCTATTGTTGATATACTCTCTTGCGCTGCCCTCTTCTTGTTGCCTCTTATCCAATCTGCCCTCTTTTTCTCCTCCACCTTCTCATGTTCACAGGTCAATCAACCCAAGAGCTAAAGTCTACAGCCCTCCGGCCCCACGCTATTACGTTGAGTTCATCAAATTTTCGCATATAAGACGTACAGTATGAGAGTGAACAAACCCATAATTACATAATATTTTTGAAAGCGTGCCTGTGACGTTTCCTCCAAACTATTTAGCTGTGGTGTTATGCTATCTGACAAAGTTACATATTAAGTGGTTGTGTTTCTTTCTTTCGAGTAGTCTGTGGCCCAGCACCATATTGCCCGACAAGCCTAAAGAAAACACTGATTATAAATTACGCTTCCACAATGATCATTCATTACAGTTGTACGTCATTGTCTTGGGAGTAACGCTCCTTAATCACAATCTTTCAGCCTCTCTATAATTATGACACATCCTCAGCAGTAAGCTAATGTTACTGCTGAGAGAGGGCGACTCCGCCATGGGTTGGTCTCAGCGAAATTATTTCGGGTTGCTTTACATACCACTCTGAGTTTGTAGCTGTGTATTTTAATGATCTCATCCTTTAGATTGTGTAAGATTTTTATCAATAGCATGTATGAAAATTATTCATAAACCGACCGTCTGTGAACCTATTTAAATCTGTACTTGTGTGTGTATTAGAATGTGCTTTAATATAAGCTTGAGGCTGTTACAGACAGTCTTTTAGATTATGATTCATAAGCACTCCACTCTCTAGACAGGTAAAACTCATTACCATCAGTCTGGTTCTTTGTAATGATTACATATTGCATAAAGACTGCAGATTCTTCACCACAGAGCTATAATATTACCACTGGGAGTCATTTAGTCTACAGAAGTGTTGTTCAAAGACTAGTTGAGGACCAAACGTGGACCTTGGATTTCCTTTTTTAAAATATTTTAATGGCCCTGGTTGCCAACCTGATGGTCTACACTGGGATAACCTTGCTCAGCCAATGTGAACCCACATCTACTCAGCTTTGGTCCCCATGACAAGCATGTGAGCACGTTTTCAATGAACATGGGCCCAAGGTGAGGTAAATTTCTAATTTATTTCCAGAGCTGCAGAGGCTAAAGGGCTCCCTGGACTACACAGTAATAAGTAATTATCATCACTATGCTTTGGCTCCACATAATGATTATGGATAACGAAGCTAATGTGCTTAAGTGCAATAACAATTTTACAAGTGGGATAGTTACTTTTGAATCTTTCAGCATATATAAACCACTGGTGATTACAGTTATTTTACAACATACAGAGAATTTCTCTCCTGCAAAACCAATTTAAAAGGTCAACTTATTTTTTTCTCCAGCAGAGTTTTACTGAGTCTATTTCTTGGGGTAATACATACAAAACATAACACTATATGTCACCATGCATTATAAAAGATTTACATTTGGAAAGAAATTTACCTCATAACAAGATATTATGTTTGCCAGCTTCTTGTAACAAGTACCAACCATTACTTTCTGACTTCAGATATTCTTTATATGGAAACAACTTTGGTTATGGTCATGTGTGAGTCTGGACTGTGTGTGTGTACTTTAGTAAATCTAAGTAAAGGTATGTTCTTTACCCAGCGTCATATCATTGAAGACTATAATAAACTGACGTGCCCCAGGAACTCCTTATATAATCATGCACACACTCAAATACGCAGAGTGCAGACCAGTTTAAATATTAATTGCAGCAACACATGGAGAAGCACAAAAGCACATGAGAATTTCCCTTCACACGTGCACATACGTTCACACAAAAAGCGCCACACTAATGTTAATTGCGGCAGTGCATGCTTGGCTGAGCGTGTAAATCGGCAGAATTATTGATGAGGATTCTATTATGAAGTTAAACGCTAAGGGATGGATGAGGTATGAGGCTGGGCTTCTGTGATAATTAAAAGCCCGTGTCACAGAATCGGAATGCTGTTTACGGGGCATCTCCAAGCTGCCAAGACATATGTCTGCCATCAGAGACTGTAGAGATATTTGTCTTATTTACGGCTAAATTTATTGTTTTGCTTCCTTGTGGTCAATATAGTGTTTAACTTTATTTGGTTTCCCATTAGCTGCCACTGAGGTGAAAACTATTTCTCCTTAGGTCCACATAAAAGCAGAAGACTTCCACAGATTATCCCCTTGCTTTCCTAAATAACAAGTGATCTATTCTAATCACTGCATGTCTAATAGTTAGCAGAGACAGTTCTTTTGGGTTTGAGATATCACAAAGCTGAATCGGAGTAAATACTTAATGGTTAAACGCAGCCTCTAGAGAGAAATCTTTTAAACTCTACAACAATTACACATTACTTGCCAGCATTCGAACAAATCATTGGCGTATTAGTAATAAATCATCTTGAAAGTTCCACTGACAAAGCTTTGGGCTTATTTTTTTTTTGTCAGAGAACTGGCTGCTTTTATATTTCAAAGAAAAAAACACACCAGTTGTGTTTCATCTCAAAAGGAGACATTTTTTTCTGGCAGGATGCTGCAAACTGGTGCACTGAACAACAAAAATTAAGGTTATTTAAAACTGCACAAATCTACAGTCACTGCTTTGGACTTTTAAGAACAGTATTACTTTGCAGTTCCACCATACGTTCTTAAATATTCTTCCAAGCTATGCCTGGTTGTCCTTTAAACTATTTTAAATGAAACCAGGATTTTATTATTCATGTTTAAAACAGAAAAACTCTGAGGTTGGATAAATACAGTACCTCATGGGCAACAGCAAAAACAGTGATTTTTTTTTTTTTACTTAAAATAAACATTTTTATCCAGTAAGTCATTCTGGGCTCTGATCTTATTGGGTTTTTTATGTTTTTCTTGGCTTATCTAGCTGCTAGCCTTGCCTTATGGATATATTTATATTCAAGTAGAAAGTCTGGCTTTCATTGTAGCTTTCACCAAAATAAATCCCACTCAGATGATATACAGTGTACTATATGCAAATAATGTGCAGACTATTTGCACTGCAATATGGGAAAATAGTCAAGTGGGGAGCTTAGCAAAAGAAAAAGGGGGCAGAACAGAAATTAAAGAAGCACTTCAGAATTTTTGGTCTTTGCCCTCCTGCTCTGTGAGACGCTTCACTTTCTTTACTGACTTAGAATCTAACAGACAGGCTGTTTCTAGTCTGTGCAATAATGATTTCAGTGTCTCTTTCTGGATTCTTGGCTGCACCTCCAGGGGCCATGAATAAGACACAGTGGGAACACTTTCAGTGTTGGCCGAGCAACACCAACGCTTTATTGTGCCCACTTTTGGAAATTTATGTAGTTTAAAAAAGTTAAATGGGTAAAGAGTGCCACTGGAAGCAAGAGTGGCAGTCAGCAGGAAGTAAATCACTGTGCTACACTGAAGTTTGCTCTTCCTGACACCTTACTAAAAACGTATAAATAATCAGAAAGCACACACAAAATACTGGTGCGATACTGGTGTGGGAATCTAACACAAGGATATGGGTGCTAAGCAACAAAACATATTTGGTTATAATCTTTCACATCAAGTAAAGACTCATGAAAAGTACAAATGATGAAAAAATAGTTTTTGTAGCAGCAGTTTTTTCCTTACTTTTACAATACCACAGACTTAATTGTTCTCTGTTGTGTAACTGTCTCTTATTTTTGCATATATTCCCCTTGTTTTGTATATATTTCTCCTGTTTGTTATTTCCTGCTGTTTACACTTTATATATGTCATTCTGGCACAGTTTGGTCGCAGCTTTGTTGTACATGTACAATGACAATAAAGAGCTATTCTATTCTGATCTATTCTATTCGCTGGCTCTCTGGAGGGTCTGATCTCTAGTTTAGGAACTAGCAGACTAAACCTGTCAGACTTAGACAATGCTACTTTTGCATTAATGTATCACTAATAAATATGTAATAGATGGGAACTAATGGAAACTATAATACTATATAGTCAAATTAAATCAATCCACTGTTTTTTATTTAGATATATTTAAAACTTGTGTTTTTATTTATTTGTTTATTTTTGCTTCTAATATTCTGATACTAGTACTCAAAAAAGTACTAAGAAAGGATTAAGTAACCTGCTACAAGAAACAGAAAGAAAAGGAGAGCATGATACCAATTCCTGTCTCCTAGTAAGTCGACCTCATTGAAAAATAGATGAAATCACTTCTCCTGCCACATCAAACATGGATGCATCCCCTGTGTCCTTGCATATATACAACATTTCTGTGTGTGTGTGTGTGTGTGTTTAAATATGTTTGACCAAATGTGTAATGCAATGCCATCTAAACAACGTGGTCACAGCATCTGCATCAGCACACAAAACCACGGCAGATTGTAGGGTACTTACAGACAGCGTTTTTGTGACTGGAGTCTTTGCTGGGCATCATTTTTACCCCTCTAGACTTCAGCTCGATTGCTTTCTTCACTGTGGGAAGGAAATTAGCAGTTATTCATTTAATTATACATCACATTTTTTAAAGATTTAATTGTTTGTCTTTTTTGCATAACACTAATTATTTTAGGGGGTTGCTATTTGGTGCACCTATGCGTGCAATCCAAGAAATGCTTCTCACCCCCTTGCACTTACAAATCCACAACAAATTTATAATTAGAACAGGAAACAGCAAAAGAAACTGAAGGAAACAGAAAAGTGAGGACAAAGGGGAAAAGGGGGCAGCAAAAGAGATGAGCAGCATTAAAATTTATTCAATCTATTTTATCCTAAGTGGCAGCACTGCCGAGAATAACAGGAAAATCTGTGCTACAACTAAACTGCATTCCACTGAGAAACAGAGATGGCATAAAAAGCACATCTCTCTCCCGATCCCTCTCGCTCACGCAGACACACACAGGCACAGGAAATAGTAGACGCACCAATGACTTGAGAAAAGAAAAATAGCTGAGGAAGACAGAGACAGCGACAAAACAGATGAAGACAAGTCAGGAAGCAAGATATGCAGGAAGACAGACCAGTCTTGGATCACTGTGCTTTGTGTTGGGAGCAGCCAATTAAATCTGATCCATCATATGGAAACTGAAATTCACCTTAATATAGGGCTGCTCGATTATGGCAAAAATGATAATCACGATTATTTTCACTGAAATTGAGATCACGATTATTTGACGATATTTATTTAACCCTTTAAGACCTACTATAGAACCAAGTCCACCAGAGCTTATATTATTTTTTTACATGCTGTAGTGCCATTTGTGGGAGCATTTCAAGTTGCTATACATCAATACAACTGTTATAGCCCATATTTTAATAATATGTATGCATTAAGTCCATAGTAATTACATAAATTGCAAAAAAGTGCAATAAACTACAAAAAAAATTGAAAATCGCTTTTGTTTTGTTTACATATATTTCTACTTGGAGAAATTTAAGAGGTTTATCCCTCAAAACTTTAAATACAATAAAGTTGCAAAAAATAGTTTACAACAACAGGAAATTTATTTTGAGTGTCTTCATAGTTTTATTTTGGAGATACAGCAATTTTTATATACTGCAGGAAAAACAAAAAACAATCCTATGATGCAAATTTGCAAAGAAAACAGCATGTGCATCATTTCACTGTGGGAAGTGTTACGAACAGCTGATAGGAACGGCAAAGCGTGTTTCTGGAATATTATGTTTTTGTTCCTGCAAGCGCTTTTTATGCAATTTTTGCAAAGCTTATATGTGGAACGAAACCGTGACCGAGGACAAGCTGATGGCATAAGATGTAAGTACAACTCCTCCGGTTTCATATGCAAAACAAATTATTGCGCTAGCTTACACGGTTCAGGTTCTACAGGGATTTAAAAATAGTTACGCAAAACGGAGCGTGCTGCTCTGACCGGCTTTAAAGGGTTAACAATGACTTTAAAAAAATAATATAAAATAGTGTGCAACACCACTGAAGTTTTTTTTTTAACTCTCTTTTCAACCAACGGCAGTCACTCTCCAAATAACTTCTGCTTAGCTTTCCGAGCTTCCCTCGGGTCCTCTTAATCAGCGGTCTCCAACCTTTTTTGCGCCACGGACCGGTTTATGCCCGACAATATTTTCACGGACCGGCCTTTAAGGTGTCGCGGATAAATGAGGGAGGGGCTAATAATCGGCTCAGTCATTTTTAATGATCGTTGAAAGCCCAGATCGTAATCGTGATTAAAATTCGATTAATTGAGCAGCCCTACCTTAATATACTCATTAAGCGACATAACTGATCAGTCAGGCAGGAAAATCCCATCTAGTCCAATGAGTTGATTTAAAGCACTTTTTATAATAATAATAATAATAATAACAACAACAACTAATGTAACTAATGTGTGGGATCGTTTGTAAATGTGTTCGAAACAGCATAATTTTCAAACACACAGTGATGCATACACACACTACATACAAGTAATTATAAGTATAACACAGTGGTAAAAACTACAGAGACATAAAAGGTATGTCTGAAAGAGTAATACCTTGATACTGAGCACTGAATCCTTTTCTTCTGTGATTGCTGTCGGAGGTGAAATGTATCCGAACCCAGTTCTTATTTGAAATCACTGGCGAAGGCAGAGTTGTACCAGTCAGCCTGGAAGTAAGCAAACAAGAACTTTATTAAGAACAAAACATAAACTGAACATGATTGATGCAGACAAATACCAAACCTAAGACGTAAGGATATTCTAATATTCATAGCGCTGTGCTCCTTACTGTGTCGTACGACGCTGTGGACAGTACAGCACAACATCACAAGGCAGTCATTTGAAACACAGAGTCCATCTACAGTGAATTTTGCTTTATTTTGTCGATGTGAAATATATTTCTACTTTTCTCTAGTGGCAAGTATAGCAACATGCTGAATATTAGATAGAGGTTTACACCCTCCTTCAGAGATAAATTATGTTTATCACAACAGTCTGTTATAGCAAGAGCAAGAAAAAAAATGCACAATGTAGTTGTTGGAAGAAAGTGCTGATCTCTAATTACAAATTACCAGCATGATCAGCTACTGTGAAAAATGTAGCAAAATGCCTATTGACAAACAACTGTAAATATGTAAGATATGCAAGGCAGAGCACAGAGGTGCAGAAAAACTACTGGATCTATGTTTCATGTGAAAATATGAAAATGTGCCAGTGTAGAGAGAGGTTTCTAGTGAGTTCAAGGTATAATTTTTGAGTCCCTTTGATTTGTCCTCCATGGTACAAAGGCTGGCTATAATTTAAAGAGGTTTTTGCAAAAAGGCAATTTGTTCCACTGGTTTGGAAATGCAGATGTGGGAAGTGAATGATATTATCCATTCCCATTATGATCAACCCTCACCAAAAGCATAATGTGTGCACTTGTACTGGTCACAGTCCTACTTCAGTGTCTAAGTGGTTTCCATTGAGGGAAGTCCTTGCTGAAAAAAAAAATACATTTGCAAAAAAAAACAAAAAAGCTGTAAAATTTGTTATAAAAATTCATCAGCAAAAAAAATAAGAAAAAGCAACTTTGTTAACTGAAAAACAAGACTTATCTATTTTGTAAAGTTGACTGAATTAGGATATAATGCTTAGTGACTTTGAAAAAAAAGTCCTGATTTCATAAGAGCTGGGCTAGAAACTATCTGAGTTTCACACACAATCACAATAAACACCAAACCCTACAGGGGAAAGTTAAGTAAAAGAGGGGGCTGTTGATAGTAAAGCAGAAGAAAAAAGAAATAACTTCACACATTTTTTAACCATCCCTACTAAGAGGATAAGTCAGTACCCTATGGTAAGTCTTACATCAGATTTAGCTTCTGTTACTTTTCTTTACCAACGGCAACCAACACGGCGTTAAAAAGAATAAAACAAAAAGTACGGAAAAAACGATGCACACAGAGAAGCGAGGAAATGATGTAGGAGATGCTGCCTGGAAGCTCATGTTCTATCAACCTCTCTAGAGCAACAAGCGCCACACTTACTGCCCTTTAATAATGCCGCAGTTACACTGAGTAGACTAGAGAGAGCAAGTTACAAATACTCATGAAGAAAACGAGGGAATAAACTATAAAAAATTAAAAAGAAAAATGTAATTAGAGAGCTTCTTAGAGAACCTCATTGATTTGATTCTTTGATTAGATTTGATACTGTCAATAAAGCTGGGTTATCAACTAAAAAATCTGAGGGAAAAAAAGAAGAAAATCTGTAAGAGGATAAAAAAAACCCTGCCAATGTATCTACCCCGAGGCGATATAACACTATAGTACACACAGTGAAAAGCTCCAGTACTGTAGTGTGATGTGTCATCTCTCAGAGAGTCAACTAGCAGTCTTTATCAGTGAGAGCATTTAAATATAAATGTCTTGTCGTGTGGCACATTAACACAAAAAATATAGTGCATGATATGAAAACTAGACTAAAAAGGATGGGGCTCCCTACAAACATCAACAAAGGATATATAGGCTTGTTATTGCAGTATTTATTTTGTGTTTCAAAACTTCAGCGAACCTTTACAATGATTTCAAGAGAATGTGCAATTTTATCTCAGCCTAGCCTGGCAGAAGATGTTCTCAGACAACCTGTCTGATGTAAAAAAAAAGAAAAAAGAAAAAAGGAAAGGTCTATATGATGAAACAGCTTATAGTTACATAAGGATACAGTGCTAGACTGTGCTGTTTTCTCTTTGACTAAAGTCAGATTCAATCAAAAACTTACCACAGAGGAACATTTTTTATACAAAGTTCACTAAAGAGAAAGTAAGCAATGCTCCATTATGGCTGTACTTATATATATTACTAATACATTACATATGAGTACATTATATCACTCTATTAATGTATAATATCAATCTCTCTCTATATATATATGTGCTTTCCTAACTATCTTAAACAGAGGAAAGAAACATGAAGCAACATTTACATTTTATCCAGTTTTTATAGCTAAGTGCTAGAGTGCTATATTAAGTTATGTTATTTTGTTACTAATGCACCGCTGCATAAGAAGCAAAGGTGGAAAGTAACAAAGCACAACTAAAATACTCAACACTCAAATAAATATATACTTAAAGTAAAGTAATACATACTCAAGTAAAGTACAGATACCTGCATTTTCAGGTGATTGCACTTTACCGTGAGTTACTGTTGCCGCCCTGTAAACTCGAAGCATTCTGGCCATTCTCCTCTGACCTCTGGCATCAACAAGCATTTTCACCGGGAGAATTGCCACTCACCGGATATTTTCTCCTTTTCAGACTATTATCTGTTACCCCTAGAAACGGTTGTGTGGGAAAATCCCAGCAGATCAGCAGTTTCTGAAATGCTCACGCCAGCCCGACTGGAACCAAGAACCATACAATGTTTGAAGTCATTCAAATGACCTTTCTTTCTGATTCTCATGATTGGGTTAGATACACGATATGGACAAATGCACCAGACCAGCTACACACTACAGGAGTTGCTTGGCCTGTGAAAACCATTGCTTCCAGTGCACAGTTTTCTTTGCAGATGTTAATACCAGAGGAAGTGTGGAACTCTGGAAAGCAGTTACTGAATCAGCTGCACTGAGATGACTTTCCTGTCCCCATGCCCATATGTGGTCTGCCACAAGTGAGCTCTTTAGAAGGACCAATGATTTCATGGCTAGGTGCTTTATATTATACCCCTATGGCAATAGACCTGAGAAGACCTGAATTCAAAGATTAAGAGGTGTGGTCCAATGCGTTAGTACATTAATAACCAGCTGAAGTGCATTTATGTGTGTGTCGACATTTTAGAAAAGTAAGTATTCTGAATAAGCCTTGAAGACCTAAAAGTTGTAATTAAAAGGTTCTCATGCACTCCAGATATTATAGGGCTTAAACGATTACAATCTTGTTTATATACAGAGTTTAATTTAATACAGGGTAGTAAATTCTTATATGTCTCGAAAATAAAGAGAGGTGGGGGAAATGTTAAGAAGAGAAAGAAAAAAATGCATGATATGCTGCCTCTCTTCCATTATTCATGCGTACTGGCGTCCTGCCTGACACTGGAGTGAGAGTGAGACAAGGGGTCAGAGAGGAGACAGAACAAGGGATGTGGGAGATGAGAGTGAACTAAAAAGAAAGGTAGAAAAGGAGGAGAAGCAAATGAAAAGAGAGATTCCCTTAATCTTTCAAAAACAAGCATGCTTGACAAAAAAGGAAACAGGAGAAGAAGAGAGGAGAGACGTGAAGGATAGGTGGAACAGGAGGTTTTTCCACAGAAGAATAAACGCAAGTGAAAGAGAGCTTAAAAGAAAGACACGAGCAAAGAAGAAATAATCGGAAGGAAAAACACTGAAGAGGAGGTGAGAGCGAGAAAGTCACTTAAATGAACAGGAAGAGAAGGATTAGACTAGTTGCTTTGAGAGGTCAAAGTGATAAAGGGAGAGAGAAAGAGTCAAGCCTAAATGAGGTTGGGCAATACTAATACGAGATTGCAAAGAGTGGAGATGAATGAGAAAGAAAGTGATGCTGGAAAGGAAAATGAGAGGAGGGATGGAAAGAGCAAAAATAAATAAAAAATAAAATCACATAAAGAATTAAGCTGTGAGGATAAAACAAAGATGAACATGTCAGGGAAGAGAGAGAGAGGAATGTTTACAAAACTCAAGAAATATGAAAGATGAAAACACTGGAGAGGGGAAAAGAGAAAAGGAGATGTTTGACAGGCCAGGGGGGGGGGGAGAAGGGAACAGAAGACGTGAGGCCAAGTCATGCAGCAGAGAGGAGATGGACAAGTAAACCAAGACCAGCAGAGAGCTATTTGTGGGAATATTCTAGCACTTTTCTATTGTTAGGGCAACTAGCCTTTTTGTGATACGAAGATAAACACAGACGCACAACTTTATACTACTGGGGCACCAATGTTTTGGCACCTACTCTTCTGACTGGCTGCTTGAATTGCTGCAAATACATATTTTTAACCTTACTGCATTGTTGCACTTACTGCAAATCCCTGTGGATGTGTGCATCTGTAAAATGGCAAAAAGCCACAGTAAAAATAAATTATTGTATACAGGTCACAAGTGTAAAGCACATCATCCACAACAGATAGCTGTTTATTCCCACTCCTTAGTGCAAAACCTGGCTACAATGCTACTTTAAATGTCACACTCACCCTTTTTACACTGATACACACAGAGACACACACCGGCAGTCCCACAGACAGTAAACATAATTTAAAATGTAAATGTAATAACAGGACAAGTGATGTGTCACAAAGTGGAGAAAAAGAGAGTAAGAGGAGGACTGGCAGTTGCACGAAGGGGAACGAGGGAGAAGCAGCGGGAAAGGATCAGAAAGCAGGAGATCTAAACGGAGGAGAAATGAGATGTAACAGAGGGACATGAGAGCAGAACAAATAGGAAGAAAGACAACATTTGGAGAAAAAATATCTAGCCTCTTTCTTTGGCAGTCATTGAATGTGTCATGAAAAGGCTCTGAGGATGGACAAGGTTCATCTACAGATGCTGCAGGCTGGTTGTGGTGCTCTTTGAACTTCCAGATAAGTATAGAGGCCAGAGGGTCAGTTCAAATGATCAAGGACTTGCACACTAAAGCATTACTATGATAGACCACCGAGGTCAAGCTGCTACAAAAGAATCTAATGTTGAATGTCATGTGTATGAAGAGCAACTTGGGGACTGTCTCAGTCGCAGAAAAACGAATGAGCATTTTACCGACTTGATTATTATTAAACACTACTTTTTCAAAATCCTCATGCAAATTCTTGAGTTTTCAACACTGAGGAAAATCAGTGTCATTACTGTAGTGACCAAGATAGAACTAAATTTAATAAACTGTTCTTGAAAACATGACACTTGAACTTATTGTAAGCACTTATAAATAAGGACTCATTAAGTTACAGAAAAAGATCGCCAACATTGTTTCTCTTAGCATCGAAAGACAGAGGCAGAGGATGAGAGCTGGGCAAAAGGAGCACAGGGGAAGAGGGAAATGAAAGAATAGCCAGACAGAGAGCTAAGAGTGCAGAGAAAGAAAAAAATAAAGGCAAGCATGAAAAAGAGTGAAAGGTGGAGGCAATGGAATGAGAAGAGGGGTTAAGAGCTGCAGAAGACCTGCAGTAAACCTTCATTAAAATGATCAACAAAGCTCATTTCGTATAATCAGAGAAAGAAAAAATACATTCAGATCTGAAGATAACAGTAGTTACACTGTCACAGATAACAGTCTATATTTCATAAAAAACATTAAGCTGAGTATTTACGTAACCAGTGGCTGGTAAAAGAAGAGTAACAATATGAAACCAAGTATGGAAAACAACAGAAATGTATATGATTTTTAAATACATCGTGAATATTTAAGCATCACCAGGTGCATGGACACCTCATGCCTGGACTACTTATCCAAAGGCCTCTGTAACTCCATATCCAGTTTTCCAGTATTCTTAAACAATACTATAAAGATTCCCTCCAATAGGACTGTAGACGACGGCAAGGCTGGAATATGTGCACAGGGACTTCACAACACTTCTTTGCATCTATTTTTACTTCTATATTGACTAGAGACTAACTTTTACCTGGTGGACATGACATAAAACTTTAAACTGGATCAGCTCATGTTTTACACAGACAGGTGATTTGTGCACTGTGTCCAGCACGCTCTCCCAAAGTTCCTCTGAGATCTCCTCTCACAGATTATCGGAGAAAAAGAAAATGTATGAAGATTTATGACATCCCTTTCACTGTCTTTAAAAGTACATCCACAGATATATCAGCGTGTAATACAGGAAACTGAGGAAATCTACTGCCGACAACACTGCTGATTGGGTAATCTTGCTTTTACAGTATGGTTAGCTCGTATTTTTTTTCTTTCTCTGTGGTCTATATAGTTCAAGTTATGACAACATTAGAATTAAAACGTGCTTCAGTTATAAAATAAAACTTCAACTTAATTCTCCAGTAAAGTGTAGTACCTCCCACAGATGGGCCTGAAGTAATCAATTCTCAATGAACTGAAACCATTTGCTACATGAATCTGTACCTTTTATATGATGTCTTTAGGCAACTATTTTTTTGTTACATTTCTATAATATGTCCTTACACTGCCTAATTTTAGGACCTGACTCCCAGAAATTGCCTTTTCCCCACAAAGGTCATTAAACCTTCAAGATCATGAATAGGTTTGCAATTTCAGAGCACTCACATTTTTGGGCTTACGCTTGTAAGAGGCTGAAGTCATTTTTCATGCTCCTGTTTCACCAAACCAGAGGCGTATTAGGTTTGGCGCTTCTGAATTGATCAAAGGGATTTCTAGTCAAAGTAGTATAAACAAAATCACTGACATTTCTCCATCTGTAGTCAAGGATGGATAGCAAAGTCATAGGGTAACAAAGCTGGTAGGTTATTCGAATAATAAACATGATAAACCACTTTCTGCCATTATATGTTTTTATTTTTTTGTACTGTACTATTATTTTTATAGTATCTGAATTTAAATTAAAAAAATTGAGAGGTTTATACAGATTATTATCAGCATGGAGTTCTCTGAATGTTTCACATTTAACTAATATGCATCTGCTACTGATGCCAGTCCATTAGGAGTTACACCTTAGTTACACCTACTGTAGGAGTAGTCTTAAGCTTGGAAAGAAAAGCGTCTGGACTTCTTTAAGTTGCTTGAAGACGTTTCACCTGTTATCCGAGAAGCTCCCTCAGTTCTAAGGTCAAATGGTGGAGAGTCCCAGATTTCAGAATCAGAATCAGAATCAGAATGGGGTTTATTGCCAAATGTTGAGCAGGTTTACAACATTAGGAAATTGCTGCGGTGCTTCAGTGCAAACATAGTGTCATAAATAGCACTTAAATAGACATGGAAAAAAATAAAAGTAGGGATAAGAATTAAAAGTGCTACGTGGGAAGATATGTGCATGAGATATACATGAGATATATACATGAGAATAAGAATTAAGAGTGCTACGCTGAAAGATATATACATGAGTGCAGGTGGTGATCAGTGCCAAACATGGAATGATGCAGTGAACACAGCGTAGGGTCATGTGTTAGTGGTGGGAACAGTCATATGGTTATTGTTCATGTGTCCAACAGCAGAGGGGAAGAAACTGTTCTTATGGCGAGAGGTTCTGGTGCGAATGGACCGGAGCCTCCTGCCTGAGGGGAGCAGGTCAAACAGACTGTGTCCAGGGTGAGAAGTGTAACCCACATAAAATGAGGGTACCACTTTAAGGACTGATATGAGGAGAGATGGACAGCCTGCCCAACCAATCGAAATGCACAGGTCCCAGTATGTTTTGACCAATGGGAGAGCAGTCTGCCGCTGTATGTCCCACCTACGTGCTCTGTGTTTGCTGCTATGTGTGGAGGTAGTCGCGTGCTGGCAGGAGAAAAGAGAGACTGAAGCTTTTGAGCTGGAAAAAAAGTATTAGATATAAGTTGCAACCAACTGTGTTGCACATAAGTTCACTGGTTATCAGCTACCTTTCATGTTAAAAGTAGCCACAGTGAGTAAGCAGGCAAATGCTGCATTTTTCTGGTGACTTTAAAAAGTACCACGTGGAGCTAAACTGTTAGCCTTTGTTAGCTCTGGTTGCTATCAACTGCCTGGAAGTTCATCTCAATCTGCTTCCAGAAGCAAGGTAACACTTGAAGCGCAACTTATGTTTATTTTTCCTTCATGTCGTATTACGGTTATTAAAGAGAAAACAACATGTCCTGTTACGTTATTTAGAGCCCTGCATTTTCCGACCGAGAGACACTATGCCATTGTCTTCGGCCGTGATGCGCTGAGATCGGTGAGCACATGTTGTATGTCTCAGTTAGTTCACGTCTGTTTCACATTTTATTGTTGAGAAACTGAATTAATCTCAATTGTTTGATTAATAATTGCCGCATATGTGACATATATGCATATGCACTGACTTTACTTGGTTTAATGCATAGTTTATGTAAGAGAGATGTTTTATTTTTGCAAAATTGAGTATTTTTATTGCAAATTTATGTTGAATGTGATTTAAACAAAATCCTAAGTTGTGAATTATAGCTAGAACAGCATAATTAATATTTGAATTGCTCTTCTGACCCTGTCTGTTGACAGGTCAGGTTTTTTTTTGTATGCTGAATTGTTCCTGAGGTGGATTCCTCCGGTGAAATAGATGGCGAGCCTTCCCACCTGGACTTAGAGAGACTGAGATTCGCTTCTTTTCCACTTGATGATCTGCTGCACCTTGCGGTGTGGTAGGACTGTATCACTCACACTTTCACGCACAGCTGGTTATACATAAGACCACTGACTGACATTCTCTCATCCCTATTCTCTTTCACACCCTGGGAATTTTTTGGACTTTACCCCTTGGACATTTTTTATTTGGGACTTTAAATAATGAGCTGTTGTGTAGAGCATTCTCCACATGTGAAAAGAGTGTGAAATTTTCATTTGAATGTGCATTGGATTTGTGTAATCTGTTTCTATAAGAGTTAAGGAGTCAGGTTACTAGGGTGCACCCGAGCATTGAAACCCGAGCATTGAAACCCGAACATTGAAAACCAAAAATAACACTTGGCCAAGTCATTGCTTTAGTAGTTTGTGTTTTACTTTTCTTTTAATTTTTGTAAGTTTCCTTTCTACCATTGTAAAGTGTCTTTAACCTGTGCTTGTCAACCTTATGGTTTATGTCACTAAAGTTGGCTGGTTCTTTTGAGTTACATTCTTGTCTCTGTGTCTCATTTGAACACACCCCTGTGCTCCTATAGTCGAGCCTATTGGCCCATTGATATATTCTTTTCAACAATTCCCCTTACTGTGTTACAGTGAGAGCTTTGGCGAGCCAGCCAGGAGCATGGTTGTGTGTGTTTAAGTGCTAGACAATTTGTGTGTGGTGTTTAAAAGTGCTTAATCTGAGCTATAACTTCTAGAGAGAAAATGGATGTTGTGCTAAGTGAATCCGTCAGAATTCCCAATTCTGTAGTTGTTAGTGGGATCACAGGATCAGAGACTGATGAGGAAGTGTCCACTTTCCTCCAAAAATATGGTTCCATCAACCGTTACTTTCGTCTAGGCGATCCTGAGTCAGATTACCATAAGCACATGATCATCGAGTTTACACATGAGACTGCCATGCACACATTGGAGCCACTGTTACCTCTGCGGCTTCCAAGTACAACCCAAGCAGGCATCGTGTATGAGTTAAAGGCCTTAGGAAGTGTTTACTCCCTTGATGCCAGAAACAAAGCCACTAAAATGTACATGGAACAGCTCCGTGAAATTGCCAAACTGAGTGGAAATTCATTAGAGGAGATGTTAAAGGAAGAACTTAAAAATCTGGTTTCATCGGCAGGAAGTGCTATTTCCCAGTCATCTCAAACTGGTCCAGAATCCTCAACTGTACAGAGCCCACTTCCACAGAAAGACTTAACCAGCAAGGGAGACGTTTCATTTTCTGAGGACCCTCAATCAGGTGTACCTCTAGACTCCACAGTTTTGACATCACCAAATAACGCAAGTAAATCTCTTACCTCTCCCAATTTCAGTGAAAACCTGACTGATTTCAGCCCCTCACAGACTCTTCCAGCTTCTTCTGGGGCCGCTTCTAGCCCCATAATTGATGTTAATCCAACTGCTGTTCAGCGGGTAGTTGTTGAGCATGTAGTGCGCAGCAATGAGAGCTCACCCCAGTTCGCATCATCTGGTAGACTCAGGGCTTATTCGGGCAAGAGCCCACGTCCTAGCCATGAGGCAGATTATGATACGTGGCGAGCTAGTGTTGAAATCCTTATTAGAGATCCTTCTGTGTCTGATCTGCACTGCACACATCGTATACTTGACAGTCTGCTTCCTCCTGCTTCCGAGATGATTAAACATCTGAGTCCACAGTCTAGACCCTCTGCTTATCTTGAGTTGCTTGACTCTGCCTACGGAACAGTCGAAGATGGTGATGAGCTGCATGCTAGGTTCATGAGCACATTTCAAAATGATGGAGAGAGAGCTTCTGTTTTCCTGCAGAGGCTGCACACTGCATTAAGTAGAGCCATGAGACGTGGTGGTGTGTCCGCTCATGATTTTAACCAACAGCTCTTAAAGCAGTTCATTCGAGGTTGTTGGGAGAATGCACTAATAATCGATCTTCAGCTAGAACAAAAAAAAGAAAACCCACCTTCCTTTGCAGAGCTGCTGCTTCTTCTTAGGACAGAAGAAGATAAACAGGCTGCAAAACTGAGCCGCATGAGGCAGCATTTTAGTCATGCTAAGTCTGCCCAAAACTCTAGAAAGCAGCACGCCACGTCACACGTGCAACTCGCACACACCACCAATAATCTGGTGGACAAATCTGATCTTGAGACGCTAAAGCAACAAGTTGCTGACTTCAGCATTCAGCTTAACAGTCTTGTATCTGAGAATCATAAGACGAAACAACCTAAGCAGCAAAAAGCGAGGTCCGTCACACCTGACACCCACGGTGTGAAACCAAAAGTGGCCAGTCAGCATCCCTCCACATTTAAAGCTAACAGTAGACCACGTCCATGGTACTGTTTCCAGTGTGGGGAGGATGGTCATGTCGTCTCAGTTTGTGATAAAGCGCCAAACCCTTCCCTTGTAGCAGCTAAGAAAAGACAGCTGAAAGAAAAACAGGCTGCTTGGGAAGCCTCTAATGCTTCTCGAAGTGAGGCACATTTAAACTGAAGCCTACTCCCATAGAGGGACATATGGGAGTGGAGTCTTGCAATGTCAGTCCCAAAATCCTGAAACCTGCCATTAAAAACGTTAAAGTGGAAGGATCAAAATTTCCACATGGCCTTGTAGGAACTAAGACCACAGCTCAAGTAACTATTGCAGGAAGAGACACAAACTGTCTTTTGGACACGGGTTCACAAGTCACAACTGTACCCCAGTCTTTTTATGAAGAACATCTTGCAGATCTGACCATTCATCCCTTAAATGAGTTGCTTGAAGTGGAGGGTGCCAATGGCCAGTCTGTCCCTTACTTAGGATATGTTGAGCTTACCATCACCTTTCCTAAAGAGTTTGTAGGCTCTGATATTGATGTTCACACTCTGGCCTTGGTTATCCCCCATCTCCGCTCTACAGCCCATGAGCAGGTACTCATAGGCACAAACACCCTTGATGCCCTCTATGCTAATTACCAGAAGCTTTCACCCTTTCAGCCTTTGTTTAATGGGTATCAAGCAGTTCTCCAAATACTTGAGATGCGACAAAGAAACTTTAACTCTGGTAGCCTTGGTTGTGCAAAACTGACAGGTAAGATGCCTGCAGTCGTTCCTGCAGGACAGACTGTTGTCCTGGAGGCCTCTGTCAATGTAAATCCCGTGAACATGCAAAGAGATGCTGTCCTTGAACATCCTTCAGCTTCTTCACTACCAAATGGCTTGCTAGTTTCAGCAATTGCAGTCACTTTACCACGCAAACGTCAGTGTCTTCTCCCTGTCGTAGTGAGAAATGAAACCAACCATGACATTGTCATACCCCCCAAAACACCTTTGGCAGATGTTAATGCTATCTTGCAAGTGCTACACAAAGAGCAAACTGTCAGAGAACCAGACTGCTCTAAATTTCAAGCTAAGTCTTCCTCAGAACTGAGCTTTGATTTTGGAGATTCGCCCTTACCCACTGAATGGAAGGAGCGAGTTACAAACATGTTAAACGACATGCCAAATGTCTTCTCTCAGAACGAATTGGACTTTGGACACACTGACAAAGTCAAACACCATATCAAACTCAGTGATGCGACACCCTTTAAACAGAGAGCACGTCCCATACACCCCAATGATGTGGATGCTGTGAGACAACATCTACAGGAACTCCTTGATTCTGGTGTTATACGAGAATCTGAGTCCCCGTTTGCTTCCCCCATTGTTGTCGTTCGTAAAAAGAATGGCTCTGTTCGTCTGTGTGTAGACTACAGAAAGCTGAACCTGCAGACCATCAAAGACGCTTATGCCCTTCCAAAATTGGAAGATGCATTCAGTGCTCTTGCAGGTTCTAAGTGGTTTTCGGTCCTAGACCTCAAGTCTGGATACTACCAGGTCGAGATGGAGGAAGCGGACAAGAATAAGACCGCATTTGTTTGCCCACTTGGATTTTGGGAATTTAATAGGATGCCCCAGGGGATCACAAATGCGCCTTCGACGTTCCAGAGATTGATGGAGAAGTGTGTAGGAGATATGAATCTCAAAGAGGTTCTGGTGTTCATTGATGACCTGATTGTCTTCTCATCATCCCTGGAGGAACATGAACAGCGTTTGAAACATGTCCTGCAACGACTGATGTCATATGGCTTGAAACTGGCACCAGAAAAGTGCAAATTCTTTCAGACCTCGGTAAAATACCTTGGTCACATTGTTTCCGCAAGAGGAGTAGAGACTGACCCTGACAAAGTTGAGGCCTTAAAGACCTGGCCTATCCCCACAAATCTTAAGGAACTTCAGTCCTTTTTAGGATTTGCTGGATATTATCGAAGGTTTATTCAGGGCTACTCTATCATTGTCAGACCACTTAACGAACTAACCTCGGGCTACCCACCAATTAGGAAGCGGAACAACAAGCCAAGGACACACGCAAATTCAGAGTATCGCAACCCAAAGGAACCTTTTGGTCAGCGTTGGACACCTCAATGTCAGGAGGCCTTTGACCAAATAATAGCAAAGCTAACCTCCGCTCCAATCTTGGGATTTGCAGACCCCCAGCTTCCATATGTTTTACATACGGACGCCAGTACCATTGGCCTTGGTGCTGCCTTATATCAGGTACAAGATGGACAGTCCAGGGTCATAGCTTTTGCAAGTCGTGGTCTTTCAAAGAGTGAGAGAAAGTACCCAGCCCATAAGCTGGAGTTTTTGGCCCTTAAGTGGGCAGTCACGGAAAAATTCTCTGACTACCTATATGGTACAGACTTTGTAGTAGTGACTGACAGCAACCCTCTTACATACATCTTGACCTCTGCAAAGCTTGATGCAACAGGGTATAGGTGGCTGTCCAGTCTTTCCACCTATTCATTTAGTCTTCAGTACAGAGCGGGAAAACAAAATATGGATGCTGATGCGCTCTCGCGTCGTCCTCACAGTCCACCAGAGGATGATTATGCATCTAAGAAGGAGAGTGAGAGAATCCGGCAGTTCACACTGTACCATCTGAGCAACCCTGAGAGTCCAGAGACTGTTCCCTTGGATGTAATTCAGGCTATTTGTGAGCGCCATATGGTCACCTCAGCCGTAGCTAATGTTGGATCCACCACTTCTGGGTTGACCTTAGTTGAATCCCTCACTCACCAGTCCACAGCTATTCCCGACTGCTTCCAACAGGAGCAAGTGGATGGGCTTCCCATTGTCCACTCAATTTCTGAGAAGGAGTTGAGGCAAAAGCAGACATTGGACCCTGCTATCAATGCAGTGATTGTACTCTTGGAGACTGGCGAAACTCCACCTCCCAGCCTTAGGTTAGAGCTACCAGAACTTCCCCTGTTACTCAGAGAGTTAAATCGGCTTGAAATACAGAACGGAGTGCTCTACCGTAAGCGGCAAGATGGTCCCAACACCTCATATCAGCTTGTGCTCCCTGAGGAGCTAAGAGCCACAGCACTTACAAGCCTTCATCATGATATGGGCCATCTTGGAGTCGAACGAACAGTAGACTTGGCAAGGGCCAGATTTTATTGGCCGAAAATGCACATGACCATAGAAAAAATGGTCAAATCTTGTGAGCGATGTATTCGTCGAAAAACGCCTCCAGAGAAAGCTGCTCCATTGATAAACATTAAGACCTGCAGACCTCTCGAACTAGTGTGCATGGACTTTTTATCAATAGAGCCAGATCGCTCAAACACGAAAGATGTATTGGTCATAACTGACCATTTCACAAAGTATGCTGTGGCAGTGCCAACTCCAAATCAACGAGCACAGACTGTAGCAAAGTGTCTCTGGGACAACTTCATTGTCCATTATGGTTTTCCCGAAAAGCTTCTTAGTGATCAGGGTCCTGACTTTGAATCAAAGACCATCAAGGAACTCTGTGAACTTACTGGCATGAAGAAAGTGCGTACAACCCCCTGCCACCCTAGAGGGAATCCGGTTGAGAGATTCAACCGCACTCTTCTCCAGATGCTTGGGACACTGGATTGGTCAGATAAACTCCACTGGAGAGACTTTGTCAAGTCTCTGGTACATGCTTATAATTGTACGAAGAGTGACGTGACTGGATTTTCCCCCTATGAATTGATGTTTGGGAGGCAACCAAGACTGCCCATTGACTTAATCTTTAGGTTGCCCACTAATGCTACTAAGCAGACTCATTCCCAGTACGTCGGTAACCTAAAATCTCGTTTGGAAGAAAGCTACCGGATTGCCACAAATAATGCACAAAAGAATGCAGGTCGCAACAAAGCCAGATTTGACCGACGAGTGGTTGAATCAACATTGCAGAGTGGAGACAGAGTTCTTGTACGAAATGTGAAGCTGCGTGGAAAACATAAGCTGGCAGATAAGTGGGAAACGGATGTTTATATTGTCCTTAAGCGAGCTGGAGAAATGCCGGTCTACACAGTTAAACCTGAGGGTAAAGATGGACCTGTGCGAACTCTACATCGTGACTTGCTTCTCCCATGTGGATTTCTGTCAGCAGCTGCAGAACCCGAGACAGTCAAAACCCATCCAAACAGGAGACCCAGAACAAGGCAGTGTTCCGTTGTCGAGGGTGAAGATGAAATTCCCTCTGATATGGATGATGTATCTGATTGGACATTTCGCCCTCTCATTACATCAAAGTCCGATGTATATGTCCCAGTACATGAAACTCACAAGTTGAGTAAACCTCCTTGTGTGGTCAGACAATCAGCAGAACCAGAGGTGCCTACAGTTTCACTTCCACCTGATCCTCCTGCCACTAAATCCCTTGTAGAGGAAGGTGAAGGAATGATTCAGGATGTACCTGACCGTGACAACTCACCTGACCGTGACAACTCACCTGAACGTGACAACTCACCTGAACGTGACAACTCACCTGAAGCAAACATACTGCATGGGCTTGACTCAGCCAAAGGACTTCCTCAAAGTTCAGAATTGCAGCAGTCTGAGGAAGCTCCTCAAGATGATGGGATGAGCTCTGATGCAGCATGTGAAGAAGGATTAAGTGATGTGAACAGACCTGTTACTGAACAGCCTGAACCTGTGATGATCCAGAATAATGGACTTCAAGATGCTGAGCCATCTCTTCGTCGTTCTAACAGATTGCAAGCAAAGCCCAAGAGACTGCATTATGTGACACTTGGGAATCCTCTGATAACGGTGGTGAATTCTCTTTTTCAAGGCCTAAGTGAGGCATTGACTAGCTCTTTAAATGGATTTGAAGATCCAACTAGTAATTATGTTGGAAAGGTCAAAGCAGTGTAACTCAGTGCCACCCTGCAGATGCCCAGGGACGGGCATACCATCAAGAGGGGAGGGTGTAACCCACATAAAATGAGGGTACCACTTTAAGGACTGATATGAGGAGAGATGGACAGCCTGCCCAACCAATCGAAATGCACAGGTCCCAGTATGTTTTGACCAATGGGAGAGCAGTCTGCCGCTGTATGTCCCACCTACGTGCTCTGTGTTTGCTGCTATGTGTGGAGGTAGTCGCGTGCTGGCAGGAGAAAAGAGAGACTGAAGCTTTTGAGCTGGAAAAAAAGTATTAGATATAAGTTGCAACCAACTGTGTTGCACATAAGTTCACTGGTTATCAGCTACCTTTCATGTTAAAAGTAGCCACAGTGAGTAAGCAGGCAAATGCTGCATTTTTCTGGTGACTTTAAAAAGTACCACGTGGAGCTAAACTGTTAGCCTTTGTTAGCTCTGGTTGCTATCAACTGCCTGGAAGTTCATCTCAATCTGCTTCCAGAAGCAAGGTAACACTTGAAGCGCAACTTATGTTTATTTTTCCTTCATGTCGTATTACGGTTATTAAAGAGAAAACAACATGTCCTGTTACGTTATTTAGAGCCCTGCATTTTCCGACCGAGAGACACTATGCCATTGTCTTCGGCCGTGATGCGCTGAGATCGGTGAGCACATGTTGTATGTCTCAGTTAGTTCACGTCTGTTTCACATTTTATTGTTGAGAAACTGAATTAATCTCAATTGTTTGATTAATAATTGCCGCATATGTGACATATATGCATATGCACTGACTTTACTTGGTTTAATGCATAGTTTATGTAAGAGAGATGTTTTATTTTTGCAAAATTGAGTATTTTTATTGCAAATTTATGTTGAATGTGATTTAAACAAAATCCTAAGTTGTGAATTATAGCTAGAACAGCATAATTAATATTTGAATTGCTCTTCTGACCCTGTCTGTTGACAGGTCAGGTTTTTTTTTGTATGCTGAATTGTTCCTGAGGTGGATTCCTCCGGTGAAATAGATGGCGAGCCTTCCCACCTGGACTTAGAGAGACTGAGATTCGCTTCTTTTCCACTTGATGATCTGCTGCACCTTGCGGTGTGGTAGGACTGTATCACTCACACTTTCACGCACAGCTGGTTATACATAAGACCACTGACTGACATTCTCTCATCCCTATTCTCTTTCACACCCTGGGAATTTTTTGGACTTTACCCCTTGGACATTTTTTATTTGGGACTTTAAATAATGAGCTGTTGTGTAGAGCATTCTCCACATGTGAAAAGAGTGTGAAATTTTCATTTGAATGTGCATTGGATTTGTGTAATCTGTTTCTATAAGAGTTAAGGAGTCAGGTTACTAGGGTGCACCCGAGCATTGAAACCCGAGCATTGAAACCCGAACATTGAAAACCAAAAATAACACTTGGCCAAGTCATTGCTTTAGTAGTTTGTGTTTTACTTTTCTTTTAATTTTTGTAAGTTTCCTTTCTACCATTGTAAAGTGTCTTTAACCTGTGCTTGTCAACCTTATGGTTTATGTCACTAAAGTTGGCTGGTTCTTTTGAGTTACATTCTTGTCTCTGTGTCTCATTTGAACACACCCCTGTGCTCCTATAGTCGAGCCTATTGGCCCATTGATATATTCTTTTCAACAATTCCCCTTACTGTGTTACAGAAGGGTCAGCTGAGATCCGAGCTGCACGCCGCAATGTCCTGGAGGTGTACAGGTCCTGCAAAGATGGGAGTCTGCAGCCAATCACCTTCTCAGCAGAGCGCACAACACGCTGCAGTCTCTGTTTGTCCCTGATAGTGGCTCCAGCGTACCACACGGTGATGGAGGAGGTGAGGATGGACTCGATGATTGCAGTGTAGAACTGCATCATCGTCCGTGTTGGCAGGTTGAATTTCTTCAGCTGCCTCAGGAAGTACATCCTCTGCTGGGCTTTCTTGATGACGGAGGTGATGGTGGGCTCCCACTTCAGGTCCTGGGTGATGGTGGTACCCAGGAAGCGGAATGAGTCCACAGAGGTGATGGGGGTGTCAGTCAGGATGATGGGGGGGAGTGGGGCTGTGTGCTTCCTGAAGTCCACAATAATCTCCACTGTCTTCTGGGCATTCAGCACCAGGTTGTTGTGGCTGCACCAGGACACCAGACGTTCAACCTCCCTCCTGTAGGCAGACTCGTCCCCGTCCGAGATGAGTCCAATAACGGTGGTGTCATCTGCAAACTTGATTAGCTTGACAGACTTGTGGGTGGAGGTGCAGCAGTTGGTGTACAGGGAGAAGAGCAGAGGAGAAAGAACACAGCCCTGAGGGGAGCCGGTGCTGATGGTCCGGGAGTCCGAGACATTCTTTCCCAGCCTCACATGCTGCTTCCTGTCCGTCAGGAAGTCAGTGATCCACCGGCAGATGGGATCAGGCACATTCATCTGGGAAAGCTTGTCTCGGAGATGGTCTGGAAGGATGGTGTTGAAGGCAGAGCTGAAGTCCACAAACAGGATCCTGGCGTAGGTTCCTGGGGAGTCCAGATGCTGCAGGATGAAGTGTAGGGCCATGTTGATGGCGTCGTCTACAGACCTGTTGGCTCTATATGCAAACTGCAGGGGGTCCAGGAGGGGGGCCGTGAGGGTCCTGAGATGGGAGAGAACTAGGCGCTCAAAAGACTTCATGACCACAGATGTCAGAGCCACGGGTCTGTAGTCATTTAAGCCCTATGGGAGTGTCCCCCCAAGAGCGACATGGACCCCCTAATGATCCTCTACCTAATCACATGAGCCAAGGTGTGAAAATGGGTGTAGGTCACAACCTAGCCCCAAACCTGGCCCGACCCTATCATGTGATTTCCTGAGGTCAAAAGGCCCAGAATGTGAGTGTGTGTTATGGCGTCTAAGAAGGGATCTCAAAACTGAATTATAGATGGCAGACAGCTGGTGTCGTAAGCCACCGGCTCTGTTCAAAGATGGTCATTCACAGTGGATATTCAATTCAATTTTCAATTCAATTTTATTTATATAGTGCCAAATCACAACAACAGTTGCCTCAAGGTGCTTTATATTGTAAGATAGACCTACAATAATACATTCAGAGAAAAAAAACCAACAATCATATGACCCCTGTGAGCAAGCACTATGGCGACAGTGGGAAGGAAAGACTCTCTTTTAACAGGAAGAAACCTCCAGCAGAACCAGGCTCAGGGAGGGGCGGGGCCATCTGCTGCGACCGGTTGGGCTTCTTTCAGCTCCTTAGACTACGATGACCTGGATGACTGAGAACTTTACAGACATACTGTAAGACTAAATGCTACTTGAAAGAACAGATGCATGCAGATACACACCCCCTCCATCATACACAGGCACAGGCCACACATTCGAATACATAACATCTTAAATTTAGAACACCAACCCCTCCCCACAAACCATTAATATGTAGCTGGCAAAAATTGCATGACTAATAAAGTAGAGGAAGAAAGTTTGGTCAGTTTATTTGTATAACCTACTATCAAATGTTAAAGTCCAAAGCCCTTTCGGAGCTGTGATACCATTAGCACACAGCAATCAACAACACAAATAACTGGATGTTTTTGCTACCTTGTGTCTTCCTGACCCTGTTTCTGTCAATCAATCTTTTTTTTGCCAGTTCGACCTCACTCAACAGGTAGTTTTCAACCCAGTAAAGCACAGTGGACCGAAAACTGGGACCAGCTATTGGATTATCCATCACATAATCTTACAAATTAGACTAAGTTTCAAATACCATCATAGTTGAGGTGTACAAACAGTTTAACATATTCACTTGTCTGCAGCAATAAAGTTTTGTCTCTGAAACGAATACGAGGTGTGGAATTGCATAATATGACCAATTCTGTGCGTGTGTGTGTGTGTGTGTGTGTGTTTTTGTGGGTATGTGTATGTGTGACAGCTAGTCAACCTGACATTCAACTTGCCAGCTAGCAGACAGGAACATGAAACAGGAAATTGCTTTTGGGACAGCCAATCAGAAAATGCTCTCTGTAAACAGGAAGAATCCATCAGAGTAGTCTTGTCAGGTGTCAGTCATTTTAACAATGACCTGTTTTCATGCCTCAGTGAAAATGTCAGTCATCACTTAATCCCACCTCTGGAGAAAAGTACTTAGGATTGTATTAGGTTGTGCATGGCAAAACCCTTTCCATTTTATTTTAGGTCTTTTTTTAAATCATGTGGGTGGTATAACTGAAACATCTCTTGGTTTATTCCCAATTTGGGAACTTTGTTGTACACATCTAGGTTTCTGTGTTTTGCTATATAGCTGAAAACATTTTTTTGAGATGGTGCATATTTTCCCATATGGAAAAGAAATAGTAAAAACTTATATGTGATTACTCATGGCCACTTTCATGAGTAAATCATATAAGGCTTACATGATTTACTCATGAAAGTGGCCACTTTCTCATTACTTTCATATATTGTTTTAGTAAGTATCCAAAACATACAAGTTTCATTATATAATTTTTCAAGGGATCTTATATCTGTTTTCACTCTTATATGCTTTTCATACAAGTTTCACACAAGACAGATACAAACTTTATAAGATTTATTTATATATATATATATATATATATATATATATATATATATATATATATATATATATATATATATATATATTTAAAAATATCTTTTCCATATGGGTTCACAGCCTGTTGCGGTGGCTCATTAGACAAATCACCAAGTTACCTCAATCTTTACTGCAGGAGTTTTTCTTTTAAGTAAGTATGACGGAGATGTTAAACCCTAATCAGAGCAGTCAAGACAAAAGTGCTTAGTTCTTGCAGTCTCCATTTTCCATGTAACAAAATGTTGGGTGCACTCTCTACTACTCTTCCTTATCTTGCCCCTGCATTGCAGAGGGTGGGCTGACAGTGGTCCTTGAATGTTATACTGTCAGAGCCAAGCTGTGTGTATGCATGTGTGCACTTGACTGTGTGTAATCTGTCAGAGCCTAGAGAAACAATCAACAGCTCACCCTGTCAGAGAGCCACTTAAGACCTGACAAAAAACACACACGTGTGCACACGCACACACACAAATGGTATCATGAGAATGCCAGGGTTGACACGCGCTGCTCAACTGGTGACGGCACTAAATGCACAATTATTCTCCATTCCTTTTGTTTTCATCCAGTGCTATTGTCTCTGCCTCTTTCACTCCTCTTATTTATCTGTCGACCTATTCATTCAATTACTTTGCAAGCAGTAGCACAATCACAAAGCATTTTCTACACATGGAACACATCAGTTACAGTTAGGAGAACATGAGAAAAAGAAAGAATCCTCTAAAAGCAATCTCTTGCAATTGGTTTTATTATTTGGAAAATATTTTTAATGATTAATATTCTGAAGTTGTATTGTTGTGTCTAAACAACACTATCGAAAGAACTTGCATACAAAAATACCCACTATTGATGCAAATGCTGCTAACAAAGCATTGCAGGATTTTGGTTTTTGGTGTTTATGTAACACCAAAAATGTATCACAGATGTCAAATCCCTTTCAAATCAAAGTAATTGCTCTTTCTGAAGAAGAAAGCAACCTGGGATAATCTACGCTAACAGAGACGAAAATATGTATGTTTTGTTTCAATCATGTCTAAAAATTTAGAGTTTACTAATGTCTAATTAGGCTTTGCTTCCAGGCATGTCTGTTGTTATTACTGACAGAGGCCAAACAACTTCATACTTTCCCCTCTCTTGATTTCCCAGCACTTACAACCTGGAAACAAGTTCCCCATCCCTAACCATTAAGCTTCTCTCACCTTTGCACAAACATATTGAAGCCTCCACTGGATGCGTGTGATATTTCAAACAAACCAACATGACTTCCAACAGTGCTCTAAATTTAAAAAGCAGAGCGTTTTGTGGCACAGCAGAGTGCAAATTTTCAAACTCAACTACACAAAAAAATGGGAGCAAAAACACAACTATTTATCACCTTGCCTATGGGATTTGAATAAATCAGGAAAATCAACAGGACTCCTGTGTGGGTAATCAATCAGCGGTTGTATCTGTCCTCTCATTTATAGAACATCAATGTCCACTTTGTTTACATCTATGCTACACTCTTTCTTTCACTGCTCAAAATAAAAACAAAAACACATAAAAGATGACAATACCACTAAAGCTTTAAGTGTCAGTGATGATTGTGTGTGCCTCTGTTTTCATTATATATTTACCGCTCGACACATGGTGCCTCAGTCATGCTGATTTGTACAAAGACCCCTGCGTTATCTGGCTCATCATTGCAATCTGTGTGTGAGATGTGTCTTACCATATGCTTGGTGCTTCTGTCCCGCTGATTTCCAGGAAGTCATATTTGTCCTCTAATAAGAAGTCATTGAAGACGAGAGCTATGGTGTCCCCGGGCTCAGCAAGGATTGACCACGTACAGTCCAGGTTGTTGTCGTACTCTGCTGGGTATCCAGGGCTGGTTATTGAACCCGCGGTGCCTCGTAACGTACCGCCACACGCTCCCTCGGCTGGTTAGAAACAGATGAAACGAATGCTATTTTTATTATTTCATATACTGATTTTGTAACTTAACTTCTTGGCCTTCTTGGGTTGGCTTATCATTTATTTCATGTTTTTTGTGTCAATAAAGTTTTCACACATTAAAAACCACACTTTTTGACACATGCCTCTCTAACATTAGCAGACAAATAAACACAATGCACACACTATGAGCTGAGATAAATACAGTATTGTCATTATCACATCATCACTATGATTTAGATCATCTGTTAATTTTCATTCACAACTACTCATTTAGTAAACCCTCAATAGAGCTATTCAACCATCTACTCACTCTAATGGAAGACATATGAACAGATCTGTTCTTGTCTGTAGACTAATGAACCATTAAAGGGGCTTTACTTAAGGATGTTGGGCACCATCTGGTTGATACAGTAGTTTGTGATGTAATTTGAGGCAGACTTTTCTGTGCATTGGAAGCAATCAATACACAGGGGCTCTCATCTTCTGGCTAATGACCCTTATGTCAAGTTTCTTCAGTTCTCATGATCTTAGCGATGTGATTTTTTTTCTCATCTTTTACTTTCATGGCTATAATTGGTGAACAGTTTTTCATTTCCTTCAATCGGAGCTTAGTTCAGTTCAAATGAAAGAACTGAAAGACTCCAATGGAGACAATGGAAAGTACATACAGTTTACTTTTGAACTTAGCTTTGGGTCATGATTATGTGAAAGGTATCTTGTCAGTTTCATTTAAGTAAAAAGAATGGTTTCCATCTTCTAAACTGTATTTACTGCAAGTCCTTTGAACGGCATTACTAAAAAATTTCTAGAAGCAATATCAATGAATTGAAAATGGAAAGAAAGAAAGAAAAAATGTCTTGCCTCTGCAAAAAGGCGATGGGAAGTCCCATTGTGCTCCACTTCCAGGCGATACGATGCATGTGAGGATACTGTGTCCTTCCAATACAAACCCTGACTCACAGCTGTATCGGATTTTATCCCCCATGTTGTACCGCGAGCCATGAATGACTCCATTTGGAATGAGACCAGGGGTGCCACATGTATGACTCGGCAGCACTGAAACAAAGAGAAGAGCAGACAGAGAAAATCGTTTATTACCTCCAAAATATCCATTAATTTAACTATTTGTTATAGTGAAAAATAACCAACCAAGAAGTTCTTGCAGTATTTTTTAATATTCGAGTGTTAGTGTGAACTACAAACTTTTTGGCTTGTTACCACATAAAACAGCTCAACTATAGATCTATTAGTCAGTCAGGGTTACTGAGCAATTTGTGTTTACTTTGAAGCGGTAAAAATATCCAGTACAAAATAAGCAAAATGCTTTGAGTTCAGCATTTTGCTTTTATTTGTCTTAATCAGTTAATTATTAAATATACTATATTTTACAGTCAACCTAATTACCCACACAAAATGACACATATTGTATGTATGTTTGGTTTTCCCAGGAAACCTAAAAATATGCTAAAGTGACTGCGTGGTATTGAGATGTCTGGCAAGCATTTTGCCTCCAATGTGCATCTGTTGCTGCGCGTTCTTAGATGACACAGCTCTACAGTGGGAGAAGCTACAGGCAGTTCATGGTATAACTAGGCCAAAATCAACTATGACTGTAGCCAACACGCCTTAGCTTCACAGAAGGGGCAGCAACACAGTGGCTGTAGTTCAACCTGGACAAATTCCACTGTATCTAACCCTGGTGTATGCTGTGTGTTATGTGTACTTGTATAACTGGAGCATGTTAACTTGCTGGGTGTGTAATGTCTGTTCGTAATGTGCATCCAAATGGCTTTTATGTGTATCTGTCTATGGGCATGCACTGTGCAGTGTGTTTATGTGTAAGGGGTGTTGAGTAAGTCAATCTGTGTGTTTGTGTACGCTGTTCCAGTTAAATGCTAGCATGGTAATTAGACAAAGCTTCACCATGAGACCCTGTGAACTAGGACACTGAGAAAGGGGAAGGGATGGGGTGAGAGGAAGACAAAGAGAGCAAGAAGAGGAGAAAAAGAGAGAAAGAGAAAGCTACAGACAAGAGAAGAGGGAGTAGGAGAAAGACTAGTGATATAATGAAGGAGAAGGAGTAAATGGGAAGAGAGCGGTGGGGAGGAGGAGGTTGGAAAAGAAGAGGAGACTCCAGTCACACAGCAAAACAGAGAGGTGAACTAATTGCAGTGGGGTCCAAACATGTATAATTTACTATAATTGACTCATTATTTGGATTGTATGAAGTCATGCATCAGAGACAAGTTACTTGCACTCAGCTGACCATTCTGTCCTCTGCACAAACATCCACCCTGCTCTGTTTGAATACGGTGAGGCACAAAACCAAATCCAAAGCCCAAGCTAAATCACTGACTCAAGGACAGGTTGAAGGAGTGAAAGAAGAATGGGGAAAAAAAGCAAAAAAAAGAAAGAATCATGTGTTCAAGCCAAGTCATTAGTCACAGTTATGTGACTGTAGAGTTCTGTGTCTGCCAAGCTGTCATGTTAAAAAAAGAAAGAAAGAAAAATACCTGCCTCATGCTCAAAGGGTTTCCCTCATATAGACAAATCAGAGTGTCCTAAGGCCTAAGTATCCTTGTTAACACACTTGATGTTTTGATATTTTATCATCAAACACCAAGTGTGGTGGTTTAACTATCATGTCATCTCCTAAAATTAAATTTTAGGTGTGATTTGGGAATCACAGAAAACCATTTGCACATTCACACCTATTTAAAATCACCAGTTAACCTAACTCCACTATTTTATGTATTTGGACATGTGGAAGGAAGCCGGAATACCTGATAGAAGCCACGCAGACACTGGCAGAACATGCAATCTATACACAGAAAGACCCCAGCCCGATGGTGGACTCAAACTCAGGACCTTGCTATGAGGTAACAGTGCTAATGTCGTATATATATTTGGTAGATCCTGCACTGTATTGTGACTTGTGTGTGACTTGGGCTTGAAGTTGTGTTGTACGCCACATCCCCACTGAGTTCCTGATGAAGGCTCTTAGGGTCCTGTTGATCTTGTATAGTTTCAGGCATTCCAGGATCCAGGTGTGGGGCATCGAGTCATTGACCTTCTTGTAACCAATCCAGTCAGGGCACAGGTTGGTCAGCCTAGTCTTGCAGTCTCGGGCGACTGCCTGGTCTACCAGTAGCTGGTGTTTTGCGAGCAAGATGTTAATGATAACCAAGTGGCTGGCCTAGTATACAGCTGAGCTGATACTGTGCTGAGTATGGTCTGGAAGTACCAATATCAAAATGGAATACACCCCCAAAGGTGGTTGAGAATAACCAAGCTAGAATCCTGTGGGACTTCCAGATACAGATAGAGATACAGATAGAGAAACTGCTGATGAGTAGTGGTGGTAGCAGGTGAGTAGCAGTGGTGGACAAGCAGAGGAAGATGGCCATAGTGATCAATATAGCACACCAAGTGATGGCAACATCAGGAAGTGTGAACACAAGAAGGTCAAGAAACCAAGGATTGAGAGCAAGAGAAGATATGACTGGTGAATGTGTTAACTGGAACACTAGGAGCAGTGACCGCCCAAAATGGGTGATGGCCTTAGGAGAATGATATATGAGATCTCTATCCAGAAGGGTGCAGACCTGAGACTAGGCATATATTAGGGAGAAATTTAACATTTTCCCCTCAAAGTTGATGTGTTAGAAGCAGGAAAAATGAGCAAGCATAACAATGAGTGAGTTTGACATGGGTCAAATTGTGATGGGCAGATGACTGGGTCAGAGCAACTCCAAAACTTTAGCGCTTGTAAGATGATCCCTGTCTGCAGTGGCCAGTATCTATCAAACCCAAGGGGAGCATTGGCTGACCCGTGCGGTGTGATCCAACAAACGAGCTACTGTAGCTCAAATAACTGAAAAACATGATGTTTGTTTTGATAGAAAGATGTCAGGACACACAGCGCATCGCAGTTTGTTGTGTATAGGGGTGCATAGTCCCAGCTGGGTACAGAGTGCCCATGCTGACTCCTGTCAACTGCCAGAAACTCCAACAATAAGCATGTGAGCATCAGAAATAGACCAGGAGAGGAATACATCATGTGGCTTATCGGGAATGTGTGCATCACTTTCCTGGAGAACGCCCGGCACCAAGACACACTGTGAAAAGAAAGCAGCCTGTCCATACTTGATGGGTCATGGCTTTTGTGGCAGCAAAAGGTGGGCCCACATATATGAGTCATAGATAGGTGGTAAGTTGATAAGTTAGCTATTTTTAATTCAGAGGAACAAATGGCTGTTTATTTGCCACTAACAATCAGGACTAGTTTGGGGATATTCCACATTAATTACAATGTAAATCAAGTCTGCAATAAAAGCTGTGTGCACAACTTCTTGATTTGTTTGGCATGTTTTTAATCAGACTTGTTTAGCTCTGACCTCGTGCCTGGGAAAGTTCAAATTACCCATTTGTAGTTGCATTCAGCAGCATAATCACATTGATTACTTAATATTGGACGGCTCCATGGTTAAAAATTGCAATTATCTAGAATTTGAGGTCATTGGGATTTATTTATTTATCATTAATTTATGGTGAACACATAGTGGTGTTTTGCAAAATAAGTAATCACAACAGCACGAGAATTAGCACCTTGCAGTTGTGTGTCTCTGCCAACCAGTCAAGTTGCAGTTTTCATCTATAATCATGTACTCTGCTATCCAATTGGTATGTCAGTGTCATCTAAATATATACTACTGCACTCACACCATTGTCTGAGGGAGTTTTTTTTAAAGATAAATATACATAAATATACAAGAAAAGCAACAAAGTGCTCCGGGAGAGAAAAAGCTAAAGTCCCAACTAGAAACTTGATTGGCAGATTGGATCCCACTCCATGTGGTAATGGGGAAGAAGTTCATTCCACCAGTCATCACTGGAAACTTACTACCTATTTGTATGTCTGTTGACAAAGTAAGAATAAGGGGACCCAAATCTTTTAATGTAGATCAATAAAATTAAAGTTGAAGACTTGATTTAAGCTTAGAGGAAAACCAGATTAAAGTTACAGGAATGGTCAGCGTAATCATGAGAATGAATGCATTGTAATGTCCTCTGAAGTCATGGAAAGATGACTGCGTACAAGTGAACGTGCTTGTGTGTGCTTATGTGAGATTCTCCTGAAAGTGACTGATGGTGCTCCTCTGTTGTGCTCGTCCCTTCCAGCCCTTTACAGCCTTAGGGCAGGTCAGTGTGTTGCTATAGCAACTCTTCGCAAGGGCAACATTTCAGTATTGATGAAAAGGTGACGCGAGGTTTAGACACGCAAAATGAGTGAATGAAAAAAGAACGAATAGAGGATGGAAGAGAAAGAGTTGGGAGGGGAAGAACAAGTTGTGTTAAAAGGGAAAGAACAAATGAAGGGTTACGGAAGTAAACAATGACAGCCAGAAGGAATGAGGAAGTGAAAGAGACAGGAAGCGGTGCATGAGAGAGGTGTTGATAAAGCCTTTTGGTAAATCATTAATACACTATTATTATTGTCTTGCAGAATTCTTGAACATAGATATTTGTATCCTACTTTCTGTTTGATCCTTTCTAATTTGTTTTTATTCTGTCTGTGTGAATTAAACATTCCCAGAGTGCTTCATCATTAGTTTCTCTTTCTCTATTGCTGCCACAGAAGCACAACAAGATTCTTCTATAGTGGGATACAAATAACATATATGATATACTGTAAATAGGAATGTATATAGATACAATTTTATAGATACCAGTGTTATTATTAAGTATACCTATGGTCCAGTTCTTTATGTATTCTTTTAATTAGGTCTGATTAAATTTTTGTTTGAAAAAAGCAAGGACTAAGATTTTCAATGTTTGCTCATTTTTTTAACATCTTTGAGTCTGAACATATGTGTAGAATCACAGATAAAAAAGATATGTTAGAGATCTATATCTAAAGAGGCTGATGATAGCAAGTACAGAATGGGTTGCTTTCATTAAAATGTCAGTCACAACTAATAAATAAATAAATAAATAAATAGAAAACTGTTAACATCAAGTGGAAAAAAACAGTACAGTACATAATTAATACAATAGATAGAATGATGTCAGAAGATCAAAATGCTATTATTTTGATGTTCTCTGTGAACTGTCAGTAAAAACACGGGGAATACGTGGAAAATGACCCCTACATCTCTGAGACAAACAAAACAACTGGAGTGAAATATATTTGTATCCAGAGCATGTAACTTGCCACAAGCTAATGTTGGAACAGATGTTTTGTCAAATCCAGCTCCTCATACCTGGCAAAAATCACTAATTTCTTGTTTGGTTTCCAGGGGGCTGTAAAGTTAAAACCAAGCGGAACCAGAACAAATGTCAGAGTGTGTGCGCATTTTGCCAAACAGGGATTTGGACAGATGTTAACATTTGAAATATGTTGGGGAAAATTCAACTTTCCACAGAGATTAAAACTTTGGCTTAACTTTTTTTTTTTTTTTAAATAAAAAGACTTTTTGGACTTTATTTCAACTCAACTCAAAATTCAGGTCAGTTTTAGTTTTGAATCCAAAACACTCCCACAACCTCGGTCACCCAAAGCCTTGTAAGTGAACTTTAGAGAGCAAACTATTCGGTCTAGTATGTCCCTTTGTAAGAAAATGACAATTTCTTCACAGTTAGAAGAAATTGGCTAATTTTAACGTAATGTTTGCACAATTAACATACAAGCACAATTTTTAGGAAAAGATGCAGATGAAATGTATTTACTGGCCTACTATCCTCTTTTACCACTGAAGAATTCACTTCATGTCTCTGCTGGGACAGTGAGTTCACACTGAAAGCATCTCTCTGTGGGTGCAATCCATAATTCATTAACACCTTTACTCCGTTCCCATGGTGTATATCTATAAATAAATATCATCTCCATACTGTTTTAATCTCTAGTTTTTCATATAAAGTTGTTTCAGTTGGAAAGATGCCAAAGCCCCTGAGCTAAATGAACTCCCCAGCATAGCTAATGTTCCCAAGGCACAAATGTATTAACAGCTTGACTGACACGTAATGCTTTACAGCTCTAACCAAACAAACTGTGATAGGGCTCCTGGCCAATTATGGCCAAGAACCATTGCTAACTGACTGGAGGCCCCTCACCACTCAATGAGCTCTCTCTTAGTTTCAATATTCATCATCTAATGTAGCATTATGGACACCACTAACTCATAATTCAAAGCTATTATTAGGGTGTTTCACATTCTGAGGACACCTTTGCTTGAGCCCTTAGAATTAATTCTCACCCTGTGGTTGTGGGACATGTGGGACTTATTTAAGGGCAGTGTTGGGAAGGTTACTTTTAAAATGTATTCCATTACAGAATACAGAATACATGCCCCAAAATGTATTCTGTAACCTATTCCGTTACGTTACTCAATGACAGTAACGTATTCTGAATACTTTGGATTACTTAATATATTGTGGCGAGTTCAGACAAGGAGGAGACGGAGGTATCAACAAATTTCCCACGTGTGGGACTAATAAAGGTTATCTTATCTTATCGTTTGGTCTTGCTTCCCGTGAGCTAGCCAGGGAGCACAGCCGTTTATTACATTTGCAGAAGAACACACTGCCACTAGCTAACTGCTCAGCGCGGCAACCACTGTCACTACCCGATCCGTACCGGAAACCCGATCGGTACCCCGCATGCGCGAAAGGTTTCTACTTCCGGTCGTAGCGTTTTACGATAGTTATGGGTCAGAGAGCCAAGCGACAAGGTAGCACCAGACCTAGAGGCATCATCGTGCAGTTCACCTCCCGAATCTACAGAGATGCTGTATGGAAAGCAGCCAAAACATCCTCCTACCTGCAGGACAATCATTTGAGGTTCGCTGAAGATCTGTCCAGGGAGGACAGAGAACGTCGTGACAAACTGTGGCCGATGATAGACAAAGCCCGTAAGGAGGGTAAGCCGGCTTATTTCGTGGGAGGCCGAGGATTCATCAGTGGATCAGAAGTTTTCCCTCCTTCATAGAGACGCTTATTCAGTCTCCGAAATGACATTTCTGTGAGCTTGTTTGCATGGTGAACTTGATATTTTCACCCTCAGGTTAAAATTTTATTTTGTGTTGAAGAGTGTGTTTATCTATAAAAAGCTATATTTAAACCATAGTAGATAGTTAAAAACTGTATTTTTGTAAGCTTAGTCACTCAGGGTTTTTACTGTTCTACTACCTAAATTGTGCAGCACCCGGTCCCCTTATCCTATAGATCTATTCTTAGCTGTGGAAGTTTAGAACTTACTTTTTCTCTTTCTTTTTTCTAATAACTTTGTCTTTTTCATTTGTTTCTCTTAATACCAGGGGTTTAAGACAAACATGTAAACGCAAAGCTTTGTTTTTATTTGCCAAACAATTTAAAACAGATTTTTGCTTTTTCCAAGAGAGTCATTCCACACCTGCTGATACAAATTTTTGGAAATCACAATGGGGTAATGAAGTCTGGTTGTCCCATGGCTCTGAGCGTTCTGCTGGAGTTGCCACGCTTAAAAATTCTTTTTCTGGAGATGTGTTACACTCTGACTGTGACACCTTAGGACACTACCTCTGCTCACTAATCAGACACAATAACAGTACTTTCATTGCAGTAAATATATATGGTTACAATAATAAAACTGAAAATGATAAATTACTTGACTCCTTAGAAGAAAGAATTAATTTCTGGCTCTCCAAATACCCAAATTCAGTCCTCTTAATTGGTGGAGACTTTAACATTGCTTTAGACAATACGGTTGATAGGTGGCCTCCAGGGCAGCAGTCTTCATACAGTGCAAACTTAAAAAAATTTATGGGAAAATTTAATCTTGTGGATATTTGGAGAGAAAAATTTCCAGATGATAGACTCTTTACTTGGAGCAATAAGACAGGATCCAGGCAATCACGTATTGACTTTTGGCTTGTTTCTGACTGTATTGATAAAGATAATATTACCGTTAATATACTTGCCACCCCCCTCACTGATCATAGAGCAATTCACATTAACGTCCAAATGTTTACACTGGATACTATACCTCATAAATTCTCTTATTGGAAGTTAAATAATTCTTTACTAAAAGATAAAATGGTTAACATGCAGATTAATAACTTAATTGTTTATTATTGGAACAAAGCTAACAGAGAGAAGTCCTTTTGTACCAATTGGGAACTTTTTAAATTTGAAGCATGCAAATTCTTGAGAAGATACGGGAGTCAAATTGCTAAATTAAGGAAAGCTGAAGAACAAGAAGTAATAAGCAGAATTGCCTCTTATTACCAGAAGTCCCCAGAAGAAATCTCAGAGAAAGATAAATTAAGTTTACTAGAACTTCAAAATAAATTGGACGGTTTATATCGACGCAAGGCTGAGGGTGCTTTCATAAGATCCAGGAAGAGGTGGCTGGAGGAGGGCGAACAAAATTCTGCTTACTTTTTCAGACTTGAAAAATACAGATCAAAAACAAACTCTATTCATCAACTAAATATTAATGGCATTGTCTCTGACAATCCTAGAGAAATTTCACATTTCTGTGCCGAATTCTATACTAAACTATATGACTCAAAATATAATGAGGCTGTCTCAACAGGATTTTTCAATAATATTAAAAACCTAAAATCTATTGTTGTGGAAGATAGAAGTTCTTGTGACAGCCCTCTGACTGTGGAGGAAGTTTGTAATTCCATTTCTGCACTTAAGGCCAATAAATCTCCCGGCACAGATGGTTTGACTGCAGAGTTTTATAAATCATTTTCTAATCTCCTGGCTCCGTTTTTACTGCAGGTTTTTACAGAAAGTATAGAGAATAACACCCTCCCCCCTTCTCTTACTCAAGGTCTCATAACACTTATTCCAAAACCAAACAAAGACTTACTCTTTATTGATAATTGGAGACCCATCTCCCTGCTTAATAATGACTATAAGGTTATGGCCTTAATACTTGCTAACAGAATTAAAGAGGTCTTGGAAACAATTATTGATGAGACACAATCAGGCTTTATGAGAAACAGACACATTTCTAATAACATTAGACTGGTTTTGGATTTACTTGATTACTCTGATCTGATACCTGACAATAGTTTCATTCTCTTCCTGGATTTTTATAAGGCTTTTGATACAATTGAACATCAATTTATTTTCCACTCTTTGGAAAAATTTGGCTTTGGCAAGTTTTTCTGTAAAGCTGTCAAAACCTTATACACAAATGGCAATAGTTCTATTAAAATGATTAACGGCTCCACCCCGAGATTTGACCTGAAACGTGGTATTCGCCAAGGATGTCCTATTTCACCATATTTATTTTTACTTTGTACACAAATTCTTGCAACTAATATTTCAAACAGTGTTGTACAAGGAATCACCATAGCTGATAAGGAGCTCGTCATCAGCCAGTTAGCCGATGACACCACACTCTTCTTGAAGAATGCAAACCAAATCCCTCCAGCCCTTACTGTGATTAGTGATTTCTCTGAGGCCTCTGGTTTATGCCTAAATCTTAAAAAGTGTGAGTTACTAGCAATTAAAGACTGCCCTGCAAATACTATCTGTAATATCTCTGTTAAACAAGAAGTCACATACTTGGGACTCTTAATATCCAAAGACCAAAAATCAAGATGCTCTTCAAACTTCACTCCAATTATACAGAAAACCCTAAAAAAGTTCAACCAGTGGCTGCAAAGGGACTTGTCTTTGAAAGGTAGAGTGTTAATTACTAAAGCTGAAGGGTTATCCCGATTAACATATGCTGCTCTCTCCTTACATCTGGATAAGAAAATTAGTAAAGATATTGACCGTATGCTCTTTAATTTTATATGGAAAAACCGTACGCATTATATTAGAAAAACTGTTGTGATGAATAAGTACGAATCAGGTGGGCTTAACGTCTTAGACTTTTCTACTTTAAATAACACTTTCAAAATTAATTGGGCCAAACATTTTCTTAAAAACCCTACCTCTATCTGGAACTTTATACCATATTATATTTTCTCTCGTTTTGGTGGCTTTAATTTTGTTTTAAATTGTAATTACAATGTTGAGAAACTCCCTGTAAAGCTTTCATCCTTCCATAAGCAGGTCCTCTTAGCGTGGACCCTCATTTATAAACACAACTTCTCACCTCACAAATACCTTATCTGGAACAACAGAGATATTTTATATAAAAATAAATCACTTTTCCTGGAAACTTGGATCCAAAATGGGATCCTGTTGGTGGCTCAGCTGGTTAATAGAGAGGGACAACTACTTACTTACAACGACTTTATTGCACTATATAATTTTCCAATCAGTGTTCAGGAATTCTCAATGGTGCTTGGTGCCATACCCTCAGGGACTTTAATGTTATATAAAAACACTGACAGCTCGATCTCTACCTCAGTCACTCTCTCTGGTCCAGCTGAGTCACCAATAGGAAAAATCTGCTTTTCACAGGAACTTGGTAATAGCAATAAAAGAATACGTAGTTTATTCCAAGAAGATATCGTCTCTCTCCCATATATAATATCTTATTGGAACAGATTTGTTCCAGATATCAAGTGGAAGACAGTCTGGATGGTCCCCCATAAATATTTGATTGTAAATAAGGTAAAAGAAGTCTCATTTAAAATTCTACATAAATGTTATCCAGCCAGTCACTACATGGTAAAATTTAAAAGGGACATAAATACTAATTGTACTTTCTGTGGGGATCATCCAGAAACTGTGACACATCTTTTTTGGTACTGTTCTTTTACACAGAGATTCTGGAAGGAATTTAGCGGGTTTGTTATTGTCCATATTTTAAGGGAGTTTTCTTTACGATGGGAAAATGTTTTATTCTGTTTCTTTAAGTTCCCCAAGAAGCATGATAAATGTTTTTTTATGATAAATTTGTTAATACTTTTAGCTAAATTTTATATCCATAAATGTAAGTTTACTAACAAAACACCATATTTCTGTCATTATTTTAAGGATGTGGAAATGTACATACAATCAATATCAGACTCCACCAACAAAAAGGCTCTCAAAACAATTTATGTATGTGAATTTTTGCGTGTATTCTTATAATTGTTACCTTTTTCTTTTACCCCTGGCTTTGTGTGTTCATGTTCTGTTGTTTTGTATACTTCATCTGTTCGTATGTTGTATACTCATTGTTTGTTAAATAAAGTTTATTTAAAAAAAAAAAAAAAACAAAAAAAAACTACCCGATCCGTACCGGAAACCCGATCGGTACCCCGCATGCGCAAATCTTATGTCACTTCCTCTCTTTGCGACATTCAATATATTTGAATGATGCGCCAGGATGGCCGAGTGGTTAAGGCGTTGGACTTAAGCTCCAATGAGCGCATGCTCTCGTAGGTTCAAACCCCACTCCTGGTATAATTTGGAGCCTCATGACTGGTAAACTGAAATGTATCTATGGGAGCAACAATGAACAAGCGAGAACGGGGAACAGACTCGGCGCCGCCAACTCCTTCAAAACAACCGCCAGAGGAGAAAAGAACAAAATCTTCAGAGAAGGAAGATGATATCTCCAATAAAACTATTTTTGAAGCCATTATGGGACTTGACAAAAAATTTGAAGCACAACTGGAGGATATCAAGGAACAAAACAAACAAAGTGCAGCTATGGTTGCCAGCTTGGCTAAGGCTGTAGAGTTTAATGCTGCAGAGATAGTTGATTGCAGATTGAAAGTTGTTAAACTGGCAAATGCGAATGAACAGCTGCTTAAAGAAAATGAAGACTTGAAAAGAAGAGTGAGAGAACAAGAGCGCTACCGAATGAGGTGGTGCCTAAAACTGAAAGGGGTGAAGGAAGACAAAGATGAAAACATTAGAGTGAAGGTTTTGCAAACGCTTCAGAAGATTGCCCCTGACTTGAACTTAGAAGAGGCCGTTGATATTGTCCACCGCTTAGGGAAACGAGTTGATGGCAGAAACAGAAACATCATTATTCTATTCACACAGAGGCGAATTAAAGAAGAATTGTGGAGGCGCACCAAAGACTCTTCAACCTGCAAGCAAGAAGGCATCAGCTTCGCGGAGATGTTGCCGCAGGAGGACATACAAGATCGACAGCGCCTATGGCCTCTGGTGGAGGAAGCAAGACGTGCGGGTAAACGGGCCTACTTTCGTGGTCCACATGCCTTCATTGATGGACGCAAAGTTGAGGAAAGACAGGAGAACTAAAAATGACAAAAACTGAAATAGTGGAAACTTGTTCGCGGTCTGAGGAGCTCAGCATTTAGTACTTTTTTTTTTCTTCTTTTTCTCACGTGGTGAGTGATATTCTGTCTATAGTTCATGTTGAATGTTAACATTTGTTTTGGTTCTTTAAATGTTAGGGGTTTAAGAGAATCTGTTAAAAGAAAAGCCTTATTTTTGTACTGCAAAGGTAAAAAATCAAACTGTATTTTTCTACAAGAGACTCATTCATCTGATAGTGATGTATCTTTTTGGTCAAACCAATGGGGTAGCAAAATCCTGTTTAGCCATGGCTCAATGAGGTCGGGGGGTGTAGCAATTTTATTCAATAACTTTCCCGGGGATCTTGTAATACAACGAACTGACTTGAATGGTCATTGGTTGATTGCTGTAATGAGAGTTGAAAGTTTGTTTTTCATTTTAGTCAACGTTTATGGATATAACAATGAAAGTCAGAATAAAATTATGTTAGAAGATATAACTTCAAATATTTTTGAACTTAAAGGTCGATACCCTACAGAATACATTTTAATGGGTGGTGATTGGAATATGACTCCTGATGAATGGACTGATAGATGGCCCTCAAGGACAGGTATACCACAAAAAAATAACCTAATTATAGAATTTTTGATTAATAACAACTTGACAGATATTTGGAGAGTAAGAAATCCAGAAATTAAGAGCTTTTCCTGGTTTAAACCAAATGGAGCTTGTAAATCTAGAATAGACTATTGGCTAGGAAGTGACATCATTCTTAGCCACACTGTAAAAGTTGCAATGTCAAATGCACCTCTATCTGATCATTGCTTTATTGAACTGTGCTTAGAATCGGAAATTAGACAATCAAATAAAAGAACTTATTGGAAGTTCAATGCCAAACTTTTACAAAATGAAGACTACTGCAACATAGTCAAAAAAATTATAAAAGATATTATGGCTGATCATCTAATTGTAGGATATATCAATAAATGGGAATTCATTAAATTCAAAATTAGAGAATTTAGTATTCAATTCAGTAAAAACATAAGTCAAAAGCAAAGAGAATATGAATGTAAATTATTCCAAGAAATTACTTATTGCTGTAGTAAAGATGATCTAAATACCCAAGAAAGGAGTAAACTTATGGAGTTGCAAACTAAATTAGATCAGCTCTACCTAAATAAAGCAGAAGGAGCTTTTGTGCGTTCACGGGCCAAGTGGATTGAGGAGGGGGAAAGAAATTCTTCATATTTTTTTTAATTTAGAAAAGAGCAGACAGAAAAGAAATTTTATATCTTCTCTGTTAATTGATGGCATTGAATGTGACGACCCTAAAATTTTGGAGAATGAAACTTATACATTCTATTCCAATTTATACTCCTCACAGTTCTCCCAAGCAGATTGTGATGTCTTTTTTGATCAAATAGATAATCTGATCCCTAAAATTGATGAATCATTTAAGGAATTATGTGAATCTGACTTCAGAATTGAAGAATTAGATGCATCTGTTAAGAAAATGGCACTTAATAAATCCCCTGGTCCAGATGGGCTGACAGTTAATTTCTTCCAATTTTTTTGGGAAGACTTACGGGAAATTTTATTCAAAGCTATACTGGCCAGTATTGAAAAGGGAGAATTGATGTCTAGCATGAAACAAGGATTAATTACATTAATTCCTAAACCAAACAAAGATAAACGACAATTGGATAACTTAAGGCCCATAACTTTATTACATACAGATTATAAAATTTTCTCTAGCTCAGTTGCAACAAGGCTCAAACAAGGGGTTTCAAGTATAATTAGTGAGACACAATCAGGGTTTTTGAAAGACAGGAACATTCATAATAATATCAGATTGGTTTTAGACTTACTGGACTACAATGATCTGATTAGTGATGACAGTTTTATTCTTTTCTTGGACTTTTATAAAGCTTTCGATTCAGTAGAACATCCTTTTATTTTAGAAACACTAACTCGATTTGGATTTGGGGATAAATTTAGGAAGATAATAGATATACTGTATAATGATTTAACCTTCCTGCCTTCTTGGGACCTTTTTGTGCCACTGCTATGTGTTAAATGGCTGCCATTTCCACTGTGTTCAGTGGAATATAACCAAACTTGCCACAGGATAGTTTTTACCTGTCAATGTTAATATTCCAGTGTGAATTCCTTAAATCAGCCTAAAATGGCTGAGCAGCAGAAATCCCCACACCCATCACCCTGGGGACCATTTTCTGCCCATTGACTTCCATTATAAACGCTATTTTTCAACCCCAAATTATCATCATATGATTTTATTTTTTCTTCTTTTCTTGGATGTCAATGAAGACTCAGGGCCTTGAAGTTTTAATTTTTAAATTGCAAAAAAAATGCAAAAAAAATAATGGCAGGTCAAAATGTATGTTGGTGCCAATCTTTGGTCCATCTAAAGGCCTACTTATAATGACAATCACATATTACTTCAACTGGTTTTTTGTGGAAATATTTAGTTTCGTTTTTTGGTTTTTGGGGCTTATAACACAGGGCGCTCATGTAATAACACTGGGATTTGAAGGGTTAAAACAACGAAAATATAATTAAAACTTTACATGAATATTTCAGGGAGAAGTAGTTTTACAAGGTTGGCTAATTTAAAGTGGAATAAAATATGGATATATGGTCTTTTTATGGCGTGGCTGAGAATGGTCCCTAGGGTGATGGGTGTGAGTTTTTTAAAGGATGGCAGGAGGGATAAATAGCTCTGTGTCATTAGGCTATGGCACTGGTAAAAGATTTGGCGTCAAAAGAGGAATTAGGCAAGGGTGTGGAAGCTCTCCGTTGTTGTTCATAATGGTTGTGGAGATGCTCGCAATTCTAATTAAAAACAGCAGCGTTGCCGGAATTGAGATTATGGACAATTCTTTAATAATTAGTCAACTTGCGGATGACACTACTCTTTTCTTAAAAAATGAACATCAGATTCCCCTGGTAAAACAAATAATCACTACATTCTCAAAAGCGTCAGGCTTAAAGTTAAATTTAAATAAATGTGAATTATTGGCATTAAAGGAGTGTAATTCACAATTACTGTACGATATAAAGGTGAAGAAGGAGGTAAAATATTTGGGCATCACAATTTCAAAAGATCACAAAGTCTTAGAAAAAGTAAATATTTTAGATAATGTTGACAAATGTAAGACAATCCTAAATAAGTGGTTACAAAGAGACATCACAATTTTTGGAAGAATATTATTAACCAAAATGGACAGTTTATCTAGATTTATATATCCAGCTTACTCTCTATCAATATCGAATAAAGTTATTAAAACAATTAATAGCTTGAATTTTAATTTTATTTGGAGGAATAAGTGCCATTATATATCTAAAGATGATTTGGTTAAACCATACATTGAAGGCGGTGGAAACGCAATTGATTTTGACATAATGAATGGTGTTTTGAAACTTAAATGGTTAAAATCCTTCCTAAATAATCCACACTCCATTTGGTTTTTTATACCAAGTAAGGTCTTTAACACACTAGGGGGTATCGACTTTCTCCTAAAGTGTGACTTTGAAATTACTAAGCTACCTGCTAAACTCTCTGAATTCCATAAACAGGTCCTTCTTTATTGGAAAATGTTATTTAAACATAATTTCACTCCACATAATAGCCCAATTTGGAACAATAGATATATACTGATGAACAGAAAATATATTTTTATTCAAGATTGGTTATCAAAAGGTGTTTGGGCAATTGCCCATTTTGTAGATGAGGAAGGACATGTTCTAGGACATCAAGATTTTTGCCAAAAGTTTAATATCCAATGTTCTAAAAGTAAATTTAATCGGGTTATAAAATCCATTCCATTGTCACTTAAAAACATAGTTGTAAATGATATAATATATTCTGACATCTCCCCCAAGTTAAGGCAATTATATATAGATGGTATTCAGTTTTGTGATGTTAAATGCAATAATAAGTTTCTTAGATCTTCATTAGGGAGTCTTTATTCTCCAAATTTACTTAGACGTAATTACATATTAAAAGATTTCCAAAGGGAAGAAATTGAAAAAATAAGAACTGATTATATCACCTTCCCTATCCCTCCTAAAGGGAAAGAAGTCCAATTTAAAATCTTGAATAAAATTTACCCGACAAATAGACTCCTTAGTGATAGATTCAAAATAGAAACGGGTAATTGTGTATTTTGTGAAACAGAAGAGGAGGATTTGGACCATCTATTCTTTTTGTGCAATTTTATACAAATATTTTGGTTGGATTTTCATACCTGGCTTTATTCCAGTGGGATTCAAATTACCCCATTTACCTTAAATATGATAATGTTTGGAGTGTTTTTGAAAGAAAAGAAAGCTAATTATGGTGTTAATGTGTTATTAATCTTGTGTAAGTATTTTATACATAAATGTCGCTTTTTTAAGATTAAACCAACACTGGCTCACTGGAAAAACGACCTAAACCTGTTGGTTAAATCTTTGACTTTAGTTAAAAAGAAAAAGGCTGCTTTTTTTGTTTCCTTTGTAGAAGATTTTGATTTAGTGAGTTAATAATCTGTTAATTTATGTGACCCCATCTTTATATTTTATTTTCACTATATATGAAAGTTGCTAATATGTAAGAAATGTTTATTCTCTGAATCTGTAATATATGGTGCATTTTGTTTGTATGTTTATATTACTAATAAAAAATAAATAAATAAATAAATAAAAAAAACCACAACACACATAGGGCGCCCTCTGACCCCGGAAGGACACACCGTCGCAGCGAGAGGGCGTCACCCGTCACCATGGCAACATACACAAACCATAACTGTACAAGCAGAACCCCGAACAGCCCTGACCCGCTACAATATTATCATGCTTTTTACAACAACGTGAATGTACTATTGCTGTGTGATTTATTACTATTACTGAAGGTCCGCGACTCCGAACTGTAGTAAAGGGACCTCTGACTAATGCTGGGCTCACACTGTGCGATTTTTGGCCCATTTTGAGCCGATTTTTGGCCCATTTTGAGCCGATTTTTGAGTCGTGCGATCGTTTTGGCGATCGGCCCGATTTTGGCCTTCATCGTGCGTCGTGCATCGTGTAGTATACGTGGGGTAACGAGAAGCGATTGACACCTCACGACCAGCTCCCGATCATCAATCGCTTGGTCGTGAGGGTGTCACCGCAGTTTGCCACACTGCGCACGCGCAAACACAAATGTCAGCGAAAAAGACGGCGTAGCACGGCAGTGCAGCGTGTGATCTGGACACAAGCGATGGAGGCACAACCTGTAGAACCATCCGAGCCCTTTCGATGTGGCCTCACAAAATTATCACGACCACAACAACCGTGAAAATAGTTGGATCGACACTGCTGCTCAATCACAGCTGCCTGACCAATGTTTTTCATTAGCAATTTAGCAAAGTTGATGGTGGTGGTGTGTCTGTGTGAGTGAAAGACGGAGAGGGAGAGCAAGCGACAGAATTTCTGTTATAACCTTCATTTTTATGGACGCACAGTGTGAGCACTCAGGTCGCATCAGAGCTTCGGGCCGTATCCGGTTGTTCAGTCTGACGTCACTAGCCGTGTCTGGGTCTAAACTCCGCTGCAGGTCCATATAGCAAACGATCACTATGGCATTACTGAGAGTTGAAAAACTGTCTAAAGTATTTCATCTTTAATAAAATGATCAGCCTTCTCCTCTACCAGGTGTAACAATTGAGTTTAACATCCAGGCATCCATGAAAACGGAATTTATGACATTTAACGGAGTTAGAAGTTAGCAGGGAGTTAGCTCGCTAGCTTCTATCTAAATACAATATAGCATGTCCTGACTGCGGGGTTTTGGAAACAAATTAAAACGTACAGCTCTGCTATCACTTCCAGCATAAATGAAGACAGAAAACTAAACAGCAGTGACGTTTGTAGGGTTACTGAAGTTGGGCTAGCTGGTATATAATGATGTGCTACGTGACCGCTAGCGACACAGCTATGTTAGCATAATATAAACAAGCTAACTTTTTTCCCACTTGATAAAAGTTACCGTGAGTGTTGTCGGTGGTCAGGAACAAATGTAATCGCATGGCAGGATGCTGTAAAAGGACCAAACTTCAGCCAGGAGAACAACTGAGATAATCCATCCACAATACGAGGTTAGTCATTCATATACTGCTGCATGGGCTGGGCTGTAGTTACATCGTAAGGTTTTAAAAACTGAGCTTAAATAAATGATTAGCGGTAATAAAAGCCGAGGGAGGTCAACAGTGGTCGCTGACTGTTTTAGGAGCTTTTTGAGATCAAATAGAAGAAAATACATAACATTAAACATGTTAACAACACAAAAGCCAAAAGACGTGGAGGTGTTAAATTGCGTATGAGGAGACAACAGGTCAGTCGGTTTCCCCTGCCGTCTGTTATCCTTGGAAATGTTCAGTCTCTTAGGAACAAACTAGATGAACTCCAGGGAAACGTCAGGTTCCAGAAAGACTTCAGGGACAGCTGTGTAATGGCTTTTTCCGAGACATGGCTGACGGAGCTGGATCAGGACGCCGATTTTTCAATCGACGGTTTTGGAGCTCCCTTCCGCCGGGATCGAGATGCACGGGTAACAGGGAAATCTCAAGGAGGGGGAGTATGCTTGTATGTGAACAAACGTTACTGTAGCGCTGTGACTGTTAGAGAATGTATTTGTACACCAGATGTTGAACTTTTATCTGTGTCACTGCGCCCTTTTTATCTCCCTCGTGAGTTTCCACAACTTTTTATAACCGTAGTTTACATTCACCCGAAGGCTCACCCCGCCTCCACTTGCAGCATCATTTCAGACGTAGTGCAGAAGCTGCAGGCGCTTTCTCCTGATGCACCAAACTTTATAATGGGGGACTTTAACCATGTCTCCCTTAAATCAACTTTGGGCAATCTGTATCAATATGTATCCTGTCCTACCAGACGGGATAAAATGTTGGACCTCTGTTACGGATCGGTGAAGAATGCTTATAAATCCCTCCCGCTTCCTCCTCTGGGATCTTCTGACCATAACTGTGTGCATCTTCTGCCCATCTATAAAACTGTCTTAAAACGAGAGAAGACAAAGACTAAGGATGTTGACATATGGTCAGAAGAATCTGTGCTTACCTTGCAGGAATGTTTTAAGTGTACAGATTGGGAAGTTTTTATTCAGTCTTGTGGAGATGATCTCGACGCTTTGGTGGATGTTACTAGCTCTTATGCAGTATTTTGTAAAGACATGATTATACCCCGTAAGCGCGTTAAAATTTACGCTAACAATAAGCCATGGGTCACTAAAAGTGTCAAATCCTGTTTAAGGAAAAAGAGACAGGCCTTTAAAGAGGGGGCTGTTACCGATTTTCAGACAGCCACCAAGGAAATGAAAATCGAGATCTTGAAAGCAAAACAGAGCTACAAAAACCTTCTTGAAAGCAAATTTGCTGCAAAAAATTTGGGGTCTGCCTGGACTTGTATGAAAACCATAGCAGGGTTTCAAAATCCCCAGAGCAGCAGTCAGGTCATTTTAGATGGTTTTAATTCAGACAGAGATTTTGCAAATGTTTTAAATATGTTTTATGCTCGTTTTAGTTCTTCTGATTTTAGCGAGGATATTTTGGAACTGAAACAGAAACTGAGAGATACTCAGCACTTTATCATTGAACTCAGCGATGTTAAAAAGGCCTTTCATACAGTCAATGTGAATAAGAGCCAGGGTCCTGATAATATTAGTGGCCGCCTAATTAAATCTTGTGCTGACGAACTCAGTCCTATATTTCAGGTTATTTTTAACAAATCCTTGCAAACACAACATGTGCCCTCTCTTTGGAACGAAGCAGTCGTGGTTCCTGTCCCTAAATCTAGTCGTCCAAAAATTCTAAACGACTTCAGGCCTGTTGCCCTCACTTCAGTTGTCATGAAAGTCTTTGAAAAAATCATCAGAAATGTGATTATGAAAGAGACTGAAGGTCAGCTGGATCCAATGCAGTTTGCATACAGGCCCAACAGAGGAGTGGAGGACGCACTTTTGACTTTACTAAATCTAATTCTTAAACATGTAGAGAGTAAAGGGACTTTTGCAAGACTTCTTTTCATTGATTTTTCTTCGGCTTTTAATACAATACAGCCCCATATTTTAATTAAAAGACTTTTAGAACAGTTTGAAATCAGGAAAAACCTGGTGGGCTGGATTTTAGATTTTCTAACTGACAGGTCACAAAGAGTGAGAATAAATGGGGTTCTGTCTGACCCAGTGTTCTCCTCCACAGGTTCTCCTCAAGGGTGCGTTCTATCGCCCTTATTATTCACTCTCTATACAAATATGTGTCAGAGCAGACATGAAAACAGGGTCATTATTAAATATGCAGATGACTCTGTTATTGTCAGCTTACTGAAAGAGGGTGAAATTAACCACGGTCCAGTCATTGATGACTTTGTTCAGTGGTGTGAGGAGTCTTATCTCCAGCTGAACATATCTAAAACAAAAGACATGGTTGTTGATTTTAGGAAACAACAAAATGGGCAAGCAGTCACTTTAATTAAAGGTCAGAAAATAGAGCAAGTACAATCATATAAATATCTTGGGACCATAATCAATGAAAAACTGAACTTTGATCAAAATTGCAAATCAGTTTGTAAAAAGGGTCACCAGCACCTTTATTGCCTTAGGAAACTTGTTCATTTCCACATTGACCAAAAAATTTTAACTTTGTTTTATCGTTCTTTTATTGAGTCTGTTTTATCCTTTTGTTTGGTGGCATGGTTTGGTCAGACCTCTGTCACAGGGAAAAACTCTCTAAATCAGATAGTGAGATGGTCCAGTCGTCTGATAGGTGAGCCACAGTCTTGTTTAGCCTCCCTGTACTCTAAGCAGGTACAGAGGATGGCTTTATCAATCCTTAATAATGGTTCCCATCCTCTAAGGGGTGAATTTCAGCTTCTTCCCTCAGGACGGAGGTTTCTATTTCCGAGATGCAGGACAAAGCGTTATAAAAATAGCTTTGTCCCCGTTGCTGTCACTGAATTAAATAAGAACTGTTTTTGATTCGAAATATTAAAGTATGTGTCACAGTGAGTTTTATATATTTACTAGGTATGTGTGTTTTTAAAGGGATGTCAAATGCTGTCATTTTTCTGTAAAGCAAATTTACCTTGCCTTTAGGTATAAATAAAGTTACCTTACCTTACCTTACCTTACCATATTAAACGCAGACTACTTTAGACCCGGAAGTAGGATTCGTCGCGTCATCACTGAACAACCGGATAGTGTGAGACCCTGCATCGTGACCTATGAACTTCTAACCCCTGCGAGTCAATCGTACAGTTTGAGCAGGAGCTGAATCGCGCGACTGAAAAAAATCGCACAGTGTAAGCCCAGCATAATACGGCGGGGTCCCTGTCGGCTGGTAGCCGAAAAGTAGCTCTACTTTGTTGTGTGGGTCAACTTTTCTTGCGACAGACAGAGAGAGGCGTTGAAAGGCTGCTCCAACGGAACTTGTTGTTTTCGGAGGAAAACACGAACACGGTGTACAGTCGAGTCTTAATAGCTTACTTACAACTGGGCTCGTCAGGCACTCTTCTTGGCTGCAGTGGTTATTATTATATTTACATGCTTCCAGCTCCCGTTTTTGCTCGATGACTGCTCGTACCTTTCCACTCCCCTTTTTCTCCCTCCTAGCGCTCACAGACACATAACGTGTATGGCAGTCCATTCTCCCAGCAGCACGGACTACACTGAACATGATGCTACATTCTTTAGAGCTATGCTTGTAGCATTCTGCCTGTTAGCTTAGCACAACAACAACAACAACGAAAAGGCGCTCTCTCACCCAGGAAACACACAGTCGCAGAGAGAGAGAGCGTCGCCCTGTAACCATGGCAACCGTAACGCTGCCGCCTGGAACAACAGAACGTAGCTGTCAAACAAAACCCAAACAGTCCTGACCCGCGACAAAATGAAACAGGAAAGTACCCCAGTGTATTCCATTTATTTCAACAAAGTAACTGTATTCTGAATACCACCTTTTTAAACGGTAACTGTAACGGAATACAGTTACTCATATTTTGTATTCTAAATACGTAACGGCGGTAAATGTATTCCGTTACTCCCCAACACTGTTTAAGGGTAACAATCAAAGGAAAGGTCTTCAGATATGGAGCCAAATGTAACATGTTTGTCAGTGAATCATAAAGTCAACTGTTTCCATCTTTTCCCCAAACAGATCAAACAAGACGCCGTCCTTGCTGTAAATTGTACCTTATAAAGACATTCAACACAAACTAACTATTGCAGTCTAGCGTAATACATTAGGCCACAATGATGAGTCAATTAAGTTTGTCATTTGTGAGAATCTGCTAACTGTTTTTTTATTCAGTAAGTTCATTTGTAAGTAAATTTGATAAAGTTGGACTTTGTGCTCTTTGGACAGAACTTGTGATGTTTATTCTTGGCTAATTTTACTTTTTTACATTATGGCTTTTAAGCAAACAGCTCCACCTCAATGTAATGGAACTCATAGTGGCTATACCAAATGCATTTGGACAACAAGGGATATAGCATGGATGTCAAGTGTCAGCTGCAGGGCAGTAAGTGAGGGACTCAAAATGCAGGACTCGGCATAAACAAAGTACAACTCAAAACAGCTTTATTATACATTTATATACAAATTTAGAGAACTTGTCCGGCTACACTTCCTCCATATCCTGAGAAAGAATAACCTGGACCAGAAACTACTGCTGGACTTCTGCCACTCCTCAGTGGATAACATGCTCTCCTTCTGCCTGGGTGTTTAGTACATAGGGGCCATTACAGAGAACAGGAAGGCTGCATAGAGGGTAATTAACACCTCCCAAAAAATAATTGCCTGCCCTCTGCCACCCCTAGAGGGCATCACCAGATCCTCCTGCCTCAGGTAAACCAGGGTCATCACAGGTGACCCCTTACACCCCGCCCACCAACTGTTTGACATGATGCCCTCAGGTTGGTGCCTCAGGTCCCACACCTTCAGACTCACACCTTCTTCCCCTGGGCCATTTGGACTGTCAATAAATAATATCCCCTCACACACCACCCCCATTTATAGACTTTAGAGATATTTGACACTATAGTTTAAAATTCTGTTTGTTCACTTTATTTTATATATATGCACAAAAATTTAATACAGTTTTTGAAAAGACTGGACAGAGAATTGAAAGATTCAAAGAAGTTGCTTCAGATTAAGAAATTATCATCAAGTTTTAGCAAAGGAAAGTATATAATATTTATCAGCAATCAAATAAAAAAAATCTAAACAAATGTGTAATGTGCGATGTTGAAATAGGAAAAAGGGTATGACATAAAATTGCTGTGTAATAACTAACTGGCCACAAATGATGGTGGAAATCTCATAAGCAATGTAAAAGCTAAATGAAACTTCAGTCTCCAAGTTTTTAGTCAGTAATGTGTGTTTTTCAGATGTAATTAATTCTTTCTTGTGAACATTTTACTTCTGATTGTTTTTTGGTTGCTATTGTTGTTTTCAAAAAAGTGTTAATAATAAGTGACATTTAAAAAAATCATTACAGTTTTTCTCAAATGCTAAAACACATTTCACAAACGTTACCACCAGGTCCCCCAATGTCCAAACACAACACCCTTCTCTAAAGCTACATAAACACAACCACACCTTCCCACTGCAAAACTCAAACTCCCACACCAAGAGAGCAGCTCGAAGCTGTCAAAACTGTAAACACTATACACAGCATTACACACTACAGCAAAACAATTGAAAACACAATGCTCAATTTGTGAGAAGGTTCTTTGTTTCATAACTGCCAATGCATATTTTAGAAACTATACAGTAACGGATCGTCGTAGATCTCTGCAGAGGATTAGGCATTTAGATTTGTGAGTTTCATATGAGTAGTATAAATCTATAGAAAATCCTGCATGTACGTACACTACTGTAACACAACTCAATGCAAAAACAGAATCTATTGCACACAACAGTAATCTTGAAAACATGAACAGGGTGTGAAGTTTTTTTATTTACGTTATTCACACCACACACACACCACAATCACTGTGCGGCATCATGTCGCTGAGCTGTTGCTCGCATCTCGTCCGTAATGATGGTGCGAGGTTGTCTTGCTCTCCCTCCTGGACCTTCTCCTCTCCCATGTTGGCCTTCTCCTCTTCCTCGTTGGTCGCTCCTCTTCCTCCTCTCATTTGAACTCCTCTTCCTCATTGGCCTGCTCCTCTTCTTCCAGGGCCAGCTCTTCTCCCTCCTCTGCATCAAATTCCTCTTCCCCTGACTCTGCCTTCATCCATTGTGTTTGTTTGGAACCTTCAGCATACTGTGCACTCTGAACTTGCTTTTACATGTGGGTACAGCATTAGCAACAAGTGTCTTCAATTTTGAGTCATTGTGTGTAGTGAATGACGCCAGGTGTGTTCCCTGTGTTCAAAGATTGGTGACTGTGGCAAGCATTTTGCATCACATGGGCTTTCATTTGAGGATATGAGCAGAGTTGTTTTGCAACATGTGTTTTAGCAAGGAAAAATGTGTTTAGATTTATGAGTACAGAGGGTTGTGTTTTGTGAATTGTGTCTTCATGTGACATGCGTTTATGGTACTGGAATATGGTGGCTACATTTAGTAAATGTGTTTAGACTACTGGTCATTTGGGTTACAGGATTGGCTTTTGTGTTTTAACATTTGAGAAAAACTGTAATGTGAATATCATTGTTAAATAGCTCTTGTTCAACAAAATGAATACCACTATTCAAATCGCCTAGTATAAACAACAGCACTTAAAACCATGGGATACCTACTACAATAGAGTCAGATAAACATAGCGTGGTTCACTTTATTTGATTCTAATTCAAAGCAGCATCCTGCATCCCAATGATATTACAGATCAGAGCTTTCATTCCTGCATTTATTGCTCTGGGACATAAAGCTGTTTATTATCTGAAATAGTGACTGCACTGTCCAAGATAATGAGAAAAAACATTTCTGAATTCGGCTTGACAATTCGAAATGTTGGATTTTCCTTTTAAGTGTGCCAAGCACTGATGTTTCCAGCATAAATTCCCAGTGATCACCAGTGAAGAAGGGCAACCAGAGTACAAACTTCACTTTGTTTTGCAATTCAGATAATACCACAGAATTAACAACGGCGTAATAAATCAAGGCAAAACAACACCGGTGGATTAGATCTCAGGTGTGTAGCGATAACAGCAAACGCCACAACAGCAAAACATGTTGTATCTACATTCAGCTCTGTTGTCTGGAGCCATAAGCTGATACCTAAACTACATTAAGCTGGAAAAAAGTTCAACCCTTTTAAAGTTACATTTCAGTTCTGCTCCCTTGGAGTAAATGTATTAAAATGTATTAACACGGCCTTTTCTATGTTCCCCTGGTGAAAATATATTAGCAGGGCAAGTGACATTTCCAGCAGTGCCTCTCATCAATCACCTGCTAAACAGAGTAATCACTGTAGCAGCTACACTCTGTTAAACACCAGCTCTCCTCAGCCTTTCCAGGTTGACTATGAAACTACAAAATATTGCATCGTGATATACAATCCCCATGTTGTGATGGCTAGCACCATAAAGAGCAACAACCAAAGAATCGCGAGGTATTTACCAAAAGACACAAAAAGGAAATAAAGCCTACTGTAACACAGCAGCCACTTAATCTAGCTATTTATATTTAAGTTCAATTAAAATTCATTGCTCTGTGTGTACCCACACTTTAATTCTTGCTACCAGGCAAAATTGAAGTCCTTTTTTTGGATATTATATAATATCGTGCTGAATCAGTAGCATTTCCCTAGCTTATTTAAAAGCAGCATTAACATATTTTTTGACTGCTTGTGGGCAACAGAAAGCGCTTATAATCACCTTATAAAGTTGTTAGCAATTACAAATTTACTCATCCAGCTGACGAGGGGAATTACTACCATTAACTTTGGGCTTTTTTCCTGGAGATCTAATGTGTTTAAGTCCAATATTCCCTCCTTTTTCTCCTTCTACTGTTAATACTTCTCTTTTTACTCTTTAGCTGCTAATCACGCCACTACATCCAGGAGCATTTCCAGGATTTTAATAATGGGGTAGACACGCCCTAACTACGTCAGCTGGCTTGTGACTTTGCTTTGCTAATTTTGCTTTTTGTTGTGGAAAAATAATTTAAGTGAATAAGTTACTCTTATTATTAATCACAGTTAATTTTCACATCGACACAAGCTTAAGCATCCTGTCAATGAATTACCGTAAAGCTACTTTGTTTCTTGGAAGTGTTCACTTCCACATGTCATCGCTGTGTTAAATTATTTTTGTTACCCATTCTGCTGGAATAGAAGAGCAGTTAGTTATCAAAAAATGAATCACAAACAGAGAGATTTATCTACTTGCAATAACTACAGTGCAGCAAAGAGAACCATTCCTTCAAGTCCAAACTTGTTAAATTGAAGCTTGAGGGATTTATGCTTGAGGTCTTTTTGGTTTCGCACTTTGGTCCTCCTTTGCTTTGCTGAGAAGGGCTTTGCTCTCTCTTTTTCCTCGCTTCCTCTTTTCCTTGTGAGCAGGGGTACGTTCTGCTTCAGCAACAAAACAAAAAGTTTTTATCTATTCCATAATAAGAGCGATGCAGCTTTGAGTGCTTCATTTTATTTCTGATCACCATCTCACTTCAGGTTAACTCACAGTGGTTTAAGTTATCCCCCAGGTCAGATTAGTTTATTTTTAGTCTTGACACTTAGGTAAAAACCCTTAAAAATTAACTAATTTGAAAACAAAAAAAATCAGCTTCCCCTGTTCATTGTCCACATGCTGCTCTGAGCTGTTTTTGTGCTCAGAAAAAAAAGAACATGGGGTTAAAGTAAGGTAGCCTGAAAGAGTGGGTTTTATTTATTATATTGAATTTTCTTACACTTGAGATACTCATGAAACAGCCTTCTAATATGAACCTTTGGATAGATTTTAGATCAATAATACTTTGGGGTTCCCAGCTGTAGACTACTACTAGGGTGCCATGAGCTGACAAAGGTTGTCCCTAAGCATGTCAAGGGCCTGTAATTACCAGTTTATACTGACACGCTGTAAAAACTGACTGACATTTAATTATGAACACCCATTGTACAACTGTGCAGACGGGACAGCTTAGTTACAGTAATTTATCAATCTGGATAGCATTTATTTTTTAAAGAAAGTCTACCTATTAATCAATGAAACAATAGAAAACTTGCATGGATAAAAATTATTTTAAATTCGTTTTTTTAAGTTCTTCATATCTATATATACCCATCCATTGCAATAATGGATATCTATCTATCTATCTATCTGGGGTGCAACGATACACAAAATTCATGGTTCGGTTCGGTTCGATACTTTGGTGTCACGGGTCGATATTTTTTCGATACAAAAATGTTCATGTTTTTTTAATTTGTCATTTATTAGAATTATAAATATATATTTTAACTCAAAAGTACAGTTTTTAAATTTAATGTTGCTGAAACAACAAAATAATAAAAAAAATAAATACATCTATCTGATCGAGAAATCACTCATCTTTGGAAAAGAGAGTTTATTACAGAGAAATGTCTCTTTCCAAAATAAAAGCTATACTATACGCTTCTTCTGGGCTGTATTCTCAGCAGCATATTAAACATATCAGGTCCCCATAAGGAGAATCATGTGCTAACGGCTGTCTAAATGACTCGGGTAAAGTTTGTAGCATGCGTGCTTGTTGTTTTTGTCTGCTTCCACTTGTCTTTGCACTAGGATGATGTCGGCGTAAATGTGCAGTCATATTTGTTGTGTTCCCACTAGTGCTGTCAGCGTTAATCTTGTTAAAATGACATTAACGCCATAACGCAGCAAATCTCCGTTAATGAGTTACCAGGAATCGCCCCGTGCGTGGGGCTGAACGGCGTCACCACGTTAACGAGCTAACTGCGCTAACGCACTAGTTCCCACCAATTGAGCATTGCGTGGCACATCCAACATACTGATTTACTTTAGTCCATGACGCGCTTACCATCAGGGTCATACCTCACATGAAAACCAAAATAGTTCCAAATGCCAGATGTGAATCAGGGTGGGGGAGGTTTGATTTCGGGTAGCGTTGAGGCAGTTGCCATGTTGCAACGAGGTTAGCTTCTGTCTTGCTAGCTTGCACTGCGCTCAGTGAATCTGCGCTTGACAGTGCAGCCTAGGCGGAGTAGTCGAACGCAGATCCACTGAGCGCTCCACACAGACAGCATCGTCAGACGAAAACTTGATAAAATAAATAAAAAATGTTGTATTGTTCGATACATATGCGTACCGAACCGAAAGCACTGTATCAAACGGTTCAATATCGATCCGAGTATTGTTGTGGTACTGACTCATTTTTATTATGTGACATGGATAATTTTTGTATATAATGAAAAAATAATAAACTTAATTGTATATTCCACACACCCATCATCATTGTTTGCTTTTTTTTTCCTTTAAAAAAAATAGTTTTACAAGTTTGCTACCATCACCCGAGCTATTTTATTTTACAGCTAAACAAGAAATTCCCAAGCGTCCCAGCAGATACTTTATGATGACTTCTGTGTCCATTTGTTCCTAAAAGTTCAAAGAAGCACAATATCATGTCCTGCTGCCATGTGCAACAATAATGACATTTTTGGGAACCACACTCCTGGACAGTCGTTGCTATAGAAACAGTGGCTTAGCCTGAGGCTACAGAGTGCTACAGGGGACAAACAGGGGAAACATCAGTCTAGCTCTGTATAACACAACAGAGAACACATCTACAATTATTTGCTTGTAAAAAGAACATCTGCACTAAAGTTTTGTTCACATATGTAAATGCTTTGGGAGAGCTCAGCCCAGATTTGCAAATACACAAAATGGACAAAAGTACAAAAAGTACTGCCTACTGGTTTCCCCTTCAGGCAATGCCCATGCCACGAAGCTCCCCGTGCATGGTTTATGTTGACTTATGGTGACTTTACTATTTCATTTCCTGTTTTTCTGTAAATCACATTATACTATATCTTTTCAGTCAATAGCTAAATGATGGAGTTGGTCATTATAAGGCCTCTTTGACAACCTACTGATTCACTGCTAAAATGTCAAATGGCAGTTTCTTCTTACAAAGTTGTAATATGTTCACTTTCTGTGCAAAAAAAGATTTTCATTACTACAGATAAAGTTAATGCAGCCAAGGAAATGCTTAATGCTTGAACTCCTTACAAATTCATAATATACTTTAGACCTGAACTATCTAGTTAATGTGAAAGCAACCAGTGAAGCAGCAGTTTAATTGTGCCACTCTCTGAAAGATACGTTTCTGAAATTGTATAGTATTAAGTGCATCAAAGAAATGACTTGAACAAAAAGAAAATACAAAGTCAGCAAACTAAAAGGTCAGTCTGTCTTTCTGTCTGTCTTTCTGCTCCCTTGTCTATGTTTCTGTGTAACAAACTTTGCTTAGGGCTCTGGGAAGCCTTCACAATAAGTCCTGAAGGTCCCCACACCTCACTTTGATAGACATTCACAAAATACAGGCTGTAGGGGGAAAAAGTCTTCTCATTCAGCCAGAATCTCTAAAAACCACATCTATTCCAGTCTCTCATCACTCCCCCTTCTCTGCTCCCCCTTTCCTTGCCTCCTCTCCAAAGAGCACTGCCAACACATCCTGTTCTATCTTTTTCCTTCCTGTCATCATTGCTATGACAACCCTGACCTGACCAGAGGTGTCATGGTAAGAGTGGCCTGCCTTGAGGCTGCGGTGTGTCAGAGGGGACAAAAACAGAAGCATCAACACCACTTGCCTCATCAATACACACGGGCACATACCCATGAATTTACATACATGTATGTCTTGTTGCAGTTGTAAAGTAAATCTATTATTTTTAAAAGTCAGCATTTCTAACTTTGCGTGCAAAATTAGAGCAAAACAGAAAAGAAAGTTGGATATATGACTTTTTACAATAATGTTAATGCATGTGAGCATTTTCACTTTTCCGGATGTAAGCTACGTGGAACCCATGTCAGACAGTTCTTTAACAATTAATCCAATAACATCATCGACGTCTGAGTTAGAGGCCTGACGCACGTGACAGAAAGAGATTTAAAGAAGAGAAGACATTTAAACTGAACAAGAAATGCAATGAAAAAAAAAAGAAAAAATGTTTCATAAACATGATTCTCCACAGTATCTAAATTATAGCTTTCACCAAATAAGCATGCATTAGCCAAGCATGAATCATAAGGCCAGTTTCATGTGGCCAAATAGCATAAGCAACATTTGGAAGAAGCTAATTAACATATCACGGCATAAATTGCTTCTTAATCTATATTTGCACACATTCAGTTTACACTCGCACAAAATGTGGCTTTAATAAAATAGTCTAAGCATGCACTCTGTTGTATTTCAACTGTGTACTTCACCACAAAGCTTGAGTAAAGAAGTGTCCCCACAATTAGGTTAATTAAGAAAGCAATCTATCCCTTTCCCAGTCAGGGCTGTCTCTTCCTGCTTCCGCCCGGTCCTCTTTTATATCCATGCACTGAGCTGGTGCACTTTTCATAACTTTTTATAGCATCTCGTATGTAAAACATCCTATCATTGCCTCTTTTTAGTCAGATAACAAGAGCTTATCGGTGGTGGCCAGTGTGAGGTAGGAGGTGTTGCATCATCGAAAGAATACAATCTGAAGACGTTGGATTTTGTTTTGGTTTCAGAAGCCCTTTAAACTGAACAGAAGCATATGACAGGATGCAAATTCAAGCACTCAAACGCTAGAACTGAAAAAAACAACAACAAACGGGATAAAGTTGAACAGTGAAGGACCGTAAGCGTTGATTGCCATATGTTTAAATGGATATTAATCACTGCTGTCCCTGTTGCTTGTTGCACCTCTTTCTGTGTCTTTTACACACACACACACACACACACACACACACACACACACACACACACACACACACACACACACACACACACACACACACACACACACACACACACACACACACACACATACCCAAGGTCTAATGCATCTTCATTTAGTCTTGCTGTCCTCTGGGCACATTTACATCTGTCAACTTGCGATACAAAATGGATGGATGGATGGGCTTGTGTGTCTTTCTTCATGCTGTATGTGTGAATCCATCTGTCTTACTGTGAGTTTATGTGTGTAAGGATTGAGTATTTATCTTTGGATACCTTTCATGACAAATCCCTCTGCCACTACGTGTAAGAAGTTACAATTTTCCTCTGTCGTTTTATAAATACAATAACGCATGGGAAAAGGTGTGTGTGTGTGTATGTGTGTGTGTATGCATGAGGAATAGGGGGTGGGGGCTGTGTGTGCTTATGCATGTGTGAAAAAGAGTCAATTTCCTTGGTAGGTGATAGTTCATGGTCCTGTGGGCACCACAGAATTGAGGGTAAAGTCAATGTCAGAACTACTGCCATATATCGTCAGAGCAACACAAATATGCACACATTCAGTATACGGCAGTGCTTTAATTTGATTGTGTTATGTGTTATTACAGCTCAAGGGAAAACCCCAACAGGTAGCATAAATGTAAAAAATTTGATTATGTGTCACTGAATTCATAAATGTTTCCTTCAGTCTAGACTAGACTGAAAATGCATCTCAAGCTAAAAGACAGAAAAGAGGGGGTATTTTCATTTTTGATCAAACAAGGATTGAATAGATTTTCCACTTAATGTATACTTTACATCAATAGCAGCATGTACTGGAGATCTTAAACGAAAGAAGAAAAAAAGCCCGTTATTATAAATTTTATTATTAAAAATGTTTCTCATCTGCAACACTGATTCTGTAAAAACTGCCCCGATAACAAATGAAGAATGATGACAGGTGTAACTACATTTATTAATATGACTTTTTATACTACGCGTAAAGTTTCAAGGTTTCAGTATTTTAGGTAAAATACATAATACTCCATTTCCCTGTTGACTAGTAATTGAATAAAGTACGCTTCCACAGTTTACAGACCTGAACTTGTATAAAACAGTGCTAGTGACAGAATAGGATGCTAGAGATAGGGTGAGGTGGAGGCAGAAGATGAATCAGTGTGAAATAGGTAGTCGCTGGCATCTAGGGCTGTTATTTTTAACACATCTGTTCAGTATACCACAAGATTGCAACTGTATCTGACCAATAATCAAACTAAAAAATCATTTTCTATATGAAATGTTGAGTGAGCTGAAAATACCTGTCACATATTACCAGTCATAAGGCAAGCTCTGGTTTCACTTTCTAATCACATCACTCATATGATAACCACAAATGACATATTTCACAGACTTATTTGTCTGTCAAGTGAAAATATGCTTACACAAGTCAGTAAAGGATGACTTGAGATAGCCCATAAATCATATCAAATCAAATCAATACTTTCAAAAACGCCTCTGACACAGTGCGGCATCAATCAAACAAGGAATGGATGTGGACAGCAAATTTTGCTGACTCTCCTTAGAAATACTGCTGATATTGGCTAAAGTGCAGTTGGGAGAACCCCGTAGAACTTATTTAGGACCCCGAGCAGTGTTTTTGCTCTGTTCATTCACATAGTGCGCCTTAAGTATCAGCTCCACTTCAGTCCCCTGTGTATAATATTGCCTTATTTATCACTATTTTTGAGCACTCATCCTGTCACTCAAGCACCACTGTCCCAGCAGGAGCCCCATTGTTTTCTGTTCTGCTCAGCTGAAAGCTACTGCTGATACTAACGCAACACTTCCTGCGTGTGCTTCACAGTAAATGTGAAAGCTGCAGCAGGCCTCGGAAACCTCTTTGGAAAGTGTTGACAATGGCATCGAGGTTAGGATAGCGTTCCAAAGTCAGGCAGAAATGCTGCAAAGACAAAGTAGGTTTTATTACACCTCTGAAACATGAAGAGCAAAGATTAATTTTTAAAAAAGGGCTTTATAGAGGTGCAATAGGTTTTTCTAAATTGGATAACTATCAAAGTGTCAGTCTCTCCTTCCTCACAACAACATTCTTGTTCTTAGTGAAAATAATAATTGCCATGGATACGCAGTAAAGACACGGGTAAGATTAATGCGATTTTCAGATAAAAGATCTCTCTGTCAGCTCGCATGATGAGATATTACTTACTTGAATGATAAGCAAGCCACTGACAAAAAATTCTGCGCTACTAAGAAAATGTAATGTAAAAAGGAATGTCAAGCCTTTATTTAATGTTACTTTTATATTCTCTATACCTGAGATTAAGTGGGACTCATTATCTGAAGAGAAACTACGTGAATACATAATAGATACGACTGAATGACTGAATTGCAGAATTTTGACTCTTAGAAGGTGAAGATGTGAAAGTGATTGCAAAAGAACGCCAATACAAGCCAGTAAAGCCTAGAATATAGTTGATAAAAGTATTTTCTTCAGTGTTGTAAAATAAATATTCCTCCTTATTTTAATGCAAGACATTAGACATTAGATTAGCATTTAAGGGGGAGGAGCTGCACAGTCACTAATACCTGGAACAATCACTACCATACAAAAAGGTTTTAATACAACATAAATGTTGTTCACTATTCAAGTAGGTAAGATAAACCTCAGATACAACTTGGCAATGGAAAATCTTTCTACAGTGCTCAGCGCTTACAACCCTTTGGCTCAGCTATGTGCCAGAAAATGATACAAAGTTCAGAGGAGCAATGTGCTTGAAGCTCATGCGTGGTGTTCAGATGATGACGCACTACACTTTGTGTGTTTTTTTTATTTCCATGATTCATTTCTAAAGTATCAAAATCCGGATGATTCCAATTCCAAAAGTGACTTGTAGACTAGATATTTTACAACATTGTATTAACAGAGCCATTTCATGAACCTTGAAACATTTGTTTGTTGCTTCCTTATTAGTCAATGTGCTTTTGTACCTCGTAGTTTTGGAGCTTGTCAAACTGTTTTCTTTTAAATCATTAAATGTGTCAATTTCTTGTGAAATTTTGCTAAAGTATAGGCAGGTCTAGCCACCTTTGAAAAAAATCAATTGTAAGATTAATAAAAGTTTGGCTTTTTTGTTTTAATAATATAGAATAGAGTCCTATATTTCTTAAAATGATAATAACGCACTTTTGCGATTTTGGATGTAGCCAATATTTCTAGGATCATAATTTAGGAAAAGAGACCAAACACGATATTTACACTAGGTTTTGCTTTGTTCTGCTCCATAAATGTCGCAACGTTACTTTGAAGTCACTGCAGACCAGCTGCTTTAAAGTTCGTGTGTAAGGGTGTGCAGTGACCGTGTGCGTTTGTGTGTGATCTCACAGCTTATCCTCAGCTTTCCTGTTCTGTCTGCCCACCTGTCTGATAGTGTATCTGTGTTCCTCTGTGGGTGTTAACCAGAAAAACAATGTAAGCCGTTAAACCTCCCCATATTTCAACTTTAACACTCTCATCTCAAGTCAATTTAGTGTTCCAATTGTTGCGTGTGGGGAAAAGATAAGGTAAGAGATATTTCATGTAGGCCCGAGTGAGTGAGAAACTGAGTGTTTGTGTTTGCATATCTGAATCACTGAGGGTTTGTGGGTGTTTCATGTATTCTAGATCAACATATGTTGTATAAATAACCCCTTTAGGGCTTTTTGTGCTTTAATAAACACGGAGAGACACACCCACATTTACAAGAGAAATTAATAAGTGGAGTAAGGAGTGTTTGATGCTTTGCAAATTCCACCTTTTATAGTGTATGTGTTTCAGATTCATTTGACGACCCAGATTATAAAGCGCACTGATGTTGCATGGCCAAAAAAAAGAGTGCTCAAGTGGACTTAATGGTTATTAACTTAGCACAAAAAGTATGGAAAGTTGTATTGGGCCAGTTATTTCTTTGTTGTTACGGTGATTCTTGGCAATACATCTGTTGGAAAGCCTCATTTGTAAGAAAAATGCATTTGTAGGTTGAGCAGTAGAGTTGAGTATGCGGTTTGTGCCCATGAAGAACTTGCCAAATCTCCTCTGCCAAATGCTAAACTGCTTAGTCTGCTACCGAATCTTGTTTGATGTCATCTATTGGATTGGATCACTGAAGTCTGAAGAAACAATACAGTTAACAATGTATTATTCATTTAACAAACATGGGCAAAACAGTTGTCATGCTGGTCACCAGCTTGGTCACGCTGTGGCGGGACGTGGCCTGCGGTGCCGTGCAGAGGAGGTGGACACACCTGCACGGCATCCGCAATCACGCCCCGCCGAATTAAATATTGTACTGGGTTTTTTGATCTCCTCCATACCCGCTTCACACCCTGGAGGACGGGGCTGTGGCCCCCCCACACTCCCTAGCAGATGATTACATGGAGAAACCTTTGGAATGCAAGCATGCTGATCCACACAGGTATGCACACATGGGTATTCACAGACGCGGACTAAAGCTTTCTTGGCTGCTACCTCAAAGCACACTGTGCGCTGTCTATCTTGCGTGCTGAACAATATCGTTTATTATTTAGTAAATATTGATATCTATGACTAGCTAGTTTATTGTGATGGTGCTTTGTTTTCTCTATTATTATGTTGCTCTTTGTTGTTTGCTGTCTCCTCTGTTTGTTTTTTTTGTTTGTTTGTTTTTTTTTTCTCCATACAGGTGACCCAGGAGTTCTTTTTTTTCTTCTCTCTCTTCCCCCCCCTTCTCACCGTCTCTTCTCCCCTTTGGTTTTCTTTCTTTCTCTCCCCCTCTTTCTCTCATTCATTCCCCCTGTCCTATTTATTAAAAAAAAAAAAAAAAAAAAAAAAAAAAATGACAAAGGATGAACTGAAGCTCTGCCATCACGTAATGTCGCATACTGCTGTTTCTGATGTCATTTAGGAAAAAAAAAATAAATAAATAAAAAAAAAAAAAAATATTGTACTGGGTCCTGTGGTTGGCGTTGTTGTTGTGGTAATGTTGAGCGGGCAGCGGGAGAGCTGCAGCTCTGTGTGCGTTGTAAACAGCAACTGGCTAAGTATTAATAAACAGTATCAGAATGCCACTGGGTCTGCCGTGTATGTTTACACACGCATTTCAGTGGGATGGCATCCCATTCCTCAACCAGCTCAAACTAATCCCACAGGTGTTCAGTGGGGTTGAGGTTAGGACTTCATTCCCAAAGGTATTCTCTGATAAACTCTGCTCTGTGGCACAATCAGTTCAGTCCCAGACTTGGGAGATATGGGTATTGCCACTGGTTGCAGAATCTCATATCAATATTTTTTGTATTGCGAATGCCTCCAGTGATGAGAAGCCTCATTTTTCCAGTGAGGGAGATGCTGCCATAAACCATCAGACTGCCTCCACCAAAAGCTATCACTCTATCGGTGCAGCAAACATTATAGTGTTGTCTGCACCTTCTCCACACTTTTGGCCAGACTTTGGACTGAATGGCTGAACAGAACGTTCTCCACATGTTCAGGTTTCAAATGTTACCCACATTAGCGTACACAGGTCTGACGATAGAGGGCAGTCATGGCAGATCTCTTGGCAGCCCTATAAACTGGAGATGTCTGTGTCCAGTTTGTTCTGGACTGTTTGGGTAGAGATCCACTGGCCATATCATCCTGCAAACATTGACTGCAAATGTGTAGAAGACTGCCTACGACTCCTAAGTACTGCCAGGGTTAGGAAACTGTCTACTTGTGGTGTCTTTTTCTTGGGACACCCGCTTTGCGGCCTGTCTCTGAAAGCCCCAATTATCCAGAACTTAGCCTTTAATTTAGAGATGGTACTAGCGCTCACTCCAAAAAATGCTGCAATTTCGTTTTGCGGAACACCAGTGTGAAGTTTCCTAATGGTCCCGACACCCCATACTCGGCTTTGCTTCTCAACCCACAAATGCATCTTTTTTACAAAAGTGGGACCACTTAAAGGTAAATAAAGATGGTTTCCAAAAGACGTATTACCAAGAAGCATTGTTACAACAAAGAAATAATCAACCAAACACAAATTTATTTAAGTTGGTAAGTTTATAATGTGTAGTGAAGACAAAACAGCCTTCTTGCATTTGCTAAAGGATATCAACTTGTTTTTAGGAGCATGCAGTGAGCCAGAATATTGTCAGTGTAGCAAACTGTCTATATAAATGAATTGGCCTTAATGATGCATCTTCCAAAGGCATTGTAGCAAGTGCGTTAAATGACATTCTGCATTACTTCTACCCGGAGAGGTATGTGGCATGCATGTATGAATAAACCAGTGATTAGATCAGATGGAAAGTAAGATCCCCAGGTTACTATCCTGTATGCCATTTGCTAAATGGCAGCTAATGTTTAAAATTATTTTATGTGAAAACCAATTTATCTAAAAGCTGCAGGGAGCTTCTGCTTGTGCTTCTTGCACCAATATTGGCTACGCTGTTTTGTTTGACTTCTCATTTCCCCAGTCTAAAAGTGAAAAGGTCAAAGTTATCGTGATCTATAAATCCATGGTAAACAAAATACTGGGAAACATGTCAGATTAAATAAGTTTGAGTTCAACAGATAATTATATTTAATACCTGCAAACTTGTAAAACTTAGTAGTCATGGATAATGCAGTAGTTTTGAGTCTACTACATAGCTAATCTATTTTAATCTCTCTGACCCTCAGTAGAATCTAAACTGAATGAACCTCCATTCTGCATACGTTTTAAGACCTTATATAAACAAAGTTATGCCCATAACCCTAAAAGCCTTCTGCACAAGAGCAACTTTAACAAACAGCTCATCGTCTTTACTTTACAGCTCTCTGCCTTCCTCGCCTCAGAGACAGGGAACAGATACAAAATTAATTGACCATTTTTAATATATTTTAATAGATTTTTTTTTCATTTTATGTAATATTGTTGTATTCTCCAGCTAACATTTTTTATTAATTATCATGCAATCTCCCAGTTAAATGTTGTGAAATTGACTTTCTGAGTTGGTTGGATTTAGTGTTTGGAAAGTGATGGGTAATCGGTGGGTGGGGGAGTGATTTTACTACTGTTGTTGTTTGGTTGTGTTGTGATAATATACTGTTTACCAGGGGCATCATTTCTTCACCGCGCTTCACCGAGAATGGCCCTCATCCATTTCTTGTTTAAGTAAATATGTGAATAATCCCTGTACTGCAGCTTGTGATGCCAACAGAAGTGACTTTGCAATCTGACCAGGGTTTGCAGCTCTGTGGATGAGGTTTGCAGAAAGAGAAGATGCTCTTCACGGGGCTAGATCACAAGTCATCCCACAAGCACTTGCATGACCATTCCCTCACAGATCAAGTAGTGAGAAGGTGCTTGAAGCTACTAATTGCCTGACCCATTCTCCACCAGCCAAGGGTGACATGCAACCTCAGGTTCCTACTGCTCTTCAGAGTTTATCTAAGGATGGGCAGATTTGAGGGCTGTCGCTCTGTCTTCTTTCTGTGCCAGGGACTTACTATCATGCTGACTTGGATGCCTACAGTTGAAGCAGCCTCTTTTTTCTCCCTGCTCTATTTGATAGTGAACATAAATCTGAAGGGGATCCCCAAAACACTGCAGAGGTGGATAAAGACTGAGCAGTGATGGAGCTGTTTCGCAAAAAGACTCTCTGTTATTATAATACTTAGTGGGAGGTCTGCTGGTGCTGCAGTAGGAAATACTGACTACTGAGGAAAGAGATGACAAATGCTCAATGTATAGAGTCAAAGGGTAAGCAGTGCTACAATAAAAATGCTCAAACCCAGCAGTGTAGCAGCGAAACATTTAACACTATCTGCGAAGTAAATCACCTTACAAATAATTTATAGTGAACTCCTGACAGTCTGACGGGAATATACACATGTATGCTTTCAACATGACCCCACCCCCCCAATGAAAACAAAAACAAAAGGAAGGAAAAAGACCCCAAAACATTTGAACAACATTACACAGAGGTATAAATCAAAGTTAAATCATAATATTTATTATAGTTCATTATTCAGCAGGGCAGTGACAATTAATCATCTCCACACAGGCATAGGAGTGTGTGGGCATTAGATCATAATATAAAAAATGTGTGTGTCTGTGCATTTGTGCATGATGTTGGTATATTTGTGCAGTGGTACAAAGCCATACATGCAAATTTGCCCGAATGTGTGTGCACGTGTTCTTAGATGTGTGTATCCTGCAGCAGTCAAGATCATCTGAGAAGATTGATGTTGTGAGTCCGAACCGTGCAACTATTCGACGTTGAATGCGCATGGGTTTTACAGTACTATATGGCTTTTTATAACATTTTACAGTGTTGCTATTTAAATAGTGCTCATTCCAGAGAAAACCATTTCTACGCTTGGAGAAACCTATATCCTGTTTCACACATGCGTATCTGTGCGTGCACACACAGGTGGAGTCTCTCACACACAGGCAGACACACACACAAACACATACACACAGGCATTTAAAAAAAAAAGTATGACAGTTTGGGCTAAATGACTGCTATAATAACTCAATACTTTATAACATGTGCCCAAGACAAAGAAACAGACACGCATATACCCATATATGACTTACTCTCTTTTAATCTTGTTCGCTCTCTCTCTCTCTTTTTCTGTTGCTCTCTCTCACTCACAATTATTTCTTGATTCATTAACCACCATGTTTCATTCATTCATCTTTCAGCAGAGGGTGAAGGACAGCTGGAGGAAGGCAGAAATTGGGTAGGAAAGGGAAAAAAAGGATAAATTAATAAAAATTGAAGGAACATGAAGCTGAAGATCACAATGCACACGGAGAAAACAGTGCACAAAAATATATTTTCCAAAAATGAAAGCAAGAACCTGGGAGTCAGAATGAGAAGAGGAGAATGTAAAACAGAAAATAAAAGAGCAGTGGGAGAAACCTTAAAGGCAGGGAAGGGAAGGCAGAGGATACGTTGAGGGAATGTGAGGAGCGAGTGCAATAGAGAGAAACTTTGATGTTCTCATGTGAAACATGTCACGTTAATAAAAAAGGGAGGGGGTGGCGACTGAGGGTGAGGGAGTGGATGGTAGTTGGGAGTAATTGCAAGCGTCTCAGAAAAGTACCTGCTTTCACGCTCTGAAACTGAAAAACAACCAAAATGAAGACATTATATTCAACTGTGCTTCACAAGAACAGTCTGTCCCTTGTCTTCTCTTGCAGATTAGATTTCTGACAAAATCGTTACAGAAAATAAGATTCGAATGATGAGGAAACCACCTCCAAATGCTTATTTGAATGTAACAATAATAGTAACAAGATACTACTACCCTGCTAATGTCCTCCAAGATTTTCTGGGAATAACAATGTCTCTGAAATTCATTTTTTGCAAGAAACTTTTCATCAGTAATAAGAATTGGGAAAAATCTAAATTTAAAAAAAAAAAAAAAACCTGTGTGAAGAAATTGCTAGAATTCATTAAAAATGAAACCAGCAAAATGTGCTGTGTTTAATAAAAGTTACAAAAAGTTCTATAACCCTTTACTCTAATATATTCAGTTTTAAAATTTATTTTAATAAATTTCAATATGTATTACATTGAAAAAAAAAACTTCATTAAACTTTGTTTATACACACATTTTCTCCCAGAAATGATCTGCAACCTCGCAGACTGGACAGACATTATTAAAATCTCAGAATAAATTTTATGCAATATTTTATTTTGATTCATTTTAATGTCATCTCTACTGTCATTGTTATATTTACTAATGAAAAGCTCAGGTCACACAGAGATAGCTGTTATTTGCAAGTGCTGTGCTGTGATAGTAGTGAAATGGAGCAGTGCAGATTGCTAGTCATGCAGAACACAACACAGTTTAGTTTAACAATAACAAATAATAATAATAATAATAATATGCTGCTTCTGATTTCTTGTTTCTCTATCTTACCATTTCTGTGTTCCATTCCTCTTGATTTGCAAATTACGTACTGTGTAGGAACTAATTAGTGCAATAGTTCATTATTATGGACAACTATAAATTATTATATTATATATATAATATAGATATCACATTTATTTATATTCAGATAATCTGATGTCATGTAATCCACAATACTGTTAATAATAATCCCTATGCCAGGAACGTTCAGCTTTATTTTCTATTTAAAGTTAGATTTATTCCAAGTTTGCAGAGTTCAAAACAAGGCCAAAAGAAGCTTTAAAAAAGCATTGAGCCTGCTTATACAGTCACGTGAAAAGGAAGGTTTTCACCTAAGTCTGTGCAGTCCTGTGAAAAACGAAGTCAAAGTTTTTCGTTATTCAAAAGCTTGTAGAACTGCCTTTCACATTATGGAGGAATTGCTCCATTGCTCAAGTTGATTAATTTGTGGGAATGATTTATTCACCTTAAGGTAATTAAGTAAGCAAGTAAAATTTAATTATATAGCACTTTTCATAGATAAAAATCACAAAGTGCTCCCCATTAAACCAGAAATATAAATAAAATAATAATATGGAACAATGAAAAAAATGATTAAAATCTTGTTTCTGTGGAAATGTCTTCAGCTGCTTTCAGTGGAGTCCGTACAGCGTAAAGACAATGGAAGAGAATTCCACAGCCTTGGTGCCAGTGCCTGAAAAGCCCAATGCCCACGTGTTTTGAATCTAGTACGTGGGGCCAACAGTAACTTCTGCTTGGGAAGAAATAATGAGGTTTCAACAGGTCAGAGATATACTGGGGAGCTTCACCATGTAGAGCTCTCAAAGTTAAAACTAAAATTTTAAAATGAAACCTATAATGAAGAAAAGCCAAAACTGGAGTAATGTGTGAAGAAATAAAAGCATGTGGTCCCACCACAGGCAAACAGGCTGAGATCTGAACTTTGACTGTAGATTTGCTTGTGCACTGGGGATCATTTTCCTATTGTGGCCTCACATTTGATGCTATAATACTTTAGTATCCAAAGGAGTTAACTCACTGACTGCATTGACAATAAAATCAAACAAAAAACCCTGTAGTACGGGTTTGCTTAGTTTTTCACAGGACTGGACAGATTCCTTTGAAAACTTTCTTTTCACAGGACTGTAAATAACTGCTTAACCTCGACTGCTGGTGAAAATGAAATAATCTATCCCGACCAGAGTTGTGTCACAAAACGATTACAATATGTTCTGAACCTGAAAGAATGCCTGAGACAGTTTTTCTTATACTGGTATTTCCACTTGAACTTTAACAGTTGTGGCACCAGCATCGAGATCTTGGTGTTCAGCATGCCAAAACTATGTGCAAACACTATGTGTTTCTTCCTCTTTCAGCAGATTTTTGTTTGGTTTTGGCTATTTTAGTTTTCTATAAACTGTGTTCTTGAGTATACATTATATGGTAACAGCAATCAGGATATGTTTGATATTATAATTACTCAACAGACATTGTGAAGTTGTGTATCACTGAATGACTGATTTCATGACACTGGTAACTATTTTAACTATTTTGTCTGATTTAAATAGTTGCTGTTTGCCTGATTGTTTGTTTGTCTGAGTAGGAATGCTTGCCTGATGATATAAATTTCCAGCTGACACATATTTCCAGTGGGATATGGTGGGCGGAAGAATTCTGCAGTACGGTGTTGTTGTGCAGATGTGAAAAATGACACACTTCAAAACAACTCACATTATTGATTTGTAGCGTTAACATTTTTTTCTTTGTTGGGGTTCACTTTTCTTTATGGTGGATTTAGCCAACTGCATTGTATAATACAGTTCGAAGGTACATGAGCTATCGCGCCACATTGTACATGGCTCCCTTCCAGGCCCTGCAGTATAAATGTGGAATTTACAAGTGACACAAAAGACCATCACTAGCTGCTTCCTTTGACCTAATGGATTAATGAGCATGGATACCCTAGCTGGAACTAGAAAATACAGCTACTATACCAGTGGCTACCCTGAAAGGTTGTAGTTTGGTTTAGTTGAACATAAAACTGCTTATGTGCTTTGGTGATATTTTGCTAATTCAAAGCAGAAACACTGAATTAAGTTTACACCGACTACCCTTCTGTAGCTATAGTTACATGCTCAAAATAAGTACAGCAACTGCACACATGAATGCACGAAGGAAAATGAGAACAGGAAAACTCTGCATGTTTCAGGGCAGTTCTGAGAGGTGACATTAATTTTTGATTTGAGTGAGTATCTTAATAGTATCAGCTAGAAAGAATACCATCCTGCAACGTGAGAAAATGAACTCACTTGACATTCCTATTTATGCGACTGCCAATCAGATTTGTTTATTTCAAAGGTGATGGAACTCTGTGCCTGAATTTTCTGGCCCACTTTGAAGTCTGCCTGTCTAAAATCTCTTCTTGACAGAAAAAAAGGAAATAAAAAGAAAAAAAAATCTCAAAATACTAGATAATTGTACAATTATCAAATAGTCTATCTGAGAGTTTTCAAGGCCTGTACATCATCTGCAAGGACTTTCTAGGATGAAGTGAAAAAAACCTGACCCCCCCCCCCCCCCCCCCCCCCCCACACACACACACACACCTGCATGCTCTACACTAATCTTTTTCACTTGCTGTCTAGTTTTACATCAAGGACTACATCTTAACTTTCCCTGTGATCTGCACCTTCTTTGAGGCCTTTTTGAAGGTTACTCAAAAAGGTAGTCTGAGCCAGGGAAGATTATTTCATTTGTTTTGTAGCTTTAGTTTTTCTGCTGCTAGTTAAAATTCTACCCAACTATTCACTAGCCTGAGTGAAGTAATTACTCAGTGGATTACAGATCACCTACTATTTCCAATATGTTTCTAACATAAAGTCTTTATGCAGATCCACAGTCTATGGTGGCACCAGCAAAAATGACTACATATTGAACAAATCATATCTGTCTGTTGTAGAGCCAGTCAGGTGGCACTATAGGATCTCTGTTACATGAAGGTCAAAAAAGTTCCATTTAATTCGAGGGTCAGTAGCTCAGTAAGCAATCCATCTAATTTAAGTACAAGCAATAAAACAATTGGCAGCAATATAACCCATAGAATGGCTGCATGTAAATGTAGAATGCAAAGCTACACGAATCATCACAAACGTAGGTTAACTCGCCAACTACAGCCTTTGGCTTGTGGCTTTTGAATTTTATTCCCTTCATCTACTGACAACACAAAGTTATCAGCAGCTCTCTGATTTATTAAAAGGAGGAAAGTGTGTTCATGACCAAAGGATCGGGTTAGGCTTGGAAAGAAATAAAAATATTTGCAATGAATAATTCTATATAGATGTGAATCGTATTTAATAATGTATATAAGGATAAGGGGATATATACATGCCAAATGGTATTGAAAATAAAAACCTACATACTGTTTTTATGGCAGAAATTAAATGTACCAGTCTCACTGGTCAATTTATTTGGTCATTCAGATTTCATCGCAGTCATTCTGTCACCAATGTAAAAAAAAATCCAAAATTAATGTTTTGTTCCTCTGTTCTTGCTAATGCTGCTCCTTTTCTTTATTCACTTTCTAGCTTGCTCTCTCTCGTTATCTGTCTCACACATTGAAACAATCCCAAATTCTGAAATTATAGCCAATAATTTTCTAAAAGGATTTTTACCATCTACTTTGTTTCATCTTAATCATTTCCAAACTCGCAGAAATGCTGCAAGTAGGCTACTTGCTAAATTAAAAAATGTCGACCGCTGCAAGTCCCACATCAAGTTCCTGAGGTTCTAAAATCTTTCCCCGCTTAAGTAATTTATGACAGTTAGTCCTAATGGAAAACACAGTGGACTCCTACAAAAGTTCCTAACCTGGTAAATGTGGTTTACGTGATGGAAAAGAAAAATATTTTATGGTCTACAACACACAAACTTTACTGCCAGCAGGCCAGACAGTGTTTTTTTCCCCTGTGAACTCAGAGTTCCCTTAGAAGACTTAAGCCAAGTTATAATAAGAGTGAATACTGGACTCAACATTCATCAGGTTACGCAAAATGAAAGGCCCTTCAGTCTGACATGAACAGTGGTAAATTGATTGGTTTCATTATCACCATAATAAATGAATGAGAGGATTTTTAGATTTTTAAGCGTGTTTCTTTGTCCCTTAGTAGCGTGAAAATATTAAAATTTAAGAAAGAAAAGTGAATATTTTCATAGCCGATTAGTTACAGAGACAATTTTAAGCAGCTCTAACTGGAAACAGATCGCTTTTCTTGAGGACAATTCTTTAAACTACATTGGTAACAATTTTTTTTCTTACAGCATTTATCAATACTTGAGTTTCCTTTTCTATGTGATATCAGCATAGATTATTAAATGGAAGTATTCAGTGTATGTTTAAAACCACCACATTTAGGAATCCACAGCCTTCAGGAAAATAATAAAACAAACATTAATCGAGTTTCTATATTGTTGTTTGCAGATGAAACATGGTAAATGTGACTGACTGTGTTAGGGCTTTGTACACCTGTGACTTTAATGCATGTTTGAAGATGGCCTGTGGGCTGTTCTTGTGTGTTTGGCTATGCTGTTCTTATACAAAGCACACAGCACTGTGAAAGGATATTTAAACTTTTTCACCCTTCTCTCTTTAGATGCAGGGTACGTGCGCAGTGTGTGCGTTTGTGTATGTCACTGTTAAGTCTTTGATGTATGATCAAGGATTCTTATTGTTCACGGCATGACTGGCTAGCGTAAACACCACACAACTCTTTCATCTAACATGCACACAGATAGCCACGCATCTACACACAAAGACAAGTCACACACACACACGTACACGCATGCATGTGAACACACATATACAGGAATACCCTTAAGATTGCACAGAGGCAAATCCACATCATTCAAGGATTGCTGAAAAATTAAATGGAAGCTTTACAGATGGTGTAGAGGTGAGAGGAAGCAGCGCTCACCCACACTACTTTCTTACTGTCTTTTGTCCCTCCTCTCTTCCTCTATTTCACCCTTTTCAATATTCTTCCCCCTCACACTCTCCTCTTCCTGCCTTATTGTCTCCTATCCTCGTTTCCTTTTCACATTAACTTTTGAAAGCTTTATTTTATCTTCCTATTCTTTAGTGTTTCCCCATCTTTCTTTTATAAACTATCTCCATGTATTAGTTTGCACTTAGCATTTCTATCATCACATCGCTTCACTTTTCTTACCTTTAAAGCATTTCTAAATAACCCGACACTGAGTGTCGTCTCAATGGACCCCATACATCAGACTTCATACTCTCATCTTCCATTTCAGTTTCCCTTGTATATCTTCAGTGTTTAGTGTTTCCATATTTATCAGTTGGAATCACATCCCAGTATAATTTCCATAATATCCCCATGGCCTTTGTGCATTACTTCTTTTTTCCTCACTAACCATGCTTTGTCATATTATTTCTCCTCTATATTTTTTCTTCTGTTGCTCACCTTTCAAATAAACTCTAGATATTTTGTGCTGTCGAGTCCTGTTTCAAAAGCTTGGTTTTTAATAGTCTCTTAGTAACTAAGGTCCTAAGGTAACAATATTTCTGTTGCCTCCACATGCAGCTGGCTTATTTTTCTCATATACCAGAATATTTATTTATTTTTTCTGAACACATTTAAAAATATTATTTGCTGGGTCCTCTGATAAATTTAAATATTCCCAAGCACTTAAATTATGATGCATCTTTTTGTCCAGCCTTAAAATACAACTCTGAATAGCAGCTAAATGTTACAAAGAGGGGCTTTCTTATGTGAATCAGGCTCAAAACTGCAAACACACTGCAAAATCCATGTTGAATTTGACAATAAGTTATTGTTGAGAATGCACAAGGAATTAAAATCTATTCAAAGAAAAAAACACTTTGAATGTGCAATACTGAAGCTGAGCCAATTTAAAGCTGTAGTGTACTGTAAGAGTAGAGTGGGTTTCCCCTGAGAGTGTGCACAGGAGCTGCAGGCTGTGTGTTTATCAGTCTGAAGGAAGCTGGATTTTAGATTTAATACATGTTCAAGAAGTTTAAACTTTTACAGATTATTTATATTTAAGACAACTATGAAAATGAACCAAAGTAATTTAATAACTAATTCAGGTACCTTGTGGCTCCTTCCAAATAGAGTTTGTATGTGGACATGTGTAACTCTCTTGCCTCTTGTGTGTGTGTGTGTGTGTGTGTGTGTGTGTGCGTGCGTGCGTGCGTGCGTGCGTGGTGACTGGCCTGTTTAGTTAAATTGCTGTCTTTGCAATAGATTAGTAGATCGACAGCAGCTTCTTAAACTCCAGCTGACATCCCCCTCGACCCTCCCCTTTACGTCTTCTGAATGCAACAATAAGGAGCCACAAATGAGACTTAGAGTATAAATCTAAGATTTTGGACTGAGAATTCTGATATCTGTGCTGTTAGCTCTGAGCTGTAATAGTTTTGTCATTATTGACAATACTATTTAAATACTGAGCAAAATGTGACAGGATAGTTGGAAAGAGAAGCCCTTTTTGATAAATACCTCCTTTTTAATTTTTTTTTCTGATTAGGGGATTAGGATAGAGTATTTTCATTTGTTTCCCTTTTTATGATGAGTAGGGGTCATTAGAAGCTTTTGTTTGTTGATTTGGATGGTCCTCATTTCCAAAGCAAATTAACATGTTGTTCTGCGCTGTTGGCCCTTTTCTTCAGGGGTGGGATAAGTAGAGAGCTGCAAGTCATGTTATGTTTAGCTAACCCCTAGGCTGGGGACATAAAAGTAAGCTGACTGTTTTAAACAGCTGGCAGGGTTTTGTCTTTCTGTGTCTTTCTGTATGGAGTTGAGATGGTCTCCCTGTGCCTGTCTGGATTTTCTCTAGAGTAATCTATGGCGTTATTTTTTTGCCACAATTCTGAGCGCACGTAAAAAATGTTTCCAGGTTCAAGTGTTGCATTTTGAGGAGAAATTTATTTTGAGCGAAGAAAAGCTGAATTTGAGTGAACAAAATTCATTGCTGCGTGCAAAAAATGTATTTCAGTCTTTGCTATTATCCACACACACACACACACACAATAGCAGCCCCTCTCGCTCAGTTTTTGTATTTGCGCTTGCTCTCAATGTGTTGCTGGCGCTCTCAACATTTCTGCCCGTGCGCGCTCAACTCTTTCTCTACACCGTTATATTTGTACCACAAAACCAGGCAATCACAGACTTGGATGCAAAAAAATCTGATTGGCTGTTCTGGTCTCCAATCAGCTCGAAATGACAAAATGCAATATCCCAGAATCCATTTCGTCCAAAACTCAAATGAGGCAGTGGCGGAGGAACACAAAGTGGCGGAGTTTGAAATATTGCTCTTTCTGTGTCAGGGGTGGGACACAGAAAGAAAGAAAAACTTTTTTTACATGCACTCAAAATTTTTTTACGTGCGCACAGAATAGTGGCACAAAAATAAGGCCATAGTACTCCTGTGTCCTCCACTGACCAAGGACAGACATGTTAGTTTAATTGGTACAAGTTGGTTTTAGTTTATGGGAGCATAAGATGTGACATACAAAAAGCTCTTTGTTGATAGATGTGGCTGGTAAACAGGACTGCTTGGGAGTATCTCACATGAGATGTGTTAATGTTTCATGGTTACCATTTAGAAAATCCTTTGACTGCACCTTTTCTGGGTTTTTAGTGGGAGGACCCGAGCAATAAAGGCATGCGAGGGATGTGTGTGTGTGTGGTGGGGCGTGGTCTGCGGTGCCATGCAGGGAGGGCGGAAGCACCTGCACGGAATCCGGAATCACGCCCGCCGAGTTAAAACGGGGACTCAGGTGTGGGGGTTGTTTTGTGGTGAGAAGTGTAAATAAAATGGCTCTGAATGTTGATCTGTGGTCCCGCCGTGCCTTATTTTCACCACAATATATATTCCACATTGCTATGCAGTTTTTTAATCTAATAAAGTCAAATGTTCCCAATAATTACTTAAAGGGTTCACTTTAAAAGGACAGGATAAACTGAGACTTTAGTTATGATGAATGTTCTCCAATGGTCCTCTAAATGATTTTGCACTGTTATTTGTCTTCCTATTGTAGCTGTAACATGTGTATTCTTTCAATTATATCAGTTTGTGTGTGTGTGTGTGTGTGTGTGTGTGTGTGTGTGAGAGAGAGAGAGAGAGAGAAACACACACACACACACACACACACACACACAGAGAACCAATTTAAATGAAAACTGTATAGCTATTCTGTAGCTTCTTGTTGGTGTTCAAAAGTATGTTGTATTGATTAATACACAGTATTCCCCTTGGGGGAAATGTTCATGCAGCACTGAAAGAGTGTGTTGTACATGGAAAGCCCACAAAGACAGATAACTTGAACACAATAGTAAAGGAAAACCAGACCATGATAGATAAACTCTGTATCTATATCTATAAGTGTTGTATAACCTTCTTCAACAGTTATTTTTTAAGTGAATGATGAATCCAACCCAGTAAAATCCACTTAATGACGCTGGAGGAACAAGGTTAATTGAGAAAAAAAAAAAAAGTAGCCGGAAGCTCCGGTGAAGAATAATGGAAGGACAGACCTCTCAAGTAGTTTGACAAAAACATCCAGTGTAAGGTTCACTTACTGCCTTTTTCTGGGATAATTCATAGCACTCTAAGGGCATAATAGTCTTGCTACTATTTTGGAATATTTTATTAACAATTAAATTCAATATTTTTATAAAGCGCCAGTTCACAACAACAGTCAATATTAGACAGAAAACTGCTACAACAAGATCATCCTCTGAGCATCTGCTTAGTGATGGTGGGAAGGAAGAACCCTTTTTTAACAAGAAAACATCGCCAACAGAATCTACTGCAAGCAGCTGGGGCTGAGGGCAAAGAGAGAAATGAAAAGAGAACAAAAAAGAGCACAAAGAAACAAAGAAAAACATAATGCAAAAGAAGACTTCTCGTGATGTGCTGAGCCTACAGTAGAACAACTGAAATATAAGTAAGGCAGTCCTAGATATATATTAAATGCATAAAACACTCAATATTCAGATGACCATATAGCTGATTTACTAAACTTTTGGAATGAAAGGAAGGTTGGAAATTGCTAAAATTGTTATTGCAATTTTTAGCCATGAAAGGAAATGCAAGTAAATAGTAAGACTTCTTGGAATAGTCTTGTAGAGATGGGATCTAATGGACATACTGATGAGTTTGATAAATTACTAAAAGCTCAGAGAGATCAATAACAGAGAAGCAGCACTTTCTAAAGCTGCTTTTTATGATGGTTAAAACTTTATTTGTAAAAAAAAAAAATGAATGAAGTGCAATGAAGTACAACTTAGAGCTCAGGGAAAACAAGATTCAACAAAGCTGTGACTCTTTGTCAGCCCGGATATGGTGCTGAAAAGAAACCTCAGACAAAGTGCTTTGGAACCCACTATTTTCCCTTGCCAGACAACTGCATTTTAAGAAAATGGAATTCAATTTCCTCCCCAGATTAAATGTTATCTGTCTTAAAGCTCTGCATTCATATGAATTTTAGCAGATACTCAAACCTTGTTGATTTGTTGTTTTCGCTTTCAGAGGAGTCACACTATTAACAAGATAATAAACCTCCTAAAGGGTAAGTTGCTACTCTATGTTGCCATATCACTGTGAAGAAAAAATGAGTAAAGTCACTTGCTTAAATTTAGCAATGGCGATTTTGGACTGATATCTACTGTAATGACAATTTTTTACCGAGTCATTTGTATCCATTATTGTAAACTGAGATGTTACTCAGAAATGGTCAGATGACGGAGGGTTTTCATGTAATACTATTACATTTTCATTTTCTATACGAGATGATAGGACATGATCAAGAGTGTGATTAAAACAGTGAGTAGGCTCATTTACATTTTGTGAGAAGCCAACTGAATGTAATAATGACTTAAATGCAGTGGTGAGGCTGCCCTTTTCAACATCTACATGAATGTTAACATGGCCCACTATCATTACAGTATCTGAATTGAGCACTAAGTCTGATAAATTAGATAAAACTCTGATTAAGGGGCAAGGAGATAATGTGTTTTCCACTCAGGGTGTACAAGGCTAAGTGTAGGGCTTTCTGATGAATTATGACTCTGTCCACATCTTTGGTTGATTAATAAACTACAGTGAAAGATTGCTGCCACTCCTCCTCCTTGCCCTGTGAATTTGAGGATTTCTGACTGCTAGTATCAGTTGATGCTGCTGACTAATTTAAACTTGCATATTGTTATCTTATCTTTAAGGCAAAAAGAATCAATGTGTTAATCAAGTTATGAAATAATTTACTAGCATAGACTTTGGAAAGAGATACCTGATGTTTAATAATCCAAATGTAACTGTTTTCCTTGTTCCTGGAAATGAAAAACTTTTATTTTTCTGTAGGATGTTTTTTTTTTTTTTTTTTTTACATATAAGTAAGTTTTGGTTTGTTTATTTCATGTGGTCTAATTTTTTCTCCTGAGACAGTCTCTCCACTATGAGGGGAAACAGGAGCACAACGACGAAATGTACGCAGGCACAGGAACGACATGAAAACGATGAGGTGAAAGTGCAAACTCCTGATTAGCATTTATAGAAAAATTAAAATTGACTAACCAATTACATAAAGTGTTTAAAGGATTTGCAAACTATATTAGATATTTATTTATACAGTTTCTGAAACCAGCATAGACTATTCCCTTTTATAAATTACACATATGGTTCTACATAAAACTTCCATGTAATTTAGAGCAGAAAAGTTATAAAAGAGCTTTTATGAATAAGGACATGTGTTTGGTGAAATATCTGAGAAACTCTATTAAGTTCTCAATGCCATCACCAGCATCTTCTTTAAAGCATATTAGATCAATAGTCAATGTCAGTCATATCTTCACCTGAATAAATATTATATTACAGTTTTTTTTTCCTGCTCACAGGTCTTTGTCACACTTTGACTTTGATGAATAAAATGAGTAATCGAATCACATCATCTAATAATATTTTTTTGACATTGCATTATTAAGCATGGCCCGATTTCTTTTTTGTGTCTGTCTCCTGTATCTTCCTGTTTTTCTTTTTCTCTGTGTTTCCCTGTAGATAGTCGGATGACTTCTGAACAGATTGAACAGAATATTAATTGCCTTCCTAATTTATGTAAATGTATGCTAATCTACACACTCATCGACTCTCAACGGGCTCGTTATCTAGATCGTTTAGAACGGCCAGGAAGAGATTCAGTCTGCGTGACCCTGAAGGTTGCCAGTTCAATTCCCAGTGAGTTGAGCCTCAGGGTCTTAGCAAGTCAATTTAACCCTGAATGAACTGGCATAAAGCTTTAGTCTTAAACTGGCTGATGAACAGACAAAAATATGAATGAATAGGCACTTATAATGTAATCACTTACAGTGCAATGCATGTCAAAATGCACACATATGGACCCTTCTTACAAAATCAGAAATCCAAATCTGGCAAGTAAGCAGTTTTCTTTGCTCCTGAACCATTTAATGAAATGTTTGAATGAACAAAAGAAAACCAAAAATGGCCATGAGATACAAGCGTACTTTGGTATTCTTTATGATTTTCTTTGCTGATTATTTTTTATTCATGTATTTAGTTTGTGAAAGATGAAGTGAAAATTGCAGGATCAGGCATCAAATGTTAACACAGAACCTGATAGTTACGCGTTAATTGGTGTATGTAATTTAAAAAAGTCAGAAACATCTCTTTTGACCTCTCAGACAGAATTTTTCGCAGGTGAATTACAAAAATGACTTCTAGTATTAAATCATGTATGTGCATGCACAAGATAAAATATATTTCTAATTTTGAAGAACAGATGAAGTTATGACTGCTTTAGCATGCAGACTTTATCTGTCGTGATATCTTTTTTACATTTTATGTTTCCTTTATTCACTGTGAGGTGTACCACCACTGACATGCACTTTTCAGAAATCTAATTAAAAGTAAAGTCGTGCCTCTGTACTTTAATAAGTCAAGGGAAAGGTCTTGATCTACAACACCACAGCATGAGGCATTTTTTACTGTGTAGCAGTAAAAACTCCCAGTTTTCAGCAATAGGGATGAAGATTTTACAATATTTTGAGAAGTTGCATTACAGACTGTAACAAAGTTTCATATCTAGTGGAAAAGACATGTAGCTCTATTTAGTGAGTGAACTCCTCATATACATTTGAAAAATAAGAAATTGAATATTCAGGTAAGGAACCTAGGAATTTGGAAGTGCAACACTAGATTGTCAGTGTCAGTTAATGAGTAAGAGCACACTAGGATCATTAATAGAAATCACTGTGTCCCGGACCTCTTCTTTGTGTAGCCAGTTATTCTTGTAGCCACGGCCATCTGTAGCATTGTCCTGAAGTGCAAAATTACATCACAGCTACAACACCAGCATGACCTAAAAGCATAAAAGGCAGCACAAGCTGTGCAATTAGTTTATTATCATTAAAATGCAGTACAAATTTTACCCACTTAATTGCAATCTACTATATACAGTGAAGGAAAGAATTATTTAAAACCCTGCTGCTCACTTACAAAGAAACAGACAGCCTTTAATTTTATGGTAGTTTCATTTCAATGAAGAAAAAAAGAACAATAACTAAAAATCCAGAAAAATACAAAACACTAATATTTATAAACGCATACATTGATTTGAATGTAACTAAAATAAGTTATATTTGATCCCTTACAAAGCAGCAACATTCAGACTCATAGAGATGCAGGAGCCAGAATGTGGTACGCACACCAAAGAGAGACCAAAGTGCTGTCAAATGACATCAGGTAAAAGACTGTAGAAATGCATGAGGCTGGAATGGACTGAAAGACCACCAAGAAGACCATCAGATCATCAAGAAGCTTAGTGAGAAGGTTATAATTGTTGGTGAGATTTTTCATTATGAAATAAAGTAAATAAAATAAATATATAAGTTACCATGGATTGTACTTGGTCTGGAGCTCCATGAGATGAGGATGAACAGTTGCAAGGTGGTAGGTCAGCTCAAAACAACATGGGAGGAGCTTGTTAATATTGTAGCGGGTCAGGGCTGTTTGGGTTTTCTTTTTGACAGCTGTGTTCAAGGTGACACGCTCTCTCTCTGCGACTATGTTTTTCTGTGTGGGGTGGGAGAGCGCCGTTGTGTTCTTTGTTGTTGTTGAATGCTCATGCTATGCCAGAGCGGTTTTTGCCAGGAGCCTGCTAATAAATGGCTGTGCTCCCTCGCTAGCTCGGGGAAGCAAGACCAAGCGACACTTCTGTCTCCTCTTTGTCTGAGCTCGCCACAATATTTTGAAGGTAGCTGGGAACACAGTCACCAAGAACACTATTGGTAACGTGCTACACCGTAATAGATTGAAATCTTGCAGTGCCCATGTACAAGTCTGTCTTAAATACAAACATCTAAATGGCCTGCATTTGTATAGCGCTTTTCTAGTCCATAGGACCCCAAAGCGCTTTACACTACATTCAGTCATCCACCCATTCACACACACATTCACACACTGGCGATAGCAAGCTACATTGTAGCCACAGCTGCCCTGGGGCGCACTGACAGAGGCGAGGCTGCCGGACACAGGCGCCACCGGGCCCTCTGACCACCACCAGTAGGCAAACACGGGGTTAGTATCTTGCCCAAGGATATTTGGCATGCAGTATCTTGCCCAAGGATATTTGGCATGCAGCCAGGATGCAGCCTGGGATCAAACCACCGACCTTCTGATTAGTGGCTGACCTGCTCTGCCACCTGAGCTACAGCCACCCCAAATAAGAAGGTTTGGGAGCAAGTGCCGTGGCTAGATAAAATCCAAATTGAGGTCTTTTGTATCAACTCAACTCATCATGTTTGAAAGAAGAAAAATGCCAAGTACACACAGAGAACACCAAAACCCATGATCAAGCATGGAGGTGGAAACATCATGGATTGTGGCTCTTTTTCTGCTAAAGGTACAAGACTAGCTCACAGAATTAAGGGGCCAATGGAGGGGGGCCATATTTACCATAAAATCTTGGACAAAAACATCCTCCTTACACCGCAATCAAGCAGCAGATATGCCAAGACCGTATGGCACCACAATTCTGTGCCAGACTATTTCGGTTATTATGGGAACTCTTAGCTCATTTTGTTTAGAATCAGATTTGGAAATACTCATAATTCCTAACTTACCTACACTTTCTGAACTTACCTTATCAGCCCTCTATCTGCCTGCATGCTCTCCACCTGAGGATCCCTCAAAAATCCTGAGCCAACCCAGCGCTCCTCCCCGACTAAACTCCCACGGCACAAAAACTAAGATCTCTCAGCTCCATTTTTACTCATGCCTAACTCACTCTTCTGGAATGGACATAATTTCTCCTCTCTTCTCTCTCTCACAGCCCCTGAGAACTCCCCAAAGCCTCTTGCTCACCTTCAGTTCCCTTTATCAATGTCTTATGCTCTTTTTGCCACTGTCATGTCAGTCTGCTCTTTAGGTCCTGAACGAACCACACAATTAAATCCTTACTTCAGTGTCATACAAATCGATTTATAATTTTTATGTAATGTGTTTTTGTTTTCTTTAGAGTTTTAGTCGATATTCTGTCTCTCTCCATTAAAAAGGTCATTTCTTCGTCAGTGAGAAATGAATCATTTCCTACACTGTATTTCAAAAGTTTCAGCGTTAAACTGAATACTTTACTTAATATGGTTCAGAATGCAAACTACGTTAATTTTCCACTAGTTTTATTACTGTTGTGAGTGCACCTCCATTTTTTTCTTTCCCCTTGTTTTTTTTCCTGTGGTGACCTAATTTCTCTACACACTTTATTAAAGTTTCATCTTATCTTGTCCAGCCCATCCCTACTGTGAAGGGTACAACACAATAAAGATGTTTAATTTTAATTTTTCCAGCTAGTGTGACTGCCAGACTCATGTATGACATATACACTCTGCTGAAAGCCAACGGCGAAAACCATTCACAGATGTTTTTCATTTTCTGATCTGATCAGGCCCAAAGCAAAACACGTGCACACAGACACACACAGACACACACAGTCATCATCCATCACTTTATGCTATGTTAAATCTTTAAAGTTAAATACTTTATGGGGGATCCCTTTTTTTAAATCCCCAAATGTTGGACCTCACAATGCCACTTTGTAAACATATTATTGTCTCCATAACACGAGCAATAGAAGTACACGTAGACACAAGGCCATTCATGCAAAGAAATAAAAATGACTGAAAAATATACTTTTATTTATTTATAGAAACAACTGAAGCTGCAAAGCATTTTAATCCCATCTGTGGGGTTGTGTGTGTATGTCGTAGACTGGGCTCCATCAGTTTGATCTAAGTTGAAACAGAGGGAGGCGCTGAAGCATGACAGTGTTTGTGTAGGATGTGTATGTTACAGGATTCAGGGAGATACCTTTACGTGGTTCATATAAGCAATAGCACCTCTCTGTCTAACAAAACCATCCTCCAGATCCCAAAATAATGGACTTTTCTACTTAGATATAAATTGTGAATGTGTGTGTATATATAGTGTAGTTTAATTACATGTAGTGTAATTAAACAGATGACCGGATGACCAATACTGCTGTGTATCCTTTGTTAGTCTGCTGTTAAAATAGCTTTACCCAATTCAGATGTTGGTCTGATGCTGACACGAGCTGACAGTTCTGCTTATTTCAGCGGTCATACCAGACGACCACCAAAGACAATATCAAGCCTGTTTGATATCAATTGGGATGTCCTGCTTGAGGTCAGAAGCATTGGAGGGCAATTAAATGGAGGCATGCTGACTCTCCCACAGCAGTCTCCTGTTGAGACTTTTCAAAGTAAACTGAATCACGTGAAAGAGCAGATTATTTACGGATGAGAAGTAAAAAAGAGCCGCCAGGTGCTAAAAAAATAAACCTTAGACTCAAACGTTAGAACAGGCTTTTCCCCGCAGCACGCCGTGTAATAAATACTCACAAAGAAAACGGCGGCCTTTACAACTTATGTCTAAAAATGTATCGTTTCATGCATCTATTAAAACACTCGACTCCAGCTACATGATGCGCAGCTGGAAACACTTCCCGCAAGTCGAGCTGCCCGAGATTCACAGAATTTACAGAAAATGTTACATTTTTGTGATTTATATCGTTATCGGACGATAGAATTCTTATATCGGGATATGAGATTTTGGTCATATCGCACAGCCCTAACCACTATGATGTTATTCTCAGGACGCCTTTCTAACTGTGTAGCAGAGTTTTCCCAGTTTTACGGGGGACTAACAGTGGAAACTGGTGGAAAATGACACTTATCACCACCAGCGTCATTCAGAGATAAAACCCATGCGCCAAAATGATAAAACAGCAACAAACAAGAGTAAATTTCAGAATAGCTTGGGAATATATGGTGATGAATGATGAACTAGAAACATTTCTTCTAGACACTAAAGGTCATAGCAGGTAATGCTATTGTTTGCCATGTGCTAACGGTCTAACAGTAGGCAGTACAAATTTTTCCACTAGAAAAGCTGTTAAACCCAATGGCTGCTACAGGAAGCGTGGGGGGGCAGTGTATTACTGCATTAGCATAGCACCAGTTGTGTTGCGCTAACTGTGTTGTATACCATAGATGAACGGGTGCAGGTTGCTGCTCTCCATATCTCTGCAAACACAGTGGGTGAAACAGAAAGAGATGAAAGGGATTTTATTTCTAATATCACGTATGAGGAGAAAGGCTGCACCAGCAGGAGTGCACAGAGTCACAGGTAACTGAGTTTACATACAGAAATGGATAATTAACCCTACTGTAACCAATTAGTGGACATAAGTAGATAGACAATTAAGGCTAGTTCATTAACAGTAACAGTGGGCATATAAGATATGCTCGCCCAACAGTAGCTTTATGTTAAGTTGCATCTATTAACTATTAAAACAATCAAGGCTCAGCTGCGCTTGACTTAAAACAGCAATACTGATACTCTGAGCTGGATCTCTCCTGTTTATACTAGTGGCTAATTAAGAATCATCAGTTAATGTAGCAAGCACATCTTTTTAAACTGTAAGAGAACACAAGCTCCACAGAAAGGTTCCAGCTGAGAACAGGAACACTTTTAGAGAAAGATGACAGTGTTAACCACTGCAACACCACAGTCTTATCCCAAATCCTGCTTTGTCTTGTTTCTTACTACAGGGGCAGTTATGCTAACACGTTCTCATAAGACAGTGCTAGCTACTGATGAAGCTTTAAATGAAATCTAGCAAATTCTGATTGCAGCTCATTTAAAGATGACTGTGTAGAAATCATGAATAGTATCAAATTAGAATTTTTACCAGCAAAGCAGAATTTTTAACATCCCTCTGGAGTTTTTATTTCATTTAAGCATTTTGTTCACCCAAATAGTGGGTTGAAAAATTGAATAGATGGGATTTTTCATTTAGCCTTAATTTATTTGATCTTTTTCGTTTTGCACAAAAAACAGCACACCTGCACTGCAACACGCAGATTTGATCCTATTCTGGCTTAGTTTAAACCCTCAAACACAAACCTCAATACAAATTCAAAGGCCTGCTGTCTGTCCCTCTTTTTAGAGAGTAGATCCCAATCCTGCTGCCCTCTCTCACTTCTTTGCCCTCTGATTTTCCCTCTTTTCCTCTGTTTTATGACTTTATGCACTGCCTCTGTCTCTTGCTCTCTCTCTGTCTCACACACACATACACACACTGGTTTGCCCTGTCTTTCAGCTTAAGCAAAGACTGTCATGGAGTCATGCAAAGTTTCAACTAAAGAACGTCAACCAAGCACGTCAGATTAACACAAGGCTGGCTCCACAAGATAGAGCGCACGCACATACACATCAAACACGCGTGCACGTTCCCAAAGAAACACACACTTTGATTTGCTAAGACCCTGACTGACTGACACATCAGACATGAGTAGATGACAGAGTGGGAGAGAGACAGAGAGGGAGAAAGAGAGAGGAGTTGAGAGAGTTCAGAGTGAAAAGAGGTCTTCGTTGAAAGAGGTAATTTCAGAGACCACAATTACTCTAATTACATATCAAACCTTTAACAGAAACACGTAAATGGGAATACATGTATGTAAAAGGCCGTGAGTCATGAATGACTTTTGAGTGGCTGTTGACACTAGTGAAAAAAATAATGCTAATTTAGCAAATTTATACTGGTCCTCTGGCTTTCAGAGCTTCAGATGATGCAGAAACACAACACTGCAGCTCTGCAGGATTCAAGCAGAAGAGGAAAATCTTGTCATTTGAAAAAAAAGCTTTTAAATAGTTCATAACATGTAAGTGCAAAGATCAATACTGGAAATGAAAAGCCAGACTAGGCACTGAGCAGACACTTAGTGTAAATCACGCTAAGTGTCAAAGTATGTGTCACTCAGAGCTGAAGGCATTAAATTGAACTTAAACATTCTAAACAGCTGAATGGACAATGACAGGAGTGGGTGGTACCAACAAACGAAAAAAAAAGTAAGTAATAAGCTATGATTTTTTTTTGTTTGCTTTGAGCAGAAAAGTATGGAAGCCCGTTTCCGCCACTAAAAAAAAAAAAAAAAGCTATTATCCATAACTCGAAATTTCGAGTTATTTTCTCGAAATTTCGAGTTATTATCTCGAAATTTCGAGAAATATAACTCGAAATTTCGAGTTACTTTTCTCAAAATTTCGAGTTAGCTCTGCCAATCAAAAATATACGTGAATGAGGTCGCTTTCTTGTTACCCGGAAGCATATGGCGCAGGACCGCGCACTCAAAAACGGATCCCAACAAATTAAAGTATGTTTGCTGATAGTAACACCATGTGATTCAGCTAATAACACAGGGATTTCATCATTTGTGAAGCCAGGCTGAAAACACTCAGCAATCTGTGCATTCACGACTGGATGTAATACCGGTAGCTTAGCTGTAGCATTTGTAGCTGAGGGCTTCAGCTTCCGGGTAACATGGAAATGACGTCATTCACGTAGATTACTGATTGGCAGCGCTAACTCGAAATTTCGAGTTGCTTTTCTCAAAATTTTGAGTTAATAACTCGAAATTTCGAGAAAATAACTCGAAATTTTGAGTTATGGATCCTTTTTTTTTTTTTTTAGTGGCGGAAACGGGCTTCCATAGAAAAGAGACAGTTAATGTATAGATCAAAATGAAATAATAAATTACGTAATTTCCATCAGCAACCCCCTACTTTTTTATAGTTTCACTGATGTCACTCAGTGTATCCATTCGAACATTTGTCACTTCATGTGTCACGTACCTTAGAAAAATCCAGATAGAGTAAACCACATCCTCACATGCATTTACCGGCCACTTCTTTATTTACACTTTCATGGTGCTTAGTTGGTCCAATTAATTTTTCATGGCATAGATGCAAAAAAAGTGTATGGAAGCATTCCTGAGATAGCATTAATATAGATATGATGGAATTGCTCAGTTTCTCCATATCCATGATGTTCCACCACATCTCAAGGGTGCTCTATTGGGTGGACATCTGATGACTGTGGGTGCAGGGAACTCATTGGCATGTTCAAGATACCAGTTTGAAACCACATGATTTGAGGTTTGTGACTGCTACGTCCCCTGGCTAGTCTAGGGGGTTTGAAGGGACGGACATAAAGGTGGATGGTGAAGGAGGAGCCAAGATGGTAGTTTTAAAAAAGTTTATTTAATGCTAGTGATGAAATCTGGGTTCAGACTGAGGTATAACTTCAGGGAGAGCCAAGGCCAACATAACAAACAAAACATCCCTGATGTGAAAATAAAATAAACTGACCTAACTCCAAAGAAAACAAAATATACAATATAACCATAACCTACCTAACAACACATAAACAGGAGAAAACAGGGTGTCAAAACAAAAGGCAGCTCTCCCCTACAAGCAGTCTGAACATGAAAACAAAAATGCATATACAAGTCACAAAGGCATGCAAGCCTGTTCAGGTATGGCAACCAAAATGGCCAGAGGGCCCAGAAACACAGCTCCACAGGCCTTAAGTAGTGCTCCGCTGATTAACAATTAGCTGGACTCTGAGCAGCATCCAATCAGGACAGAGGAGGTGGAGCCTAGACAAAACAAAGAGCTAGTAGGGAGAAGAGACATCCTCCTGGGGGATGTAACAGTGACATGGGACATTATCATGCTGGAGGCTGCCATCAGAACATGGGTGCATTGTTATCATAGAGAGATGGAAATGGTCAGCAAAAATACACAGGTAGTCTGTGCTGTTTAAGCAATGTTCAGCTGGTGCTAAGGGGTCTGAGAATTTATCCCCCATAACATGACACCACCACCATGATCTCTTGATACAAGACAGGATGGACTTGGGTTTTTACGTTGTTTATGCCAAATTCTGCGCCTACCATTTGACATATCAGATCAGTTTATTCCGATGCTCGGTTTGAAATGCCTGAATGCACTGCTGCAACGTTATTGGCTGATAAGATATTTGGAGTATTGGCATGTGGAATAGGTGTACCTAATGAAACGGCTGGTGAGTTTACATTTATGATTATGGATTAATTCATTAATTTTGTCAGTGTCATCTCTGCTCTATTGTGTAATACATCTAAACTTATTTGGTAAGTTATAAAAGTACTATAAATACAAACTTACAACTCACAGTATTTTCCTCACTGCATCTTCTGGCATGAGCTTAACACTATGTACTTTCCCCAATACCTTAGAAACATTTCCTTGAGTGGTCTGTGTATGTGTATTAACAAATATATGTATAAATGCCCCAAAATGTAAAGTGTGATAATAAATAGATGAAAAACAGACATTTGAAATAAAGTGCAAAAATAGACTACAGCCTTACTTTGATTGATCTTTTTTATGCACAGTGCTTGACCTCTATCGCACTTCATTCTCTGACTCTTTGAATATTAAAAAGCTGACAGCAGTGTGTCCATTAATATTAACACTCTCCCTGAATATGTAATAAGTTTGGTCATCATGGATTCAGCACTTCCTCTTAAGGGATATTGTGACTTGGTGAACAGTGAAAAAAAAATGTACACACCAGGTTGTTATCATATTTTTTTAGCAAAGTTTTCTTCAAACAGGAGGCTGTGACTCAGGAGGTCAGGCAGTAGAGTGGGTTGTCTATCAACTGGAAGGTTGATGGCTTGAATCCCCCACTCGGCATGTTGATGTATCCTTTGGCAAGACATTGATCCCTGAGTTGCCCCTGATCCATCTGTCTGTGTGCAAATGTTAGACAAAATGCCCAGGTATAGAAAAAAGTGCTTGCATGAATGTGTGTCTGACTGGTTGACCGAGGCTTGTAGTAAAAAGCAGTCTGAGTGCTCAGTTATTGTAGAAAAGCACTACATAAGTACCATTTACAGACTGTGTCATTAGTGATGATCTCATCATTAAATGCAGGTCGAAATCTTTACTTTTGACTCTCTCTAACCCTCTTGGTCTCTTGGTCTCAGAAATCACCTGCCCTTTTTTTCACAGAGTTGTGTAGTTAAAATATTAGACTTGTGAGTATTGGTAAAATAGAGACAGTGTCATGGTGGAATGCTTCATAGTTAAGCTTATCAAATTTCCAGAGTAAGTTCTGGACAAATTCTCAGGACTGCTCTGCCATGCTGAAACCTGAGTCATTAGTAATGCTAGCAGCCATTTACTGTATGTCATAGCAGGCTGCCAGGTATTCATCTGTGTGGGAGACAGTGACATGTTGAATCTGTTCCTTTTCTCTACTGGGGACTTATCACATTGGATATTAAGTTTCAAGACTTTTTTTGCAATCTAATTTTCCAAGTCTATCCCTGCTCTAATATTGTCATTTCTCATAATCCACCATCCCCACCTGCTCTCTGTCTGCCTCTCCAAAGAAGTCTCACAAGCCACTTTTATATAGCCTGTTCAAGGTGGGAACATTGTGTGGTTGTTCCAACTCACCATTCCGTGGAACAAATGGGGGGATCTTGGTTATCGGACCTTTAAACCACCAACATAGGTATTAGCAAAGCTGAATTAGTGTTTGTGTAATGGGCAGAGATGGCACCCCAGAACCTACAATGCTGATATAGTCTAAAAAAAAAATCACACACCAGGGGAGTATTACAAACTAAAACCAAAGGTTTCATTAACCCTTGTATTATGTTGAAAAAAAATCACATTGATTATGTTGCGGGTCATTTTGACCCGTACTGTGTAAATCCACTCAGAATTGTCAAAAAACTGCAATAAAACAATAGCAACTTTATTTTCCATTAGAAAAACATTTAGAACACAGACATACAACACAGTTTGAATTACCATAACTCTTTTTAAGAACAATTTAGTAAAAGTTTTTCCTTCTTTACAAACACATTTCTTTTGAACTTGCCCGATTTTCCCAGTTTTTCAGTGTTCAACATTTTTAATTTTGTCCACATGATGGACAGAATGTGACTGTGTGCTTTCTGCAGATGTACTTTTTGCATTTCTCACAAACAGTGCTTGTTTTAATGTCTTCTCGTGAGGGACAGACCTGGCATCTTTTCCGTTTCTTTACACCTGTATCCACTGGATCCACTGCAGATTGGTTGGATGGTGCACACTTGACCTTTTCAATGACAGCTGCTGCTGCTGGGGATCGAGCTGGTCTGACTCGCATCTGGATCTTGGGAGTGACAAGACTTTTTCCCAGTTCTTCCAGGAAAAGGCGACGTCGGTACAATTTACCCGCATTCCAATGTTGGTTGATTTCAGTCCACAGGACATAGGCATTGTAAGCAGACACATCCAAAATGTTGTAGAAAATTACCAAGGGCCAACGAGCTGTCTTGCGCTGGCAGCTGTATGTCGCTGTGACTTTGTCAAGATTGTCTACTCCTCCTTTGGTGGAGTTGTAGTCTAGGATCATTTGTGGTTTTTTGTCTTCTCTTGTGCTCAGAGATGCATCTGTGTGCATTGTGCTCATGACAAGAACATTCTTGTTTTTCTTTGGGCAATATGAATCAACTGTTGCTTTCTCAGTGAAAACAAATATTGAGGAATGCAGAGATCTTCCCTGCATCTTCAAAATTTCACTGGGAAGTTCTGGCTTATTTCTTCTGATTGTTCCCAACATAGTCAGCTTTCTCTTCTGAAGTTCCTCTCCAAGCCAGTAGGATGTAAAGAAATTGTCACAGGTGATGTTATGCCCTTGTAGCCCTTCACTCATCTGCAGCACCACACGCATCCCCTGATTCTTCTCAGATGCTCCTCCAGGTAGCTTTCCAGTGTACACTTGCATATTCCATGCATAGCTAGATTTTGCATCACAGGCTGCCCATATTTTGATGCCATACTTGGCCGGCTTGTTGGGCATATACTGTCGGAAAGGACAGCGACCCCTGAATGGGACAAGGCGCTCATCAACAGTAACGTGGGGACCAGGGTTGTACAACAAAGGTAGAATTTCCACCCATTTATCCCATACATCTCTGATTGCAGCAAGTTTGTCTCTTTCACGTCGACCAGCTCTGGTTTCACGGTTGTCAAATCTGATCACACGAGATATCTTGAGAAATGTCTCCAAAGACATTGTTGCTCGAAAGATTGGCCTTCCATTCTCTTCATTCCATAGACTTGCAGTTGCTTCTCCCTTGGACCTGTATACTCCAGCTAATATCAGAATTCCAATATAAGCATGCAAGTCAGTCTGATCCAGTGGCTTCCATTTCTCTTGAAATACACGCCTCCCTTCCAGGTTAGTCATGTCCAGTATAATCCTCTCTATTGGAGGGGATATGAAGAGTTGAAATGCTGATTGAATATCATCAACTCGTGTGATGGCAAATCTTGTAGGACCAGGAGTCATTTTGATGATATTAGAAGATGACAGCCTGCCTTGACTTCGGTGTGGTGATAATGACCATTTTATATTACCATCTTTAGATGTCCATGTCTCCTCTGTGGATGATGATTGCTGCATTCCTTGGTTTTCATTTGATGTAGAGATGGCGGCACACTCTCCCTCAGAATCCTCCTCCTCGTCTGAAAATTGGCAGTCTGGATCATCAATAACATTGTCCTCGGCCTCTGAAAGATCCTCAGTCTCTGAAACATCTTCTTCTTCATCACTATCCCAGTTGAAAAGCAGTGATAAAGCTTCTTCAGTCGTCAACCTTCTGGAGCTCATTTTTGGTGTGTTGAAATGACATGAGAACAGTGACAAGAATAGGGGAGAGAAAGTTTCTTGCATGCACACCTGGGTCTGAATGTATATTCAGAAGCAGTCAAAACAAAGTACATCAAAGAGAAATGTTTATTTTGGATCTGAACAACTTTTTACTTACATAAAAGTGTGCGGGTCAAAATGACCCGCAACATCATCTTTGTATACAAACACTGCAGAGACATTCCAGGACACATCAAAGTGTCCATATTTTACACACCAGTTCATGACCCCAGATAAGGAAAAGTCATAAGCTTTCATGAAGAAAAAGAAAGGATGACCAGTACTTTGGTCAACACAAAAACTGGAATGGGTCAAATTGACCCTTAACATAATAAGAAGGTTAAGAGGGTTTTCTGAACCCCATTAAGGCAAAATCTCTGAGTAGAAACAAAGGCTTCAGTAAAAGGAAATTAAGCTGAACATGTGCTGTGCTGTTACACTCAAGTTTACTGTAGGGATGTCAGATGAACCGGTGCGCTTGATACCAAAGTTCTAAAGACATAACAGTATTTGTTCGCCCCTCAGTACTGTAGGTAACACAGGCTGTATATGTAGTGACAAGTAAGTAAGTAAGTAAAACTTTATTTATAGAGCACCTTTCTAGATAAAAGATCACAATGTGCTTCACACAAGGATAACAAAGCATAAAACAAAACAGACAACAGTTAACAAAATGCAATTCTATAAAGATGTGTTTTTAGTTGTTTTTTGAAAGAAGCTACTGAGTCCAGAGATCTTATGCTCAGTGGGAGAGAGTTCACAGTCTGGGAGCCACAGTGGCAAAAGCTCTGTCTCCCTTAGGTCTCAGCTTAGTATGATGAATGACAAGTAGACCCTGGTCACATGACCTAAGAGACCTGCTAGGAACATAAGGCTGTAAAAGTTCAAAGGTTGTCAAAAAATGGATACTTGGAACTAACCCTCCCCTCCCATTAACACCTGGTTATTTCAACAGTAGCACAAATGTGGTGAAGCATCTTAGGGACTGACACATCAGTCTTTATGAGTAACTTGGAAAAGCCATGGAAGCTCCTGTTACAAAACACTTAGTATTAAACAGTTGTTGTAAATGGTACAGATACAGCCACTTAAAATTGCCGCTTTCAGCCAGAGGTCAGCTGGCTAACTGTTAGTTGTCAGCTAGCAGTTAGCCGCTGGGAGTCACCCCTTCTGTCCTTGGACCGTATCTACTTTCCACTATAAACATGCTCTTTTCACTCAGTTGCATCAAGTCATCAAGAAATGGCATTTTCTTAAAAAAAAAACAAAAAAACGTAGACTTGGATAAAAGGCTATATATGATTTTCCTCAGTATTATTGAAGGGTCTTTATAATATCAACCACATTGATTTGGCACTATATAAATAAAATGAATTTCTGACTGAAATTAGCCCACTGAATGAACAATGGGCTGTCAGGTCAGTGTCTTGACTCCCCGCTCAAACCAAGGAGTCAAGGAGGCCATTTACGTGAGAAGGGAAAGACCATCTCTGAATCGAGGAGGGGGCCTAAGGGTACATCTTTCACCATCTTACAATGCTGTGATTGCAGCCGTTCCCCAGCTCTCTGTGAATGGTACTCATGGTCATTGATCTGTGATCAGTGGTCTTTGATCAATAGGCTTTGATCAGTGATTGTTGATCAATGGTCATGACAGTTTGCATATTAATGATCATGGAACTGACCTCATTGTTTATTCAGTGGTGCTAGTTTCAGTCATTGTCCAAATATATGTTTATAAGGTCGGGGAAACCAGCTGCCAGCTGACACTGACGAAGTCACTTGGATGAGAGACTAAATGTTTCTCCCATTGAAAATGTTACGTCGAGATGAACAGAATCAACCTGTTGGGATTAACTTACCAGGATGATTGAGCATGCATCAAGACATTTACAGTACAGTCAGTTTGAGCACTCAGACATTTTCCACTGCAAATCACCAAAACTATTTTCAGTAAACAGTTTTTCATTCATCCATTTCAATCTAATCTAATAAGTAGATACAATTTAGAAGAAAATTAAATAAAGAAAAATAATATTCTAGCACACAAGTTTCCTTATAGATCCCAAACCAGATGTGGAGGGTATTTCTGAGACTGGTAGAACTTAATTTTTGATTTAGCCTATTTGCTTGGTTGTTACTTCTTCAGACCTCTGTTTGAAATATGAGCATATTCTTCATTTTTTCAGTTAGGCTGCAACTTAATATTTTGATTTATTCTTTAGATTTATTTAAACCCTTAAAATGTGCAAAAGTCTTGGGCGACCTATAATTTCTCTATATTTTGAATAACTTTAAATAGTTTTTATTTTTTTAAGTGCTCTATAGCCTCGATCAAGGTATTTCAAAGTTGCTCTTTGGACATTGGCTGCTTTTTAAAATTATTTTCAGTTCTATCTTCAGACCTGAGAGGGCAATGTTTTAACAGGTTTTAATCTTTCAACCATAAAAATGTAGGTGTATTAGACCAGTGTTATCTTGATAGATGTGTTTGGGTGTGTAATTTATAAGCTGAGTTTTATGGGCTTGGGATGATGTCTTTAGATGGGGCAAACAGAAGCCACCTCATGGTGCCTTTTCAAAAATGGGACATTAGAAGACTTACAAAAATGCACTATATACTACTATGTGAATTCTATAAATTTAAGGCTTTCCTACTTGATATTCAGTTTTTGTTGTTTCAGCAAGTCAGTAATACTCGTCGAATGCAGGCATCACTTTCTGTCGGGCTTGTTCAGTGTGCACAACCCGCATTTTATTTTCTGCAAACATATATCTAGTTATGATTCTGCCAGTAATGTAGAATCGCTGAACAAATTTAAAGGTATAAAAATATAGTGTAGCAAGCCTATAAATGGATGTGCCACCATGCTGCTCCCCCTGGTGGATCCACAAGATATTACCACTAGTTTTCCTAAATACTGTTTAGGAGCATTGCTACTAAGTTGGTTGAGCCAAGAAAAATAAAAGAGGAATTTGCTGGAATCTCCAACTCAGTCTGAAGCTGGCTGCTTTTGCCAGATCGATCTGTGTTATGTCACAGGCAGGGGATATTATCATGCTCATCTATCAGCCAGCAATCAGTCAGGTCCTCGTGGTCCTGTTAGGGGAGAGGCAGCCATTTTAAGTGTTAGCTAGCTAACAAATGTCATTAATCCTGCCTGTATGTAATGTGAACAGACAGTGTTAGTTTACCAGGATCAGCACAATTACTTGTGTCTAAAATGTGTTATGTTTCACTTAAAGTCCCTGATTGAACCTTCGAAAAGTGTACCAGCAACTAGACAGAAACAATGGCAGCTTGCCTTAACTACTCTATTTGATCAGCAACGAAAATATAGTGCCAAGTCACTGGAAGCACATGAAATAATCAGAGCTCCAGCTTTCACATAATTTTTCAATTCAAAGCAATTTTTTCAACATTATTTTTATGATGCAGATGATTTCAGCTCACTGTGAAACACAGAAGAGACTTGTATGTTTAGATTTCAAGGAATAAGAGTGAAAGCTTTCCGTATTACTCTTAAAAAGCATTTTGAGCTTTTAAGATATATCACTTTTGCTGACTGGCTGAAAATAATTTTATTTCATGTGCAGGCAGAAAACAATCAGGCAGCTGCTGGCAGTCTGTTTAGTTACAACATGCATAGACACATGGAAAGACACACACACACACGCGCACAAAAAATTCCACCCACAGCTGAAGCTGAATAATCCTTCTCTGAATTCAATTCTCAACGTGAAAGCTGTCAAAAGAGGACACAACTCTACAACTTAACCAGCAGGACAGTGCTAGTAAACTGTGTGTGAATGTGTTTGTGTCTGTTGTGGTCAGTGATTTTGTTGCACTTCAGTTGCGGAGGGAATTTGACTGCTGATATGCTCATTGCAGCCCACGGCAAGACAACTGTGTGAGTGAGTGTATGTTTTTGTTTGTGTGTATGAGTCACTGGTGCTGAGAGGAAGTGGCATTTGGGTGGGCAGGAAGTGACCTGTATCTCAAACGGGATGAAGCAGAACTGGTGACCAGACTCACAGACACCGTGCTTGTGTGTGTTTTATCTAAGGGATTGTTTCATAGGGAGGCCATGCATGGAAGAACCACAAAACAGTGTCAGCAGTAACATAGTAGATAGAAATAGATGGAGTAAGAGAAAGCATAGAGGGGGGTTGTCTTGGTTAGAGAACCATGAAATCATCACCCATTACTAAGAAACCTATAGAAGCTACTTTCAGCTGCTCATGTATCCACAAAGGGATGCTCCACATATTTGATTTGACAGATCTTTTCACCAGATGCTCTTCCCGACACAACACCAAAGGGATTTGTGTCTCCTCCCAGGATTAAACCAGGGATCTTTTACTTGTTAGGCAAATTTGTAAACCACTACAGTATGTCACTACACCTTTTCAAAAACACCTATGATTTGAAAAAAATACATCTAGTCTGTCAGCACACCTGCTCAGGTGTGTCTGTCAGCACACCTGCTCTTATAACGAAAGCTACATATTTAATGATTGATCAGCCGATCAGTGATTGAAAGCGATTGCTTCTCAACCAATCAATCAGCCTCAGGTATAGCTGAGGTATGCCCACTTTGCAGCACATTGCAGTGATGCAGATTGCAAGAAGTCTGATTGTTCTTCTTGCTGTGTAAACACGCAAGAAGAGTTCACCACCCCGGGATGTGAACTCTTCTCTGGATCAAAATGGAATATGTAACAGAATATGTAATATGTGTATATAGCATCAGCATTATGCCCAATAATGCTAATGCTAAAGCTGTAGCCAGTAATCTGCCAGTGCATCCATCTGTTGTTTCTTCAGTATCAGCAAACATTTGAGCTTAGTTTGTTCATACATTTTCTGTCTTTTACTGTGTCAGTAATATTTGAACCCTCTGTGGTCTCAATCATCATACATCAGGGCTGTCAAACTTATTTTACATTGTAAATCATAAAGCCCACTTTGACCTTAAATGGGCCAGGCCAGAAAAACTACTCCTGTCAGTGAAGTTGAACTATTCATTTAATCCCGGAGATATCTTGACAAAAATTCTTAAATTGTAAAAAAAAAAACAATTGCAAGTCCTTATATGTCAGGAATAAACCTGTAAAATTACATGTTACAAAACAAAACAACATAAAACAGAAACAAAACAAAGAAAAAACAGGAACTTTTCCTTAATTAATTTTTTTAAATCTTATCTATTACTAATTACTTGGGTGTAGCATGAATGACCTGTGGACAATCTTTACTGATAAAGATTGTAAAACTTTGTAAAACTGTAAAACTTTTAAAGATACAGTGATATAGTCAAAAGTTAAAAATGTATGCCCTCCTTCATGTTTTCCAAAGTTTTCCGTCGAGTCGGATTAGAGTCCTCGCCCGGCCGATTCTGGCCTCCAGGGCTTATGTTTGACACTCCTGTCACAAGTGGTAACTCTAATTCTACCATAACCCTACCCTCTAATGTCTAATGTCACAAATGACAACTTAGACCTTAGAGAGTTAAAGAAAAACCTGTTAATCGGTTCATGTATAGGTTGTTTTTAACACTCAGCTCAGCACAAAGAATAAAACGAAGCTCAACACAACACTGTAACATTGAACTTTAGAGGTGTAATTACACGGTAACACAGACAAGAAATAATTGTCTGATAAAATGCATATGATGACCAGTTTTACTGTTATCTTGAAATTGTCAGTATTGAAATTGTCAATATTTTTTATGAACTTCAGACAGAAAATTCTAATTTAAAAAGTTTGACAAATACTTATTATATATACTGTCAATTGTACTCTATAGAAAGAGAGTCTGAAACAATAGATCTGAAAAAAATAGAAGTAAAAAGACTATCTGATATTTCAAATTTTAATTCAGTGTGAAAACATTGCACATTTAAATAACATAACTTTCCCCTTGCATAGTGTTTAGGCAGTCATTTTGTTATGTCTTTACCTAGCATGTTAATCCTGCAAAAATCATAAAAGAGCCTCTTTTATCATCTTTCACTTTAAAAATATTTTGTCCACTACAGAGGACATAATGAATAATCTAGGTCTCTGGAGGAGATATAATTCACTGGTCAACATAAAGATTGTGTTTTTAATGTGAGCCCTTATGTAGTCTGTATAGAGGACTGTATTGTTAACAGTAAAAGCCTATTTGTACTGTCAGGCATGTGTGAAATGTACGAATGAAACATCTCATGTATACAACAGCAACACTGTTAATGCGAGTAAGCGCAAGTAGGTCAAAAGAAATCGTGTACGGCCTCTTTCAGCCATCTGTCACCTTTAGGTGGTTTAGTGTACCTTTTATTGGTGCTGTCAGCACTGTCTTCTTGACTGTCTGCATAATGAAACAGCTTTGGATTGAAACAAGGAGACAGAGTAAGAAAGACACACCAGTCAAGAGAGTGAAGGAGAAATACTTGTGCGTGAATGTGTTTTGATCAATAAGTGAGGCATCCATGCAGTCAGCCTTGTTAATGTGTCTCACTAGCAATGACCCTCAAGGCAAGATGAAGGACAGAAGAATTAGGAAAAAAAGGCAGAAATGTAGGAAAAAAGACGTGGAGAAAGCATTTGTTTCTTCACTGTTGCTTCATCTTTAGAAAATATTTTTTTACGGAATTTGAATCGAAATTGCCGTGCGTGCCACGTTGTTCAACACTTTATTTCAAAATACAGATAAATAGCACTGCTGATGAGAAGAAGTCTTTATGTTACTGGACAGTGATGCAGAAAAGAAAGGTCAGGCAGAGTCTTTATGAAACAAAAGAATCGCAGAAATCCGCACCTCGATATGCAGCGTTCCAGTTCTAACTTCTAAAATGTGTTTTCAAACACTGAGTACATTCTGAGAGAGTGCTATCAGAGATCCTCTTCATTTATTCAGAGCGTCACACCCCCGGTGCCTTCTAAGTGCATTCTGGCCAGGAAGAAGATGCAGCAGAGTTCAAATTTCACCGTGGTGAATTCTATTAAGGTAATCAGATAACCTTGCTGGCAGGAGAGCTGCCACTCTACAACAGTGAAAATACTCAACAGTGTACACAGCAGTGAAAATGGGAGCCAAGGATGTAAGTGGCACAAAATTATTAACACTTTTAAACTCGTTTGGTGACATGCCAAATTTTTACTGTGCACATCTGGTTAAACACACAGCAAAATTAAAACCGAGCATAAGAATTAATCGCTTAAAACACGACAGTGACAAAGGTGTAGATTACCGAGGAGCGTTAGGCAATATTTCCACAGAGACATGGGTATTTAAAGAATACCTGAACCTGTAACTACCAAAGAAGGAAAATAGGACTTAAGTGACACTGTTTTAGAAGGTATTCAGAAGGGTGACCAGTGGCCCAGTTTCAAAAGGTTAAAGGTCAATACTGCTCTATAACTGTACGCACAGAAATTTGGCACTGGAGTCGTAATACTACTTATATAGTTTGTTGAGCCAAGAAAAAAAAGGAATTTGCTCCATCTCCAACTCCATCTGAAGCTGGCTGCTTTTGCCAGATCCATCTGTGTTATGGCTCCAGCTCTGATTGGTAAATGACAGGACACAGTGAGAGCTGGATGTGACTCCTGGCTGACAGGCTGGCTGGGTGTCCAAAGCTGCTCTAAATGGGATTGTTCAAATGTAACAAGGGGATGATGGCAGTGAAAGCATTGTTTTGCCATTTTTTTCTCTTCTGAGAAGAGAAGCATACCGTCTATAATCTGTGTTAATGCTATGATCCAGGATTTATTTGGTAATTTAACAGAAAAGTTTGTGTAAATATTATAAATATTTTTTTTAATTTAATGAATAAGCAGGACAAACACTAATGATTATTTGTTGTTTGTATTTTATTTCTTGTGTATTTTATGATTTTTTTTAGATAAAAAATTTGTCTAGAGGAGCTGATATACAGTGGGGCAAAAAAGTATTTAGTCAGCCACCGATTGTGCAAGTTCCCCCACCTAAAATGATGACAGAGGTCAGTAATTTGCACCAGAGGTACACTTCAACTGTGAGATACAGAATGTGGAAAAAAAATCCATGAATCCACATGGTAGGATTTGTAAAGAATTTATTCGTAAATCAGGGTGGAAAATAAGTATTTGGTCAATAACAAAAATACAACTCAATACTTTGTAACATAACCTTTGTTGGCAATAACAGAGGTCAAACGTTTACTATAGGTCTTTACCAGGTTTGCACACACAGTAGCTGGTATTTTGGCCCATTCCTCCATGCAGATCTTCTCGAGAGCAGTGATGTTTTGGGGCTGTCGCCGAGCAACACGGACTTTCAACTCCCGCCACAGATTTTCTATGGGGTTGAGGTCTGGAGACTGGCTAGGCCACTCCAGGACTTTCAAATGCTTCTTACGGAGCCACTCCTTTGTTGCCCGGGCGGTGTGTTGTGGATCATTGTCATATTGGAAGACCCAGCCTCGTTTCATCTTCAAAGTTCTCACTGATGGAAGGAGGTTTTGGCTCAAAATCTCACGATACATGGCCCCATTCATTCTGTCCTTAACACGGATCAGTCGTCCTGTCCCCTTGGCAGAAAAACAGCCCCATAGCATGATGTTTCCACCCCCATGCTTCACAGTAGGTATGGTGTTCTTGGGATGCAACTCAGTATTCTTCTTCCTCCAAACACGACGAGTTGAGTTTATACCAAAAAGTTCTACTTTGGTTTCATCTGACCACATGACATTCTCCCAATCCTCTGCTGTATCATCCATGTGCTCTCTGGCAAACTTCAGACGGGCCTGGACATGCACTGGCTTCAGCAGCGGAACACGTCTGGCACTGCGGGATTTGATTCCCTGCCGTTGTAGTGTGTTACTGATGGTGACCTTTGTTACTTTGGTCCCAGCTCTCTGCAGGTCATTCACCAGGTCCCCCCGTGTGGTTCTGGGATCTTTGCTCACCGTTCTCATGATCATTTTGACCCCACGGGATGAGATCTTGCGTGGAGCCCCAGATCGGGGGAGATTATCAGTGGTCTTGTATGTCTTCCATTTTCTGATGATTGCTCCCACAGTTGATTTTTTCACACCAAGCTGCTTGCCTATTGTAGATTCACTCTTCCCAGTCTGGTGCAGGTCTACAATACTTTTCCTGGTGTCCTTCGAAAGCTCTTTGGTCTTGGCCATGGCGGAGTTTGGAGTCTGACTGTTTGAGGCTGTGGACAGGTGTCTTTTATACAGATGATGAGTTCAAACAGGTGCCATTCATACAGGTAACGAGTGGGGGACAGAAAAGCTTCTTACAGAAGACGTTACAGGTCTGTGAGAGCCAGAGATTTTCCTTGTTTGAGGTGACCAAATACTTATTTTCCACCCTAATTTACGAATAAATTCTTTACAAATCCTACCATGTGAATTCATGGATTTTTTTTTTCACATTCTGTCTCTCACAGTTGAAGTGTACCTCTAGTGCAAATTACTGACCTCTGTCATCATTTTAAGTGGGGGAACTTGCACAATCGGTGGCTGACTAAATACTTTTTTGCCCCACTGTATGGCAGTTGAACATGATAAAGGTCCTAGATGGGATTAAAATAAGCTTCATTGTCTAAATGCTTAGTTTTTGATGCAGTACTAAGAGACTGTGGTTTATGTAATGATTTAGAAACTATCCCCTGCATGAATCTGTGTGTGCGTGAGAGTTTTTACACAAAAAAAGTTTTACAAGCTGTGTGTTGTCCTTAACTGAACTGAATGATGCGATGAAAATGGCAAAAGAAAAGAGAGTTGAACATAACATATCCTCAATTCATTAAATGCCACCATAAAAGCCACTGCCAGAATACAGTTGCAATGTGTCATATTGTCAAAATGTGACATTACAGGGGTGTCAGGTTTTAAAATTGCATTGACAGGGTTAAGGCAACTTCTCAAAAATGATCTGTCCCTAATATCCGCTGCAGTGTAAAAAAAATAATAAAAAAGGCCCGATGACAGTGACAAAGAAGCAACATTTTTTATGGCAAATTAAACAGCCAATCCTGACATGACATAGAAGAAAAGAAAAAAACTCTCCAAGATGTAAAGTGCAATGGTGAGAATGTTGACAGCGTAAAAAGATGATAACGGTCTGACAGCAGCGCTTCAGTTATCTTCTAGTTTGAGATCATGTGAACAGACAAGGTTAGGGCAACTTATTAACAATGCTGTTTAAAAAAAAAAAAGTAAAATTTTAAAAGTATATTGTTTCATTTCTAAAATCAACATTCAACTATTTTTTAATTTGTTTGATCTATATAAATGACAGAACGGATGGACGGATGGACGGATAGATAGATAGATAGATAGATAGATAGATAGATAGATAGATAGATAGATAGATAGATAGATAGATAGATAAGCTTATCAGCACCATGTAAAATATATATTTCAGCATGTTAGGATAGTGAAGAGTGATTGCTTTGTTAACTTGAAGAGGGGGCAGCTGTAGTAAGTGCGTGAGACAGAGTAGGCTACAGCAACTGGAAGTATTAGTGGGGGAAAAAAAGCTTAGGCATCATTCAAGAAATATGAGATATGAAAAAATATGGCATCCAGAGGATGTCTTATATTGCTTATGAGGACAAGTATTACTACTTTTTCCTCATTTCCTTGTTTATGTAACCACCTTCACTTCCAGACGATAATGTATCAAAGGTTTCCCACTGCAGGCTTAAGAAGACACCTTCACTGAAGCTCAAAAATGAGACGAGTGAAACAATATTGTAATGCAACTGCATTTGGTTGAATTTGACTCTACTGACAGCCACTGAAAGTGAAAATGGTACCTAAAGATGGAAAAAAGATATAATCACTAGAGCTGGGCGATATAAGATTTTTTCATATCACGATATGTTTTTTTCATTTCAGGCGATAACGATATCTATCACGATATAAGCCAAATAACTATATTTGTAAGATTTAAATGTGCCGTTGCTCACAAGTAAAATGTGAAATAATCAGCAGCTTGTTTTGATTTAAATATTTATTTCCCATAATAAGTTCAACAGGGTAGATGTACTTAAGGAACATGAGACTTTTTCAGGTAAATAAAGGCAAATATTGCAAACTACACAAAAGGCAGCCGCTAAAGCGTTTAAGTTTCAAAATAGAACAAACAAAACAGACTGTGGCACTGACGTGTGACGTCATTTTTTGATGTCACACTGTGCGCCACGTTATTGTTTTCAGTGAAATGAATTTCTACAATACTGTTAATTCTACTCTCTGCAGTGTTTAAATGCTTACATATGCACACAGTTACTGTCCCTCCACACATACGACTCGGTTCTGCTTCTGTGCCCCAGCTTTGTTTACTTTTTCCCACCGAGGCTTCTAGACTTCTGATTGGCCAACATTTCTGCACGGTTAGGAATCTAGCGCCACCTGTTGCTTTGGCATGTTCATAGCAGCGTTTTCCTTCATTTCTCCCTTTATGTGTGGACGGGATTATTTTTTAAAACGGAAAATCTGTAAAACAAACTAAGATTTATTTTTAGAATTAATATTTTGTTTCTAAGTGGAATTGACAATAGTTTGTTTTACAGAAGAACAGACAAAACTGACTAACCTTTGTCAATATCAAATAAACTGAGAACTAAAAGGAAATTCTCAATCTCTCCTTGTTGTATAGCTGAGCTTTTCAAACCGTTTTAACAGTTACTTTAGTCTGACAAAAGCCGAATGACGAATTAGCGCTTCCAGTCAGAGACTGAGGCTACGTCCACACGTACACGGGTATTTTTGAAAACGGAGATTTTCCGTTTTAAAAAATAATCCCGTCCACACATAAAGGGAGAAATGAAGGAAAACGCTGCTATGAACATGCCAAAGCAGCAGGTGGCGCTAGATTCCTAACCGTGCAGAAATGTTGGCCAATCAGAAGTCTAGAAGCCTCGGTGGGAAAAAGTAAACAAAGCTGGGGCATAGAAGCAGAACCGAGTCGTATGTGTGGAGGGACAGTAACTGTGTGTATATGTAAGCATTTAAACACTGCAGAGAGTAGAATTAACAGTAACAGTATTGTAGAAATTCATTTCACTGAAAACAATAACGTGGCGCACAGTGTGACGTCAAAAAATGACGTCACACTGCGTGTGACGCTGCGTTTTCTCCGTTTTTCTGGTCCACACGTAAAGGCAAAAACGGAGTTTTCAAAAATCTTCGTTTTCAAGTGACCAAAAACGCTGTTTACGTGTGGACAAAAGGTGCAAACGCATAGAAAAATCTGCGTTTTCAAAAATACCCGGGTACGTGTGGGCGTAGCGCATGCACCAGTTTATTGTATTTCCAGACTTGCTTTCGGCACAATTTACAGTGCACGCTACTCTGTTTTTTGTCAGACTTGAAATAGCCGAAATACCTTCACACTACGGAACTTCTCTGGCTCTTCCGTTCGACAATCTCTCCGGCATTGGAACCATCATCTGTTTTCTCTTCGGTAACCTTCGGTCACGCTCGGTTGATTTTTCTAGTCGGCACACTCATTTCCTCCATTATCCGGGCGGCACGGTGGCTGGCTGCTTCCCAAACAAATACACATGTGCGGCTTGGCACTTGTGCTGTACGTAACAAGTCACGTGACGTGACGCTGCGGCTGTGATTGGTTCAGCTCTGCGCTACGTAATTTGGATTGGCTGTTCTTTTTTTTTTTTTAAGAGGACAAGAGCGGCGAGGTCTATCGCGATAGTTTAATTTTTCTATCGAGGAAAAGTTATATCGCGATACATATCGTTATCGTTCTATCGCCCAGCTCTAATAATCACCAAGAACATTAGCAATGGCCATCAGGTTAAAATATGCATATGTCATAAATAGATGTGCCAAATACAGCATGTTGTGTACCTACAAACCTGCTTCCCACCTACCTTTGGACTGTACATGCATTTGATGAGTCATGATTTGTAGAAGCAAATAACCGCTGGACTGACAGCATGAATACAAGACTTGTAATAAAGCAAGAGAGTTATGATTACCTCAAGAGCCCCTTGTGAAAAAAAAGATGTAGGAGAGTGAAAGAAAGACAGAGCAGGATGCGCAAGCGATAGAGTTAATAAGTTCACGGGGAAAAAAAGATATGAGAAGGGTTCTACAAATGTATTCAATTCCATTTCATATGCAATCATGTGACTACAATTAAAATCATCTTCATTGCTCTGAATGTCATCTAACCACACAGGCTAACTGTGATAAGTTCATTTTACTTGTTACATTGTTCCAAATATAACAAATGAGAAGTGTACAGTATAAATATGCAGTGTTTAAATTGAGAAGTAAATGGTTTCAAGAAAATGGAGAATTGCTGTAACTAATGACAACAACTGAGAAAAACGGAAGGTGCCCTGATTGAAAAAATTCCATGCACAAACCACTGTAATTGTGCTGTGATTGCTACAAAAATAAAAGCAAAGCATGGCCCATGTAAATGCCATGCAGTGATTACGCTGCAACCTTCTTTGGAGTAAACATAATCACCTTAAGATATTGCTCTTGTTTGTGAAAATGTTGCTGATATTATAGCAATTTTGCGTGCAAGATGGCTATGTGTGTGATTTTCTGTTTTCTTTCAGTCTTTCTATATAACCCCTGGTCTTCCTCTCTTGCCATCAGAACGCTAACAACTTGTGGCACTTAGTTAACTTGAGACAACATGATGTCTTCAGTCTGTATGTGTGTGTCTGCATCTTGTCTGCAGTATATGTCTCAGTGTTCATGACAGTGAGTCCACCCTGGGGAGTGGTTTGTGCGCGTGTGTGTGTGTGTGTGTGTGTGTGTGTGCACTATTTTTAGGCACATCTCAAACAGAATGCATCTTGGGAAAAGGTACGAGTTCAGCCGAGCAAGCATGATTCTTACAGTCAGTTCTCTCTCTTTTTTCTCTTTCTTCTTTTCTCTCCATTACTTTTCACTTTTCGTTACTAATTTTCTTGCTCGTCTTTTCATATCCTAATTTTTCTATTGCCCTAATTTTTTTTAATAAAAACTCTAATGTGCCATTACTACAGTATTTCTCACTACATCCATCCACTAACAAATTGTTTTCAAACAAAGACAATTTGTTATCAATCATGTTTTACTACTGTCGTGAATGCAACCAAAGGTGCTCTGCCAAACTGGGTACTAGTACCTGAATTTAAGTATACATGTCTATTTTTAACTTCCAGCAAAGACTTTGGAATTGATGTGAAAATGACTTGAAAAGCCTCCTAGCATTTATTCTCTCTTTGGTATTCTGTGGGTGCTCTCCACCTCACACTGCAACCCCTCCTCTCTTCCCTGCTTTCTCTCCCAGCCAGAGGAACGTTTGGTATTCCAGGGATTGTCTGCTCTTCTTTTCTCTCCAGTCTACTCTCCTGCTTTTCTTGCTTTTCTCTCCTCCTTACTCTTTCTAACTATCTTCTCTTGCATCTTGATGCCTCTTCTTTTTGCCTGGGTGATAAGCATGGGTCAAGGTCACACGTGCCATTACCTTACACATTCTGCCCCGTGTCCTTTAAAAATCATAAAATCAAACTATATCTAAATGCAGAGGCTTAAACATGTTAGTACACACAGAATATGAGACAGTTGTCATCAAGTATAGCCTAAAGGGACTGATCTGATCACCAAATAAACTGCAGTGAGTGCTGGGATTGTCCTCTCAATGTTCTCTGCCTGAAAACAGTGAAGAGGACTTGTATCAATAACAGTAAAATCGAATTGCATCGTAAAAATGTGACCACGCATCAGAGGTAGAGAGAGAAAAGTTCAGAAAACAGAAAAAGGTTTTATTAAAAAAAAGCGCAAGTTACAGTGACAATGAAACTTCAGGGGTGCATTATATTTTATGAGCACTGTTACTTTGTGTAGTTTGATTTGGTTTTAAACTTGGTGGTTATATTCTTGCTACGTTTTATGTTGTACTGGCAACATAATAATGTTCCATCACCAAGTTATTATTTTCACTTTCAGCATTTGGTTTTTTTATACACAGCACTATGGTTGTTGGTAACGTTGCTTTAAATTTCTTCCCTGTTAGTTTATATATTTTTATTTTGTGAAAAAGTTGCATTCATCAGTTTTCTTAACTGTTCAACCAACTTATAATTGCAGGACAGGTGAAGGTTACATCTGCTCTCATTCCACATAAAGGTGGTTTACACACTGGACAGGTTGCCAGGGCAACCAAAAAGATACAGCCAATTGCTCACTTTTACAGCCACACCTATAAGAAGGATCCCCACTATGACACCCTAGAACAAAGGTTAAGGTTAATTATTTGTATAGGATGTTCTAAAGCAAGTCTAATTTCACTTTACCTACAAACATCTGCCATGAAAAACCCCCAAAAACAAACAAAAAACAACTTCAGGTGAGAGCAGCATTTAATTTGTAACTTTTGAAATGTAGAATCTAGAAACCTCTCTGAACTCCAGCAGAATATGCTATTTGGAATCTCATTATACACTCCAGACTTTTGCAGTTCCTCATAAGGTTAGTGACATTGTTTACCAGAATCTTTGTTTCTTTTTTTTACTAAGGCTGGTATTGATTGATTTTTTTAAAGTAACTGCACATATATAAACTGTCTTCACCTACAAAGAATAAGACTGTTGATGTCCTCTAACTCAGCGGTCCCCAACCGGTCCGAGGCCCGGGGGTAAATAAAAGTAGTACTGGTACGAAAAAAAAGAAGATTTATTCATAACACACGTAAAAAGACCCAGGAAAACCGAGTTAACGATAAAAACGATAACAAAATAACGCTTAAAACCGATAAAAACCCTGAAAACCATACATTTCACACCTGAGCCTCAACTCTCGCGGCCCGGTACCAAACGACTCACGGACTGGTACCAGTCCGGGGCCTGGGGGTTGGGGACCGCTGCCTTAAAGGCCGGCCCGTGGAAATATTGTCGGGCATAAACCGGTCCGTGGCACAAAAAAGGTTGGGAACGCTGCTCTAACTTATATTTGGCACTGCATTCCCCAAACAGTTTCCTTAATGTATCTGTCTGTATATTCATATTATAAACTACAATAGCACTGCAAACTCTATTCTTCAAAAGGTCAGTGAAGTAGAATCAAGAGAATGAACATATCACAGTTTAACAAAAGAAGCAAGAGCAGAATAGCAGAATCGCTGCACTTGACTGTTTCAGTTGTCACTATGTGTACATAATAAACAAGTAACTGGGTTTATGCATGATTAATGAGCAATGCACGTGGATAAAAATGTATTTTGCTAAGACAGAACATTAATCAATTATTCATAATGACATTAAATCGATGTATGTCTGCTGCTGACGAAAAATAAATAAATAACATTTTTTAACTAACCTGGCAGCACAGTTCTCGTTTCTCTTGGCTTCTTTACTTCTCTAGATATGATACCATTTGACAGACCTATTTAATATTTTTGCTATGATGGGACCAATGATCTACAAATACCTATATTAGAGATTTTAATGAACCCTCATTCAAATATACTCATGTATCAAAAATGAATGTAAAAAGAAGAAAACTGAAGACTGTAATTTATCGGCAGAAGTGTGTAAGTCTGAAATATTCCTGTATTGAGATGTGTATGTTTGAGGGCTTTCTTTCCCTCCCCCTGTGATGCACCTGTCGGCCTGTCTGGGATGTTTGCTGGGTGTCACACATAGGAGTTAGATTAGGCTGAAGACCTCTATAACCCTCTAAAGTATAATTGGCTTTAGCTAAATGATTGATGTCTTTATTTTTTTTTATAACAAAACATACAAAGTTTCCCCGTTTTAAGAGAAAGGCTAGTGCATCTTATATGACATTGTTGGAGTGAAAAGAAAATCTAAAACTATCTCTTATCTATTTCTGTTATGTCTTAATGGGAACTTTGAAAAACATAAATTTGACAAGGAGTCCATTTGTGTAGGAGAGAGACTACCAAGTGATCAAAATTTTATATAGATATTCATTGGAACAATTTTAAAAGCCACAACCAGAATTTGATTATAATCTTCCCATTTTCTTTGGATGGCACTGATGTGTTAAAGATTTAAGGTGTGAGACAGAGCCAGAGTTACAAACTCAGACAGCGGAAGCCAGAGAGGAATTGAAAGCATGACTGAGAGTCGGAGAGAGAGCGTAGCTAAAATGACAGTAAGCGAGCACTTTCTGTCTCGAAGATTTTAACACAGATGTTATAAGCTCCGCTTATCATCAGAGAGAGAAACAGAGAGGATAAAAAGGGGCAAACAGATATGAAAATGCTAAAGAAACCTTTTATCTCTGCCCCTCAATTCACATTCGGCTATTGCAGAGCATTGAAATTGCACTGAATTGTAACTGGTGGAACATGAGATAAGAAAATCTAAACATGGGGGGCCTTAAGTCATGTTATTATGAATCACATACTTTATAAATCTCCAAATGTTTAAATTTCAGTGAATGCAGCATTAAATTATGGGGTCAGTAATAGGGTAAGCAATGCTCAAATTGTGTTATGGCCAGTCTCAATGTCATATGTTATTACAGTATGTGTGTGACTGAAAACATCCTTTCTAGTAGAATATTTAGCAAGAAAATCAAGACCACTAAAGCAGCTGTGGCCTCATATAATCTGCATTAATTAATAATGTGTTTAATGCCAGGCATCACATCAGTCTAAGTGGGACAGCCCCCAGGAATATGGCTAGGTTTACAATGGCACCAGTGGTGCCACTAGAATGCCACGCTGAATCACTGCACCTGCTTCAAACTCCAATTGGCCAGGAATGAAAAACAGTATCTTGATTCCAACACAATATAATTTGATGGATCCCAGCAAGTCGCCTGAAAAATAGATTGAACCAATTTCAACACCATTTGGCCAAAAGCTGTCCAATGCCCTTTTCTGGTTATAAGACTAAAACACTGGTTTCTTCTCTGGCACGTAACTGTCACACAAGACAGACATACACAAAAAATAAAGTTTTCATATGGTTGATTTTATTGAATAAATCAAATTTCTGCAGAGAAATGAACAATTCCAAGCTACATTATAAAGCAGGTGTTTCCAAATAAACATTACCAGGGAAAACACCGACCTAAGGATCCATTGGTGAAATTTGAATTAGCTAATAAAGAGATTTCCAAATAAAATCAATTGACAAATGAAACAGAGTTAGTTGCTTGCGTGACCATTCTTCACTTGCTTAATAATAATTTCTCCTTTGAAATCGGAAACAGAGAATATTCGTCTTTCATTTAAAAGCTATACCTTACAACTGAATCAAGCATGTTTCAAAATGTGAATGGTCTCCTTTCCAACCCAGTCCACACAGTTTTCCTACCGCTTAGTACACAGCTGGTGAGTGTCTGAAGGCAAGTTATTGTTTTCTATACAAAATCCAGGCAACCGCAGCAATCTGCCAGCTATCAAAGCAATCACAAGGTGCAGCACTGTATACCTCTTTGAAACCAATTTTACCTAGTGACAGCAACCTACCATAAAACTCCAGCTGAATATTTGCCGAAAACACACTTTAATTAAAAGGCATACATGTATGCAAAAACATAAAGTGTACAGATTAGTAGTTGACAGACAAGTTAAGGGATTGTGACTGAAATTTCTGTTGGTGGAACTGAACTCAGCAACCTGCAGTGAATTTTGTGCAGAGGTTTCAAACATACATATAACTTTCTGTGTATGTGGTCTGACATTTTTAACAGCTCAAAATAAGCTCAATAAAACATCAAATAAAACCAGTACATATACGCCAGATAAAGGGTACTAAGTTCAAGCAATGTTATATTGACTCAAATATGTTGTGGTAACTTGATTACACAATCACAACACTTACTAAAAGTGTGTGTGTGTGCGTCTGTGTGGGAGAGTGTGTGAGACAGGGGTTCTTGGCTCTGACAACATGATTTGACGATGGTGATATTACCCACGAACACTTCTGCGTTACACCGCCATGGTCTCACACACACACACACACACACACACACACACACACACACACACAGCAGGACAGTTGACATTGCTGCTTCGATCGATGTCGCAGACTAAAGCTGGCGTTAGTACCAACAGCGTTATATGAACCAATCCCACAGTGAAGAGCTTCCTATGGTGTTTCAGTCAATATGGGTTAATGGTGTATCGGACTGCTTCTCTCTTTCCTCTCTCACTCTTTCACTCTCTTCACCTCTTCTGAGCACACAGATACACAAATGTGTAGCAGCACCTGACTGTCCAAGTTGACAAATACACCAGTAGTCTTTCCTTCCTTTAATGATTTGCTGTGTTTGCTCTAAGAAGCTTCCCTGCTGAATCCATTGGCTTAGACGAAACACGCAAGCCTATTATTCTCAATGAAGGGCACACAGATACTGATAGGACCAAGGGATAACAGGTCGATATGAAGAAAAAATAGGCTATGCATTGGTAACAGTGAAATGCAGTAAATGTCAGTTGTAATATAATCACTGATTTCACGCCTAAATAAATCATTATTCAGAATGGAAGGAAGTGACATTTGAGTTTTTGTATGAATAACTTTTAGTCACTTAGTTTCCTGCTGCCATTGATTTAAGAAATGAAGACATATGTTTGGGGGTGGAGGGTGGAGGAGCTTTACTTTATAACATCTTATTAAGGGATAGTCACATAAACATCAATTGAGTCTCAATAATCTCACTAATTTCCATTTCATGCTGCCAATATTTTATACAGTTACACTGGTATGTATTCAACCGCTTTCCTCAGCGAGTTCATCAAAAAGGGAACCCTAATCAATTCATGTTCCTTTAGAATGACTAAGGCTTGTTTAGAATTTAACATTCATTCAAATCGACCGAGTCTCTATTGCCTTCGCCAATAGTTCTACCACGTAGTGAAAACAGTTATCGGGAATCTATAAATGGTAAATATAGAACACAGTCAGTTTATCTCAGCAGTTATAGTGTTTAGAAGAAATAGCGCTGACTGAATTATCCAGACAGCCTCCACAGCATAATGGAAAGTGTGATGTGAGATATTTTTAGGAATCACTGGTGCGTGTGGTAATCTCTAAAGATCCAGCTGGATCCAGTAGATTGGTGGTAAGCTGTAAATAAAGGAAGGTAGAAAATGGATTTTAAAGTGCAACATGAGATAGACCAAGCTCTCTGGATCTATGAGAATAATGTAGTTGTGTTCTTTTTTTCTCTCACTATCTCATTAAAGAAAGAAACTTTGATTTCATGAACTGTAACAGTTCACATAAATTCCCTCCTAACAAAGACTAGGGCTGCACCTATGTTTTTAATGTTCTGAGTCTTTTGTTTTTATTTGCAAGCTGTAAGCACAATTTCCTCCACAGGAGGTTCATTCAATAGAATAACTATACTATTTCAACTTATTAATGGCATCTGTAATGATTGATTTCTCTTTCTAATGTCTCTATAGAGGCAAACTTTCTCTGACTACAACAATAGCTGGAGGGAAATATCATAAAATCAATGAATCAGTTAAATCCCCATGAAGCCAACTATTTTTGTCCAGTATATTTCCAGTGTTACTAACTTTAATGCAAACAGCAGGAGCACTTTGAGGCTTACTAAACCCTGCTGTTAAAAGGATCAGTGATTCTGAGGATAGTAGTAAGCAGAAAAAACAAATAACTACATACCTAATTTTAAAAAATGAAATAAGTTATTTGGCTGTTGAGGTAAACAGTCTGACTGAATTAATGTTGAATAAGTGAATGTATGGTGAAATTAACATAATAAGCTGCAAAAGACATTTAAGATAAACATAGAGGCTCATATGCCTTCATTATAAACTACTATCCATAAAACTTAAGTTTGAAGACCACTCCTCTAAATAATATTTTTGTCTGCCAACACACCGTATTTTGTATTCATATTATGCCACGACTCCTTCTACAATAGTGCAATTTTCTGCAATGGCTATTTGCTACCCTCTGAGATTTAGTACGGCGAAACTCTGTGAAATAAAGGCTCCACTATGAAAACTATCTGGCTAGAGGCATCGGAAAAAACTCTAGATGAATAAATCTTTCTTATGTGTAACATCATGAGTAAGGACCCAAAATCCCCAAGCAGGAGGCTGCGATCTTTTTGCATCTCGTCCAATGGATGGTGGCTACAGGGCTCTTGCCACAGTCTGTGCAAAGCCTTGCATCAAGTCAGCAAGATTTGGAAGCTCCTAGAAGTGTTCCTAATGGATTCTACACCAGTCTACACCACGGACAGACAGACAGAGGGAGAGAGAGAGAGAGAGAGAGAGAGAGAGGAAATGCCAACACCAAAGGGGATGAACTTCCTGCAATTTTACAGATACACACATTCAGGCATGGGTACACACACATTACATGTTGTAATGCGGTGTAAAAGTGACACCTCATAATAACATACAGATAATGACACAGTGGATATTACCACAACAACAACAAAATACTCATGACCAGCAGTAACACATGTGCCTGAATATGTACACACACAAGCAGGCGGTCTTCTTTTACTTCCCTGATCCGCATTCACACATTCTTGTCTTCACTCTGTTGCTTTACCAGAGTGATGCCTATGCCTAGTGATGCCATAGGGGAATGTGTGTGTGTGTGTGTGTCTTTAAAGTGCAAAGCCCCTTTTAACAGTTTCCAGGTCATTTTATTTTCTTCACAGAAGTCCCTCAACAGGAGGAGAAACTCTGCAGCTAGCTTAGGGAATACAAAGAAAAACAAAAGTACACTCAGGCTCTTTCTTTGTGAGTGTGGGCACATTTGTAGGTGTTAGTGTAAAGTGGTATAGTGTACGACATTAATTAAGACTTTGAACCGGATTTTCTGTTTTGTATTAATGGTTAAATAATCTTTTTAGGAAAAGCTACAAATGTCCAGAAAACTAAGCATTTACTTATTTCAGACTTGTGGGACATAAAGTAGGACGTCAGTGGAATTGTGCTTGTTGCGAATCATCGATCAAATTGGAGTGAGAGTTGTTTGGAGGATGAGTCGCTGCCTTGGGCTCTTTCTGAGCAGTTTTTGGAGTGCATATTCTGCTGCCCCTTGAGAGCACAATTGCAATGAGGGTATGCTAAACTGTTTACAGCTGTTAATGTATTTGATAAGAGAAAATAAAGGTCTGTCATCGCTTTGCATTTCTATTATATTGTTTTAAAACAAAAGAAATAGACTGGCATATCATATGGGTGGGGAAAAAGCACTTCAGCTACACTCACAATAGAAAACAACAACAAACAGTTCATTTACTTTGTGAATGCAAAAGTAAGGCTTTGTATCTGCTGGGTTTCTTCTTACAGGTAGCAGCACTTAACAAATGCTCGGGGGAAGTGCTGGTAATGCTCCTTGTTGCTAAGTGACAATTGCGAACTTATTTGAGGCGAGGCAGCCTTTTACTAAAAGTTTAACTATGTATAACTTTCAGCATTTTGCACCCAGCTCAAACAGGAATGTGCACCAAGAAATCAAAAATAAGTAGAATTGTGAAAAAAGAGTGCTATTGGACACACACGTCAAAATCCATATAGTTTCCATAGCTGAGGCTACAGGTCTAACTCCTGATGAAGCAGCTGTAAGAGCACATAAATATTTCAAATGATTTTATGACTGCTATTTTCTAGGGGAAACAGATGGAGGTGATGGCGAGGGAGAGGGGAGAATTGCATGTGACAAAAATTCTAAATTCAGGACCCCCCAAACGCCATCATAGCATCATGACTGTTAATAAAAGATGAGTGAAGCACTTCTCATTTTTTTCCTTCTTCCAGTCGTGTCTTCTGTTTTTTTTTTTTGTTTGTTTTTTTTAAGGGGAGAGTGATCGTGGTCTCATTTTGGATGTTGGTCTTCTGGTATTATATTGTGTCGTGAAGTCAACAAATGAGAAATATAGACAGATATGAATGCCACCCTTCTGTTTATCAACTCTTCCCCAATCTTCTTGGTTATCTATCTCTACACCTCTCTCTCTCTTTCAGAATCTCTATTTACTTCTTTCTCTGCATTTTTCTTTCCCCTCTTTCTCTTTCTGCTTCAGGGGAAATTAATTGATGATTATCGTGCCTTGCAGAGTTGGTATGCAAACCTGCTTTTTTTTTATCAGTAAGGCTTGCTTTTTCACCACTTATAGCTTTATTTGACAGCACCCACCCACCCCAACCCCCCCTTCTTTCTCCTCTCACTCTATCTATCCCTCTCTTAGGTGACTGGGGTCTTATCAGTAAGCTATGTGCTCAGACTTATAGTTCAATTTGGTCTCCTTTAATAAAAGGATAGAACTGAGAGAAGATTTGTTAAGTGAATTGGCTATGTGAGCAGAGACAGGGGCATATACTGACAGAGACTGGTTGTTAACGGCAATAGAAAAAAATGGATTCTATTCTAGTGTGGTTCAGTTTAAATGAAAAGGTACAAAAAAACCTCTTAAGTAATGTAGAAGAGAATGTCATGGGAAAAGAAAGACAAGGAGGCAATCTGATAAAGGATAGTGAAAGATTTGCTGAGGACTGAGACACATATTTTCAGGAATCCAAGGGCACTGTCCCCAACTTCCAGATAATGTTGCAAAATGAGTGTCAACCAGAATAGCCCCACGACATCCTTAAGGGGAATCAGGTGAATGTCATCCTTCCAAGGGGTGCAGCCACCAGAGACTTTTTTTGTTTAACTACTTGAATGACCGAGTCATCCCCTCATACACAGACTCTGTGCTTTCTACTGAAGGCATGTCTATCAGATTGAGGAGATCTCTAACCCTACTGAGTATCCCTTTCACAGCTTGATTATATCCCCAGTTGAAGTCAGAAGCACCTCATCCAAACCAAAAACAGTGTAGGCAGAAAGTTGCTTCTACCTCCAGAGTCGTCCGACAGGGTGTCAGAATCCCTTCGAGGTCAACAGAAAGTCTTGTTTCAAAGCCCCTCTTAACTACACACACCTATGTTTTTCAATCAGTCACTGTCAGAGTCATACTCTGCTTTGTCTGCTGGTGCCTATTTGCTGTCTGCAGGGTCCCACGAGCCAAATAAACTTGATAGGACAGCTTCTTCAGTGTGACAACACTGGCCAGCAACATTTGTTTCTGGTATTGTTGACATGACATGGCAACAATGAAGGTGGAAAACATTATCCACTCAGACTTAATGTTCCCAATCCTGTTTTGGAGTGCTGCCGAAGCTTAGTTGCGAGTTGAAGATCCCTGGCAAATAGGGTTTTGCTAGATACTCTGAGGGCACCTTTGCTACATGTAATCCAACTCACCATCAGGTGGTGATAAGTTAGCAGCTCAGCTCCACCTTTTACTTATGTGTCAAAGACATAGGTAAAGATCTGATGATGCAGTTAAAACCTAGGGTGTCCTGGTGCCAAGTATACTTATGCTCAAACATGGTGTTTGTTGTAGACAAACTGAGATGAGCCCTGAAGTCCAATATCAAATCAATACTTGGGTTCAAATCAGGAAGACCATTACTTCCAGTCAGTCTAACAGTCTCACTGTCATGCAGTCCCCCCATAAAAGTCTCCAATAGTGACAGTAAATACTAAATAGTTATGAATTCAAGTTCCTGTCTTTGTGACACATTCTTAACATTTTTTTAGAATAATATTCAAATTGACATATTTTTTTGTTTTTATTTTTTTAGACATTGACAGTGTAGTCTGTATATTCACATGGCTTAACCGTTAAATGCACAGTCCTAACATCACGTTCACCCTTCAAATCTGAATCCGAACATTTTAGGTGGTCCCACTTTCTTAATGAATTAGAAGAAATCAAACAACACTGAAATATCTTAAAACTAAATATAATTGTTGATTTGGATTTTGCCTAATTGCTGACAGGAGCAGAGACGTTTTTTATATTTTTTATGCCAAGCTTTAAAGTGAAGTTCTTGATGAGACAGCTAAGAAGTGTTTTTCTGTTATGCAGGTCAAAAAGCCATGGCCACATTCATAATTTAGCGGGTCAGGGCTGTTTGGGTTTTGTTTGACAGCTGTGTTCTGTTGTTTCAGGTGGCAGCGTTATGTTGCCATGAATACCATGTGACGCGCTCTCTCTGCGACTGTGTGTTTTCTGGGTGAGAGAGCGCCTTTTTCTTCTTGTTGTTATGCTAGAGCTACGCCAAGCAGTTGGGTTAGCGGCAGTGATTTTCTGTTGAAAATAAACTGCTGTGCTCCCTGGCAATATGGGGAAGCAAGACCAACGACACCTCTGTCTCCTTGCCTGAGCTCGCCACATTGGTGTCAGAAGTGGGATAGCTCACCCTGGCCGGAATGAAGAGAGACATTCAGAGGCTGGAGCAAGCCGTCGAGGAGAGTATTCGCTGCTTGGGGAGCTGGCGATTGAGGAGCGAGGAAGCGACCACCCATGTAAGTCCCCCAACGGGTCCCGACAGCGTGGTGTAGTGAGGGGACCACCGCTCCAGCTTCCTGCCCCCCTCCAAGGATGATGCATGGTAGTGGACCGAGTCGGGCACCTCAAGGGACACTACCTGAGCTGCCGTGTTGAGGACCAGCCCTGCCGGGCCCTGGTAGACACGGGGTCTACCATTTCCCTAATACGACCTGGTGTACACCCTGGAACGTCCGGGCCGCTTGTGATGGGTTGGTCACCCACCGACCAGCTGATGACGGTGACGGGGGAGAGAACTGACTTGCGGGGGAAGAAACCGTTGCAGATCCGAGTGAAGGATCTGGAGCTGGTGCATGACTTCTGGCTTGCTGACGTCCAAGATCAGTGCATCATCGGCCTTGATCTGCTGACCCGCTGGGGGACCTGCGTTGACACCGTGAAGCTGGCCATCACTCTTAGTACAGAGACTCTGGCCCTCCAGGGCAGTCAAAAGCTGGGAATGGGGGGGACCAGAGACAGACAAGCCAGGCTTCTGGCAGCTGCCGCTCAACAGACTTCGGGTGCCGGTAGCTCTGGATCATCTCTATTCACCTCAGCCCCAGCCTCTAAGCCCGACAAACCTCCCTCGACTGAGACAACCAAGGCTATTGATGACCTGTGGCAGCGCAGCAGTGTAGGTCTTAACATTGACCAACGCCAGCAGTTCAGGTGCCTCCTGAATGAGAATGTGGACATCTTTGCCATCAGTGACAAAGACTGCAGGCAGACGGGGCTGGTCCAGCACACCGTCGACACCGGCTCTGCTCAACCCATCCGTCTGCGCCCATGCCGGCTGCCCCTCTCGAAACGGCAGGTGGCGGAGGAAAAGATCTGTGAGATGATTGCGGCTGGGGTGTTTGAGCCATCCAACAGCCCATGGGCGGCACCCGTGGTCCTGGTGGGAAAGAAGGATGGCAGCCCGAGGTTCTGCGTGGATTTTTCGCCATCTCAGTGCAGTGCAGTGCTTCCGCGGATCGACGAGGCCCTGGATTACATTACCGGCTCCAGCTGGTTCAGCTCCCTCGACCTATGCAGCAGTTACTGGCAGGTGGAGCTAGCCTCCGAAGCAAGGCCTAAGATTGCATTCACCATCGGTGAAAAAAACATCAAATCACTAGAAGAAGCCTACGCGTCCCACCAAGATCAGGAAACATTGAACAAAATATGCAAAACAAAACTAGAATTAAATGAAACTATTAATAAAAAAACACAATTCCTTATACAAAGACTTCGCTTGCAGAATTTTGAACACAGTAACAAATCAGGTCGATTTCTAGCTAACCAGCTAAAAATAAATAAAGAAAAAACAACTATATGTGCTGCTAAAGATTTATCGGGGAACACAATATATGATCCTGGAAGAATAAACAACATTTTTAGGGATTTCTATGAAACTTTATACTCACCACAAATAAACCCATCTAAAAATGAAATTGATCTGTTTCTTGACAACGTAACTCTTCCAAAATTACTAGACAGTCAAGCAATGGAATTGGATTCGCCACTGACGCCAAGTGAACTCCAGGAATCCCTGATAAGTATGCCCAATAATAAGGCTCCAGGTCCAGACGGCTTCCCTGCAGAATTCTACAAAGAATTCTGGACAATTTTGGCACCAGTATTCCACAGCATGTTGCAGGAAATCGAGGAAAAGGGCAGACTACCACCAAATATGAATTCTGCCAACATTAGTCTCCTGCTAAAACCAGGCAAAGACCCTTTATTTCCCTCAAGCTATCGTCCAATTTCTCTTTTAAATGTAGACCTTAAAATAATCTGCAAAGCTCTCTCAAAGAGATTAGAGAAAATGACCCCCCTCTTAATTCATCCGGACCAAACTGGTTTCATAAAAGGTCGGCACTCCTCAACAAACACTCGTAGATTACTTAATTTAATAGACTACTCATACGATAAAAACATCGAAGCCATAATATTATCTCTAGATGCAGAAAAAGCATTTGACAGAGTTAATTGGAAATTTTTATTCGCAACTTTACACAAATTTGGTTTTGGAAACTCTTTCATAAACTGGATAAGAATATTATACAATTCCCCAACGGCTCGTATCAGAACAAATGACCAGACATCCTCCAGCTTCTGTCTCCTGAGGGGCACCAGACAGGGATGCCCACTCTCCCCCTCACTTTTTGCAATTTTTATCGAACCTCTAGCAGCAGCATTTAGACAGGCTACAACAATTAAGGGCATAAAATGTAAGAACATAGAACATAAAATCAGTCTCTATGCGGATGATGTGTTGCTTTTTCTGCAAAACACACAAACCAACCTCTCTGAGGTAATTACTTTAATAAACTGGTTTTCAAGAGTTTCAGATTATTCAATTAACTGGCCAAAATCTACAGTTCTCCCCATTAACTGCTCCTTCCATAATTCTTCCTCTGCCCCACTGCAATCCGGAAACATTAAATATTTAGGTATTAATATCTCTCCTAAGCTTTCAGACTTAACTAAACTAAACCACATCCCACTTCTAAAGAAAGTAGAAGGCGATCTGACTAGATGGAAATCTTTACCCATATCACTCATGGGAAGGGTCGCCACTATAAAAATGATGATCTTGCCAAAAATAAATTACTTATTTTTGATGATCCCTAACAAACCATCACAAGATTGGTTCAGATCTCTGGATTCATATATTTCCAAATTCCTTTGGAAAGATAAACCCCCGCGTATTAGCTTAAAAACGCTACAAAGAACCAAGGATAGAGGAGGATTAGATCTGCCTAATTTTCACCAATACTTCTTAGCCAACAGGCTTCAGTTCATCTCAGAATGGTTAAAACATACCTTCTTAGTTGAGCCCTGGCTAGATGTTGAACAGGCACTATGCAAGGATCTAGAGATTTCAGACCTACCATTTATTAGCTCAAACATCAAAAGACATGAATGCTTTAAAAGTATCAACATCAGCTTTTCTCTAACAGCATGGTGGGAGTTTCTAAAAATAACGGAGTCTTCATTAATCCCATGCAAACGTACACCTATCTGGAATAACCCTGACATATTACAAAACAATAATATGATTAATTTCCCAGAATGGAGTTGTAAAGGAATTAAATACTTAGAACATATATTAGAGGGAACAGAATTTATTCCATTTGACAGACTAGTTGAACAATATGGGATCAACAAGACAAGGTTTTTAGAATATCAACAAATTAAATCCATAGTAAAAAAGAAATTTAACCTCAGTCAAGTTGAATTACAAACACCACTAAGTGCGGCACATTTTCTTACTCTTAAATCCCCCAAATTATTATCTAAAATATACAGAACACTTTCTAAATTAGATGAATCAATATCCCTTCCTACTGCAAAGTGGGAAGCAGATTTATCAGTCAACCTAGACCAAAACTTCTGGTCTCAGATTTGCTTAAAAACTTTTAAATTAATTAAAAATCCCAGTCTGCAATTAATACAATACAAAATACTTCATAGAGTGCACTATACAGGTCATCGGATGTTCAAGATGGGCTTTACATCTTCCAACAACTGCTCACACTGTCAAGGCAATACACCAGACAATTACATCCACGCTCTTTGGTTCTGTCCACCAGTGCAAAAGTTTTGGCGCGAGATATGTGAAGACTTATCAAAATGTCTGAAATGTAACATTCCAACCTCCCCCTTAGTGTGTTTGTTGGGCAGCTTAGATAATGTCACTTCAGAAAAGAATATAGCCCATATGATCTTCACTGCCCTATGCATAGCCAAGAAAACAGTCCTCATGAACTGGAAAAATAAAAATAATCTTAATTCTAACCAATATAGAAATTATCTATTAGATTACATTAGTCTTGACACAGCCTCTGCCACCACATCAGATCAATTGCTCTGGGCCCCTTTTATCAGCTCCATCACCTAGTGGGGGTGGGGGGTCATAGTTTGGTCCCGCCTTCACTGTTGTGATTGGTGAGGGGGTAGGGACAGGCTTAGGGCGTCGGGGGGTTCCCCGGAGGCATCTTCCTTGGGGGGCTCAACCCGGGGTAGCGGTCACGTCCGGTTGGGGGCTCTGTTGGCTCTCAGGTGACTGTTTCCTCGCGGCTGCGTGCAGCGGGTCTAGGGGAGGGTCTGTGCTGACGGACGTGGGTTACTGACCTGGCAACCTGGCTGCCCCTGGGTGGGTCCGGGATGGGCGTGAGGTTCTGGGGGTGCTCCGTCTCTGGGCGGGGGCCCGGGCCGGGCCTCGGGGGCTCGGGTCCTGGTTGGTGTGTTGCCGGGGTTGTGGGCGGGTGGGTGCATGGGGGCCCGGCCCTGGAGCAGGGTGCCGCCGGTGCATCGAGCCGCCTGGGGGGCTCTTCAACTGGTGGGGGGGATGGTCACATCTGGCAGGAGCTTTCTTCTCTCAGGAACTCTCTGCAGGAGGGGGAGATACAGGAGAGGTGGAGGAAGATCTCAGCCTGGGCGTTTACCGTCTTATGTAGTCTGGAAGATGTGTGGTTGGTGGGGTGGGTGCAGTTTTCTCTGTGGTGGGGTTGGGTGGACTGTCCAGGGCTCTGTGGAGCCGGGGGGCGCTACTGCACTGGGCCCCGGTCTGATGGGCCTGGGCCCCCCTTCCCTGGCGGGTCGCGGAGGGTGGGAGTGCCTACTGGGGTCAGCGGGGGAGCTGGCCCCAGGGAGGGGTTACCTGCCCCTCCCTTCCTTCCCTCCCCATCTCCAGCTGCCTCCCTCTTCCCGCTCCTCCACAACCACCCACACATGCAGGGCCTTGGAGTGGGGGTATGTCACCAGGGTGCAGAGGAGGCTACCCCCCCCCCTGTCCCCTTCTGGCTGCCTCTGCCTCAATTTTATCCCACATCTTAGACATTCACATTATTCACACTCTCATTACACATACATATAGGATCTTGGGGGTGGGCACAATCACGGAGTCCAAATCACCATCAGGGTGTATACCTCACCCCTGACGTCGTTGCCCACCTCTCAATTTTAAATACACTTAGTCATTGAGGGTTAGCAGGAGGGACTATGCGCTTACCTGCTGCTCCTTGGCAGGTAGCTCCATGCCCTCCTGGGTTTTAATTGCACCTTAGAACACATATGCATCAACACTACAATGAGCGGGTGGAGGGAGGTTTGGAGTCTTCTCCCACCCCCATTCTCTGCGGCCTGCTGGAGCGGGAGGGCTAGTAGGAGGAGTTGGCCGTCCGACTGCGGTCTGGGGTGTGGGGCCTCCCTGCTGCTGCGGAGTCGGGGTGGTCTGCCTCTCCCCACCGCAGGGAAAAGGGTAACACCACCTGGGTCTGGGTGCAATTCCCCCCTCCAGGGGCAAGGGTACCTAGACCCGGATTGTAGAGTACGCTTGGGGAGTGTGATTGTGTGTACAGCGTCTCTTTATGTCTGTCTCCACGTTGGTTGAGTGTGGAGTGAGTGCATATGAGAGCATGAGGGTGGGAATGGATGTTTGTGTCTGTGTGTGCCTGTATGTCTGTGTCTATATGTCAGGTTGGGTATCAGACGCCACCTCTCTGGGGACACCTCAGGCCCTCCAAGGTTTGGAGGCCTATCTCCACCCACCACCACTTCCCCTGCCGGTGGCGGACTCCCTCAGGTGTCGGTGTGTTGGTGGTTCTTTGTGTCTGGGGGTGGGCGTCCGGGTACACACCGGCTCACTCCTTGGCGGCCGCTTGTCGGGGCCTGGGGCCTGGGGCTCGCTCGGGCCCCCTTTGGAGGTGGGGTGCCCCCGGCCTCTCGGCCTGGGGCTCGGTCACTCAGGCGCAGCTGGGGGCCGGCGGAGCTCACGGGCGCGTCACTGCAACCCCCCCTGGCTTCTGCTCCGCGGCTGCTGAGTGAGCCCTCATCTGGGACTCTCCTCAGCTCTTACTGGAACAGTGGCGCGGCTGCCCCTCTGTTGGTCTTCCATGGTCTTTTGTGTTCTGGGGGCCTCTGGATGTCTGGAGTTTTGATCTCCTCCATACCCGCTTCACACCCTGGAGGACGGGGCTGAGGCCCCCCCACACTCCCTAGCAGATCATTACATGGAGAAACCTTTGGAATGCAAGCATGCTGATCCACACAGGTATGCACACATGGGTATTCACAGACGCGGACTAAAGCTTTCTTGGCTGCTGCCTCAAAGCACACTGTGCGCTGTCTATCTTGCGTCCTGCACAATATTGTTTATTACTTAGTAAATACTGATATCTATGACTAGCTAGTTTATTGTGATGGTGCTTTGTTTTCTCTATTATTATGTTGCTCTTTGTTGTTTGCTGTCTCCTCTGTTTGTTTGTTTGTTTGTTTGTTTTTTTTTCTCCATACAGGTGACCCAGGAGTTTTTTTTTTTTTTTTTTTGTCTCTCTTCCCCCCCCTTCTCACCGTCTCTTCTCCCCTTTGGTTTTCTTTCTTTCTCTCCCCCTCTCTCTCTCATTCATTCCCCCTGTCCTATTTATTAAAAAAAAAAAAAAAAAAAAAAAAAAAAAAAAAAAAATGACAAAGGATGAACTGAAGCTCTGCCATCACGTAATGTCGCATACTGCTGTTTCTGATGTCATTTAGAAAAAAAAAAAAAAAAAAAAAAAAAAAAAAAAGAAACGGCAGGTGGCGGAGGAAAAGATCTGTGAGATGATTGCGGCTGGGGTGTTTGAGCCATCCAACAGCCCATGGGCGGCACCCGTGGTCCTGGTGGGAAAGAAGGATGGCAGCCCGAGGTTCTGCGTGGATTTTTCGCCATCTCAGTGCAGTGCAGTGCTTCCGCGGATCGACGAGGCCCTGGATTACATTACCGGCTCCAGCTGGTTCAGCTCCCTCGACCTATGCAGCAGTTACTGGCAGGTGGAGCTAGCCTCCGAAGCAAGGCCTAAGATTGCATTCACCATCGGACAGGGGCTGTGGCAGTTCAGGGTCATGCCATTTGGGCTCTGCAATGCCAACGATGTTCGAGAGGCTGATGGAGAGGGTGCTCGTGAACATCCCTTGTAGCCACTGCGTTGTGTACCTGGATAACCTGTTGGTGCACATGGCAACTTCGGCAGTGCACTGTCCCACCTGAGCGAGGCCTTCAGTACCATCCGACAAGCTGGGCTGCGACTCAATCCTACGAAGTGCCAGCTGTTGGCGAAAGAGACCTCGCTCGCCATAGTGCTGGCGGTGCGGCACTTCTGGCCATACTTGCACGGCTGCCGGTTCCTCCTGTGCACTGACCATGCATCTTTAACTTGGCTCAGGTCGACAGCATGGCAACGCTGATGCCCTCTCCAGACGGCCCTGCATGGCTGTCGAGTGCCGCTACTGTCGGCGGCAGTAGGAGCGGCAGTAGGAGGCACTGGGCGTGGCTACTGCTCAGGCCACAGCCAGCGGAGGGGGATGGCTCCCACTGACCACACAGCAGCTGAAGGGCCCAACTCAATGCTCCACTGCCCCACTGCAGCAGTACCTGGTTGGGGCCCTGATGGAGTGAGTGGGAGTGGACGTCCTAGGGCCTTTCCCTGTCACCGAGTCAGGGAACAGGTATGTGTTGGTGGCCATGGACTATTTCACAAAGTGGCCGGAGGCCTACGCGGTGCCAGACCAGAGTGCAACCACGACGGCAGAGAAACTGGTGGAGGAGATGTTCACCCGTTTTGGGGTCCCGGCTGAGCTCCACAGTGACCAGGGGCATAACTTCGAATCGAAGATCTTTAGGGAGATCTGTCGGCGGCTGGGGGTGGAGAAGACGCGAACCACCCCACCCCACCCGCAAAGCGATGGCTTGGTCGAGCGCTTCAACCGCACGCTGGCCACCCAGCTTGCCATTCTCAACAGCCGCCACCAGCGGGATTGGGACCGACATCTGCCCCTGGTCCTTTGGTCGTATCGGACTGCGGTTCAGGAGTCCAGCCAGTGCACGCCTGCAGCGGATGGGAGCTCCGGACGCCCGTAGATTTGGTGTTCGGGTCTCCCCGAGCCAGGGATTGATGGTGGGCCAGAGATGGACTACTACAGGAGGCTGAGGGAGCGGCTGCAGGTGGTTCATGACTACACCCGCCAGCCCCAGGCCAGTGCCAGAGTACGACAGAAAAGAGCCTACGACACCAGGTGCCGAGGGGGAGCTTCCGTGCCTGGTGACAAGGTTTGGGTGTACTGCCCGGTTTGCAAGAGAGGAGTGTCCGCCAAGCTCTGCAGCCACTGGAAAGGGCCGGCGGAGGTCGTGGACCGGCTAACAGAAGTGGTGTACCGGATGCGCATGCCTGGCCCGGGGTGCATGGTGGTGTTGCACCAGGACAGACTTTCACCGTACCGACCGCTCACTCCAGCAGCTGCCGGGGCAGGGGATGCTGGTGGTACCCCATGTTCTGATTGTTCCCAGTTCTTTCTGAAATTGTCAGGCAGTTTAAGAAATGGAACAGATTAATACCTGATCTTTATATTAGAATTTACTTTGCCCTTCATGTTGTCTTTCAGTAACTTGGCTCAAAATCTCTGGATCTTCTGAGATATATATATTGATAAAATCCAATTTTTACTATACTTTTTCTTTTCGATATTTTTGTAACTGTTAGCATGATTTGCAGCTATTGTGGTCATTTTTTGTTTCTGTCCTGCTCCCATTGCTCCCCCCAAAACAATTATCATTTCGATATTTGTCTGCTTATGCTGTCAGGAAACCGAAAGAGAGTGAAATTGTGAAACAAATAAATTATTACACCTAATGCAAGCCAACTGCCCCTTTCAGATATACTTTCTTCATCTTTCTGCTTTTTGATTGATAAAATACGGAGGAACGTAAATGTATTATTTGAACAGAGCATGAGGTTCTGCAGCAATGCACAGGCTGTAAAAATCATGTGTTCAGTACTAGTGCTTGCACATACTGTACGGATATAGATAGGTCACATGACAGACAATCCCAACTATAGACAGGACAACCCAAACTATTTATAAATGCCATGTCTTGCTTGGATTTACACACAGTCTCTAAAAAACGCACTACCAATCAATCCTGAGGCTATAAACACACTTAAGGGTCCCCACAGATGGGAAAAGGAACAAAGGTAAGAAAGGGTTTTCTTTCAATATACATGAACACATGAATGGGACACATCTAGAAACACACACAGACACACTGCAAAAAGAAGAAGAAGATGTGCACAGAGAATAACATTTACGTGAAACAAACATGCACTCACACACTGGAGTCAGTGTGAAGATCCTGTCTCTTGAGTTAGTCTTTGATATTTAAAGTTCATCATTCATAGATGAACTGTTACACAAACGTAATGAAATATATATGTATATGTTTAAGTGTGCACTCCATGTGTGTATGCACATCTTCCAAAGGTCAGGCTAAGGATTTGTGTCGTACCAGGCACGCAGACATGGAACAGTCTTTTGTACAAAACACACAGAGACACATCAAAACTGAACATTCAACTCTTATTGTGGAAATCACAATAAAGAAAAATGAATGCATGGATATAGTATTTGTATACATATATATAATGTATGGTGTATTTAAGTAGTTCCAACTAATCGACTGATGGCCAAAACAACAGCTCTGGGCTGCAAGCCCAGGTTCGGTCATGCAGAACTATGAAAATGAACAGTTAATCCCATAAATCAAAAGCATAGCTAATCTATGGAGCTTCACCTTAATCGTACACAAATTTGTTGGATGCTTATAAGTGCTTGATCAACTGAGAGTTTGCTTGCCTGATTTCTAGAGCTACAAACAGCCACACCTGACTGACTCCATCAAAAAAAGAAAACTAAAAAAAACCCAAATAATTTCTCCTGCTCTATTTTCTAATCCAAAACACCAGGTCATCACTGAGAAGATGTTTGATTAATCACTGATAAAATAGAAAAACCTCTAAACAAAAACAACAGCAAACAAAGTGTTAAGCATTACATTCAGCTCCATTAGTATGGTCAAAGTCTCAGCACACACACAAGTTACAGGACCTGTAACTATCGTATAACAAAAAGGACTTTTACACATTCTTTTCTTGAAAATCTTACAGTACAATACATTTTCAGCACCATACCAACAATATGCAGGTTCCAATTTATCACTGTTATCTCTGAAAGGACCACTCATACACATGAACACAATGGCACGTTTTCTTACCTTCATACACAGCTTTGAAACCCTGTGCACTCACAGCAAAATCTGTGGTAAACCACAAGGCCAAAATGGATCCACTGCTGACTACAGGGGAGGGCAGCATGAATCCTGACAACCTGCAAAAGAGGAAAAAGTAAATTATTGAATCAGCAAGACAGCCCATTTCTGGAAATTAATAATGAGGCAAACCTTTAGGCAAATGTTTATGAAAACCTGAAACATGGAGCTGTAAGTACATGGCTATGTTGATGTTATCATTAAGAATAAAACAATAAAGGTTCCCACTGAAACGAGGTCTCTTCATGAGCTCCTATTTGCCTGTTTTTTCTCTGACGCTGAAGAAATGCAATTTGTAGTTTGTGGCTTTTCCCACAAAATCTCTGAATCTGCAACAAAGCAAAAGAACCGCCATGATAACTGATCATGTCATGAGTACCGACACGTGACTGCAGACAGGATACGCTTCACTGGAACAGTTTGGTGGTCACAGTAAAAGACTATCTTTGATCTTTTAATCTTGGATGGTATGTTCTGAATATAACTACTGCTTCGTCATAATGAAAGAGCCAGTAGAGGCGATATAAGGTTAGAAATATCTGGATGCCTGTAGATTCTTCTTTACAAGGTTAACATAAATATATTTGACTGAAAGGAAATGACTAAAATCAGTGTAGGAAATATGCAGGGTTTTTCCTACACACATTTTTGGCCAAAGCAATTTTAAGCAGCACTAAAAAAACTAAACTATGCCACGTCTGGAGAGTGTGAAAGACAAGACTACAGAGGAATTGTTGCTAAAAAAAAAAAAAAGCTAGGGGCAAATAGCTGTTGATAATAATAGGGTAAAAAGATGAATGCTGGTTTTTGACCCAGCATTTCGAGTTTTTGTTGTGGACTCATGATTCATTTCTTTTGGGATTTGATTTATGTTCCTGTTCTATATCTCATTCTTTGAAGTATTTTATTGTTCCCTAGTGCTTTTGAGGTTTTTTCTATGCTTTTCTGATGATGATATTAGTTTCCATTCATATCCAGCCTGTCCTAGTCTCTTCTCTGTGTTTGTATCCCTTTCTGACTCCCCTCTCATGCTCCCATGTTGTTCTGGTCCCTCAGTGTCCTGTCTTTGTGTTTTGTGTCCCGTTTTGTTCTGTCATGTTAGTATGTCTAAGTCCTGGTCCCAGTCTTTATTACTTTCTGTTTTATCTTGATAGACCCTTGTCTCGCGTGAGCTAGGTTCAGTTCTGCTTCCCCTTGTCTCATTGGTTAGTATCAGCTCAGCTGTGTTTCCTCAGGTGTTTCCACTCTGCCCTGATCTCCATTTTTGTACTTATACCCTCACTTTGCTTCTGTTCTCGGTCGTGTTCTCCCTCGCAGTTTTGCCTCCTAGAAGATTGTAGAAGTTGTCCTAGAAGTTATCTTGTGTCTGCACCTGCATTATTTTGTATTATGTTAGAATTCAGCATTAGTCCTGCCTTTGGGTCCAAAACCTGCCTGCCATGACACTTACATAAATCATGGGTTAAGTTTATTTTTAAATTCTGATCATTTCAAACATCTGAAATTCTGAAACTAATTAGGGGCTCTTATATTTTGGCAATGTCATTACATTAAAACATTTGATAATTAGTGACTTTTTAAAAACGTAACACTTTAAAAAGTCCAGTTTATTTCCTATAAGTGTATTTATTTTGAAAACCCAAGGCAGGGTGACCAGATGCTTGAAAATCTAGTCCTCTTCTGTAAGTCAGTGTCAGGTTTTTATTTTTTTTAAATCCACTATTACATATGTGTGTGAATAGAAGAGCAGGTTTAAACTGTGAATGTCAGCTTACACACTTGAAGCTGTGACGATTTGCCTTTAAACTCTAGTGTGACCTGATCTTGACTTAAGATGACTGACTGAAAAGAAATGTGTTTGCGTTTCCCGGTACCATATATCCATACTCAAAAATACAGACAGCCAGGGATACTGACACATAGAAAAATTGGTTTGGATAGACTGAAAATGTTGCAGGTCTATTTTGGGCCAGGTATTATAGTCACATTCAAATACTTGTCTGAGAGAGACAGGCTGTGAAAACACATCCACCAATCAAAGAGAGGAAAAATACAAATCTACTAATTAGAGTGATTAATTTCTAATGAATATATGTCAGTTGTTCACACCTGTCAGTTAAGCATCTATGGTTACCACAGCAATGGGACTCTGTGTAACTATAGTGGAAAAAAATAGTGAGAAATTTCACTCAGCACTACTCTCAAGAAACGACTTATGAAAGAAAAACAATAATTTGTATGCACCTGGTTTAATAATCATGAGTGCCAAAGAAGTTGCTCTCCAAATGGTTATAAAATGTTGCCTATAGAGTGAAAACTGTGCACTCAGTATAAGGTTAAAGAAAGAAAAGGGTTTTTGTCTGCTTCTCACACTCTGAAGATTCCATCCACTGAAATAAATGGATATTTTTCACCACGAAACTTTAATTAAAATATGATTTAACTTCTGGTCTCTACGGCTCACTTGTTGTTAGTGCTGAAAAGCCCCAAACCAACTGTTTTACTCTCTAGCCTTCCTGCTCCTGACATCTAATGCACCTCTTTTGATATTAAGGGGCTAATATGTTCCTTGTGCTTATACATAGCAGGCAATGCTTGCATTCACCAACCTACTAATATAATATAATATAATACTAATATTATATATATATAATATATTTCTAACCAGATATTTCTAACCTTATATCGCCTCTACTGGCTCTTTCATTATGACGAAGCAGTAGTTATATTCAGAACATACCATCCAAGATTAAAAGATCAAAGATAGTCTTTTACTGTGACCACCAAACTGTTCACACACACACACACACACACACACACACACACATACACACATACACACATATATATAAAACACCCAGCACGCCCCTGCGGGCGGTTTATCCTTCAAGCTCGGGTCCTCTACCAGAGGCCTGGGAGCTTGAGGGTCCTGCGCAGTATCTTAGCTGTTCCCAGGACTGCGCTCTTCTGGACAGAGATCTCCGATGTTATTCCCGGGATCTGCTGGAGCCACTCGCCTAGCTTGGGAGTCACCGCACCTAGTGCTCCGATTACCACGGGGACCACCGTTACCTTCACCCTCCACATCCTCTCGAGCTCTTCTCTGAGCCCTTGGTATTTCTCCAGCTTCTCGTGTTCCTTCTTCCTGATATTGCTGTCATTCGGAACCGCTACATCGATCACTACGGCCGTCTTCTTCTGTTTGTCTACCACCACTATGTCCGGTTGGTTAGCCACCACCATTTTGTCCGTCTGTATCTGGAAGTCCCACAGGATCTTAGCTCGGTCATTCTCCACCACCCTTGGGGGCATCTCCCATTTTGACCTCGGGACTTCTAGGTTATACTCGGCACAGATGTTCCTGTACACTATGCCGGCCACTTGGTTATGGCGTTCCATGTATGCCTTGCCTGCTAGCATCTTGCACCCTGCTGTTATGTGCTGGATTGTCTCTGGGGCATCTTTACACAGCCTGCACCTGGGGTCTTGCCTGGTGTGATAGACCCCAGCCTCTATGGATCTTGTACTCAGAGCTTGTTCTTGTGCTGCCATGATTAGTGCCTCTGTGCTGTCTTTCAGTCCAGCTTTGTCCAGCCACTGGTAGGATTTCTGGATATCAGCCACCTCCTCTATCTGCCGGTGGTACATACCGTGCAGGGGCCTGTCCTTCCATGATGGTTCCTCGTCTCCCTCCTCTTTCTTGGGTTTCTGCTGCCTGAGGTATTCACTGAGCACTCGGTCAGTTGGGGCCATCTTCCCAATGTATTCTTGGATGTTCCTTGTCTCATCCTGGACTGTGGTGCTGACACTCACCAGTCCCCGGCCCCCTTCCTTCCGCTTAGCGTACAGCCTCAGGGTGCTGGACTTGGGGTGAAACCCTCCATGCATGGTCAGGAGCTTTCTTGTCTTTATGTCAGTGGCTTCTATCTCCTCCTTTGGCCAGCCTATTACCCCAGCAGGGTACCTGATCACGGGCAGGGCGTATGTGTTGATGGCCCGGATCTTGTTCTTACCATTCAGCTGACTCCTCAGGACTTGCCTGACCCTCTGCAGGTACTTGGTGGTTGCAGCCTTTCTAGCGGCCTCTTCATGGTTCCCATTTGCCTGCGGGATCCCCAGGTACTTGTAACTGTCCTCTATGTCTGCAATGTTGCCTTCTGGTAGTTCAATCCCCTCAGTTCTGACTACCTTCCCTCTCTTTGTTACCATCCGACTACACTTCTCCAGTCCGAACGACATTCCAATGTCATTGCTGTATAGCCTGGTAGTGTGGATCAGTGAATCGATGTCTCGTTCACTCTTGGCATACAGCTTGATGTCATCCATGTACAGGAGGTGGCTGACAACTGCTCCGTTCCGTAGTCGGTATCCGTAGCCAGTCTTGTTAATGATCTCACTGAGGGGGTTCAGGCCTATGCAGAACAGCAGTGGGGACAGAGCATCTCCTTGGTAGATCCCGCACTTGATGGTAACTTGTGCTATGGGCTTGGAGTTGGCCTCTAGTGTTGTACGCCACATCCCCATTGAGTTCCTGATGAAGGCTCTTAGGGTCCCATTGATCTTGTACAATTCTAGGCATTCCAGTATCCAGCTGTGGGGCATTGAGTCATAGGCCTTCTTGTAATCAATCCAGGCAGTGCACAGGTTGGTCAGTCTGGTCTTGCAGTCTCGGCTGATTGTTCTGTCTACCAGTAGCTGGTGTTTTGCACCTCTGGTATTCTTGCCAATTCCTTTCTGTGTCCCGCTCATGTATTGACCCATGTGCCTGTTCATCTTAGCCGATATGATGCCTGACAGGAGCTTCCATGTAGTACTGAGGCAGGTTATTGGTCGGTAGTTGGAGGGGACCGGTCCCTTCTTGGGGTCCTTGGGGATCAGGACCGTCCGGCCTTCAGTTAGCCATTCCGGGTGTCTCTCGTTAACTAGCAGCTGGTTCATTTGTGCTGCCAGACGCTCGTGGAGTGCAGTCAGCTTCTTCAGCCAGTAGGCGTGAACCATGTCGGGCCCTGGTGCTGTCCAACTCTTCATACTGGAGACCCTTTCTTGGATATCTGCCACTGTGATGGTTACTGGACCCTGTTCAGGGAGGTCGCTGTGGTCTGCCCTCAGATCCACTAGCCACTGAGCATTGCCGTTATGGGTTGCATCCTTCTCCCATATGCTCTTCCAGTATTGCTCCGTCTCCAGCCTTGGTGGTGCTGTTCTCTTATTGTTCCCTTGCCACTGAGAGTACACCTTTGCTGGTTCTGTGGAGAACAGCTGGTTTATTCTCCTGCCTTCTATCTCTCTGGTGTACCTCCTCAAGCGGCTGGCCAAGGCTGTGAGTCTTTGCTTGGCAGTTTCCAAGGCCTCAGGTATGGACAGCTTGCTGTATTTCTTAGGCACCTTATTTGTCGCACCTTTCTGCAACTCTGTTAGTTGGCTAACCTCCCTCCGTGCTACTTTGATCTTGCCCTCTAGCCTCCTTCTCCATGGAGGGTACTGCCCCTTGTGGCTGTTCAACTTGTAACCAAGCATCTCACTGATCACTGCTGCCGTATTGTAGATCAGCTTGTTAGTGTCGGTAATTGTGGTTGTAGGTATTGCCCGTAGTGCTGCATTAACATCATCTAGCAGACCTTCTGAGGGTACTTCACGTAATCTTGGTAACCGGCTACGGGGGATCCAGGTTTCAAGCTTGGCCATGATCCTATTTTTCAGGTCAGTTCCTCTCGCACTCAACGATCCTTCTCCTATCGCACTTGGGGCTATATACCCAATCTCGGGTGGGGGTGATGATATCTCCCCCCTGACCTGGCGTCCTGACTCCTCCTTGCCGTAGCATTTGTGTTGTACCTCGTCAATCTCTAGCTGTGAGAGCAGTCCCTTCTTTCGAATGTTGGAACACTGAGCTACTAGTTGTTTCGCCGTCATTGTGGATGTTGGGTATCGAAGAATCCATAGGTCCCTCATCCTATTCATGTAGCCCCTTCCGCCGGGGTTACTTGCGTAGTAGCATTCCAACAACGCCCTGTTTTCGTCCCTTGCCCACCGATGCCTTCTTGTTCCAGTAGCCCACTTTTCGTCAGGGTGCCCTGGTTCCTCAACACCTGACGCGGACCTTGTTGATCCGGGCGACGTCCGAGCCGGCATGCCTTCATATTTATCTGTCTCGCTCATGTCTGCGGTAGGCTTGCTTAGCATAGGGGGTCTAGCCTTAGGACCCTTACTGGATACAGACGCCCCAGGCAGGAATCGAACTTGCGATCCTCTGTTCCAAAGGCGTGTAGTTTAACCACTACGCTATCCAGCTGCTATATATATATATATATATATATATATATTAGGGGTGCAACGATATTCGTATCGATATTGAACCGTTCGATACAGTGCTTTCGGTTCGGTACGCATATGTATCGAACAATACAACATTTGTAATTTATTTTATCAACTTTCCTTCTGACGATGCTGTCTGTGTGGAGCGCTCAGTGAATCTGCGTTCGACTACTCCGCCTAGGCTGCACTGTCGAGCGCAGATCCACTGAGTGCTCCACACAGACAGCATAGTCAGAAGGAAGAGCGCAGGGCAAGCTAGCGAGACAGAAGTTAAGCTCTCCTTGCAACATGGACCTCCCCCACCCTCATTCAGATCTGGCGTTTGGAATTATTTTGGTTTTCATGTGACGTATGACCCTGAAGGTAAGCGAGTCATGGACTAAAGTAAAACAGTATGTTGGATGTGCCATGCAATGCTCAATTACATGGGTGGGAACTAGTGTGTTAGCGCAGTTAGCTCGTTAACGTGTTAGCCGTCTAGCCCCATGCACGGGGCGATCGGCGGTAGCTCGTTAACGGAGATTTGCCGTGTTGTGGTGTTAAGGTCATTTCAACGAGATTAACCTGAAAGCACTAGTGGGAACACAACGAATATGACTGCACATTTACGCCGACATCATCCTAGTGCAAAGACAAAAACAACAAGCATGCTACTAACTTTAGCCGAGTCATTTAGACAGCTGTTAGCACATGATTCTCCTTATGCTGCTGAGAATATAGCCCAGAAGAAGCGGATAGTATAGCTTTTATTTTGGAAAGAGACATTTCTCTGTAATAAACTCTCTTTTCCAAAGATGAGTGATTCCTCAATCAGATACAGGGCTTGCAATATCGCTAGCCTGACATCCTGGGGCTAGCGATTTTTTCAGTCGGGCTACCCTGCCCGTCGGGCTATTGTAGGAAGGAAAAATATATGTCAATGCTTTTGCATTCTTTCAGAAATGTAGCTGGGTAATTATGTCATTGGCATCTGTGAGCCACTGTCAATATGTGACATATTGAAATTGCGTTTGAATTTGCGCTTGTTTTTTTGCTTTCACTTTGCAATCGTGCGAACTGTGTATAGAGAGCGACAGCACTGATCTGTGAGTGATGATAATTTGTGCACCAATTCCTCTGACATCGTCTTATTAATCGTTAGCTTACTATGCAAACATGACAAGTGAAATCTCCCGCAGCTTAAACATGTGAGAGGTTGATCGCGCAGAGAATCGCTGAGCTTATGTGAGTCCGTGTGTAAAAGCAGCAGTATATATATTTTAGTTCTGCTGAGCCAAATAAGACAGGTCAGGGTGAAGAAGTTTACCACAGAAAAGCTTACCACAAAACGGAGAAGTTATGACAAATCAGACTATAAGGCAAAAAGAAAGTGCAGCTTTATGGTTTCATGGACAAAATAATTTCTGTGGCTGCAATATGACGAGCTAAATAACCAGGGCTGCACATAAGTGGTCCGCAGGTGCGCATTCGCTGTCAAAATAAAAAACACGCACAAGGGTTAGGGTTAAATCTAAAAACTGTACTTTTGAGTTAAAATATATATTTATAATTTTAATAAATGACAAATTAAAAATGCATGAACATTTTTTTTGTATCGAAAAAATATCGAACCGTGACACCAAAGTATCGAACCGAACCGAACCGTGAATTTTGTGTATCGTTGCACCCCTAATATATATATATATATATATATATATATATATATATATATATATATATATATATGTTGGGGGGGAAAATAAGAGCATTGGGCGAACTTGGCATGTTGATAAGACATATATAGGTTAAAACAGGATTTCTGTCATAACCCCACACAACCCCATCATTTTATAATTTGTATTTTTTTCTATTATTGCTTGATTGACCCAATATGCAATTTCAGTACACTTTCTTAACAATACATAAAAAGTATGCGACTAACAAAGGGAAAGAGAAAAAAGGAAGAGGTAACAGGAAAATAAAGACAGACATTGGAACAAGACTCTAACTAATGCAATCAAAGCAAGAACAACAATGAGTCTGGATTCTGGATTCATTTTATCCATTTCATTTTTGGGATGGGACGCAACAAAGGAGAAAATGAAAGTGACAAAGTGGAAAAAATGTAGACGTCCAGAAAATAAGGTTTGAGAAAGAGAGGGGAAAAGGTAGATGGACAAAAAAAAGACAGTAAAAGGAGTAATTCACTTACACTACTGAGCAAAAGAGAGGACAGTGAAAACAGAGAACAGTGAAAAATGAATAATTCTAATTCTCTGGCCTCAGAGCAAGGACACAAAGGACAGACAATAACAGATGAAGGGAGCATGCAGAAAGCAACAACCAGAGAGAGAGATGGAAGAAAGCAAGGAAACAGAGAAAATGGAGGAAAGACAATACTGAGAGGGGCAGGAGGAGGGTAGTAAGACAAGAAGTGAGAAGTAAGAAAAAACTGTTTCACCTTAAAGTACAAAAACAAAAATGTTTTTTAAACTTACCACAGTAGTGTCTGACACCTCCATTATTTGTTCCTGTCTATGCAACGTACCTTTTATTAATTGTTGGTTTATCTGGAATTTGATGTGCTTCCTGTGACTAAGGATTTTAGTGCCTGTAGCTAGGTTAATTAACTGTGAACTATTTTAATCCAGTAGAGGATGCTGTAAGTTAATGTAATATTGCAATTGCTATGATTAAATGAAAGAAATTTTAGTTCATTATTCTATATAAATCTTTTCTATACTGTTCTGATGGCTTATCTTGTTTTATTGAAGCAAAATTTACTTGTGCTTACTATTTTTATAAAGTAATTAAATTATACAGATAAATCCACTTTCTTTTAAGATGTTTGCATACTTATATTTGTGTTAGCAAGGAGTAAGGAGATCTAGTGTCAACTAATGCACATCATGTGCCTACGTGTCCAAATGTTTTCGTTGGTAGTGTGGTAGTGTCTACTTTTAAAACCCGTGTACTGCATTTTCTGTGCATTTTCTATTTTTCTGAACCAGAAAGAGAATTAGCTGTGCACAGGCTACAATAAATCACCTTAGTGGCCCACAAGGGACAACACTTGCATTCTCACATTAATATTTCACCACTCAACAAATAAGACATGAACAAAGTAAAATGCCTATAACTAATTATCAGGAGGTTGCCTTCCTCCTGAATTTTTAATTTCATGGGCATATGAACTCTCAAGGACATTTAGTTCTGGACCAAGGTTAAATTTAGCCACTGGTCAACGATTTAGAGAGGGGATGGCTCCATACTGATCAAAGAGGTACTGGATGCATTATGGAATAACTGGGGATGAAAACAGCAAAGGTTTGAGAAGGGCTTGGAGCAAGCTGTGGAATCAACCTTGATCTATATTTAACTAAAACAGGTTTTTAATAAACTGGAAAGTGATTAAAGCAGCGTTATATGCCTTTTTTAGTATTTGGTGTATACAAATGAGATGTTGTAAATCATCACAAGCAGTCCAAAATATGAACTTCAGGCAAACTGTATTATAGTGAATATGCTCAGACACAATCATTAATATTCCTTTTCCCTGTCCAAACTTTCACTAAGAGTAAAACAGAGCTGTGATTTCTGTTCTTAAATTGAGGATTGACCAGGAGACAGATGCAAACTCACATGTGCGCACACACACGCACACATAAGACTGTTGGTCAGTCGGTAGGTCAATTAACGAGCAGTAATCGTCTAGCTGTCACTGCACTGATGGACCAACATGATTCCATGTCCCCATCCATCTCTCTCGCGCTCTCTCTCTCACTTTCTCAATCAGGCAAACACACTGGTGCTATGCCTGTTTGACATTTATATGAAAATAAGTGAGCTGCTTTTGGAATATTTGACTGTTTATGCAGTCAGTCAACTGTTCACCCAGTCAACCAGCTTATGTAATCAGATAGCCACTCAGTGATTCCAGCCAGCTGGTCTTTACAGTCAACCAACCAACCAGCCAGTCATTTTGCCTGTGTGCCTTTCTGCTTCTTCGTCCATCTGTCTAACTGTCCATCTGTATCTGCCCGACCAGTCTATCAAATAGCTAGCATCTCTGATCATGACATATTCTTCTAATCACCAAGATAAGTGTTTAAACTGGATGTAGTGTGGTAATAAAGCATGCCATCATATTGGAAATTAGTCTCAGCGCATTCACAAAATTACTTCATTATGATAGCTCCTCCACATTGTACTTAGGGAAAACATGGAAAAGACAATATTCTGTATTTGAACAAAAATAAATCTAGAGACACATAAAATCTTGGCAAAGCTTTTCTAGAAACATAAAAAATTGTGAAATCTGAACAAATGAAAAATCATGCTGTCTGATTGAATTGCAGTTCTTGTTTTGTTGAAGGACAGAACAGCATTGCTAATCACCTGCAGTCTACTACAAGCCAAAGAAGGAATATGTGGTGACAGCCTCCTATCCTCTATTTCAGGGGTGTCAAACTCAAATACGCAGTGGGCCAAAATTCAAAACTGGAACAAAGTCGCGGGCTAACATTAATATTTATTGAAAAAAAAAATCTTCCTCCAGATATAAGAATGAATCTTTTCTTATGGACTCAAATAAGTTTTTCTGGAAAACTGAATATGGAACAAGAAAAGCTTAATACTAAACAATATATATATTAGCTGTATAATACCAGTAGGCCAGCTCTAATAGTAATTTGGTATGGCTTCGCGGGCCAGAGTTTGACACCTATGCTCTATTTATTTGACATCCTGGTCCCATTGCCACTTTACTAATTTGTTGTTGTAGCTAACCGTCTCCAAACAAGTGTCTTGTTGCATGCTCAGTCATCCAGGTAAGAAAATCCCAAAAGGTTGATTCAGTTCGTCTGGACGTAGCGTTTTCAGTGGGAATGCTACGTCCAGATGAACAGAACCAACCTTTTAGGGCGTCTCCAAAGAACATTTAATCGTATGCCCAATTGTTATTATCTACCCAAATCGGGCACCAAGTAGCGAAACATAGCACACCCACTGAATACTTTGGTGTTTACATGTCCCCCCACTTATCTTTTAAAACATCAGGTTACCTTCCCAGTCCCTCTCTTTGTGTGTGTGAACTTAGCATATATGAGAGTACTAACCCAATAAGAAAACTTTCAAATCGGGACTCTGAGTGAATGTTTCACCACATGTCCTTGCACTCTTCTGGTAAATTTGGCTTACAAGTGGTCCACCAAGCAGAAAATTTCAATAACTTTTAAGCGTTTAGAGTTTGTTCAAACAGCTTTCTGAAGCTCTCTGTATTTCAGGCAGCCAACTGAAGTGGAATAGATTATATGTGAATGAAAAAAATATACAGCATTGACGTTTGTCATCAATGCTCTGACCTCATCACTCCCCACAAGGAAGTACCAAGCAGGGAATAAAGGTTTTCAAATGCTACATGAGTCACATGAGTAAAGTTACTGCGGGCATGCGGCGAATGAATAAGCAGAGTAGCGATGGCTTAAGTACAAGCCATGATTAAAAATAGAGGAGTCAGATTTAGACCAATCGACCAAAACATTAAAACCACTGACCGAGAAGGTGGATAACAATAATCATCATTTTAAAGTGCAGGGCTCCAAACTCAGGAGTTTCCAACATGACAAACCAAAAGGTCCCGTGTCCGATTTTAAGTCAATTTGAGTCTACCTTGTACAGGCCTGTTTCCAAAATGCTGAGATTTGTATTGTAAATAAGAACAATGCATCATAATCACATTGTCAGTGTTCTCTATGCCTGTGTACAACGGCACGCACTGCAATTTACGCTGACTGTCCTAAAGGTGTTCAAGTGGAACACATGCAGGAGTAAGAGGTCAGACAGAATAGCAATGATCTTGAAGGGTAGATAGGTCCAACTCATATCATATAAGGTTCTTGCTTTTGATGGACGAAGATGGCCAACTTTTCAACTTATCTTTTTTCCCCCCTTTTCATCTGTCTTTAGGCTCTGGCATTTATGAAAATATACGCAAACTACACAGTCACTGTAGAGTATATGGCTTTCACTTGCCAACACTGGATACACCACACACTTGTACAACAGATGTATGCCTTGTGTTTACTTGTTTAAATCTCTAATTCTGGGCCTTGAAACATTTTTCAAGATTGTCAAATGGAGCACCAGTCTATCCGTGACACAACGTAGCACACAGTAAATGAACAGACAGGAAGTGATTTGTTTGATAAAGACAGATTAAGAGCGTAGTGGATAACCAGTAAGCAGATAACGGAAGAAAACTTTAAAAAGAAGGGAACACGTTTAAAAAAATGACACTTTATTTTTTTTCCAGGGGTGGAAGATTTTTCTTTAATAAAAACAGCCAGAGATAAATGGCAGGGAACATGGTGAGCAAGCAAACGGTGTTGGTAGAAGATCTGTTGTAAATTACTGCCTTGGCAGAGTTTCCTGTACAAACTGTAGACAGTATGCTATGAAAAAGCACTGTAGCATCTAGAAACAATGGATGAACACATTCTTGGCAACAGGATTTTGAACTTTGGGGAAATTTTGGTAAAGAAAAATAAATAAATAAAACAGGAATCCTCTTATCTGAAGTGAGTGGGAGAGAGAAGGCATGATAGAGATTGGCCTAAGGCAAGATGGACCTTTTTACTCTGTGTGTAACACTTAATAAACTACTGTAATCATTCTGAATTCTTATAACTCATGAAATCATGATCAAAACTACAAGCAAAGACATTGTTGGGACAATATGATAAATGTCATCGAATGTAACCACAGATAATGTGTTACACTGTTAATGAAGATATATAGTTGTACTTAGGGACATGTAATTTGCTAGATTAATTTAGACCCGTGGCAATGGAATAGTTTGACAGTCTACTCAAGGGTAGCTATTTTGGCCTTAAGCAATCTTTTAAAAAACATTACTTTTAAACACTGGCCCTTAAAAGTATACCTGAGATGTTTAATGCTGTTCTGTTGCTTGTTTTTGAGGAGAAGAGAAGAGAAAGTTGGTTTTCAAGAAATATTTGTTTTCACAGGTCTGAAAACATTTTCTTAATCAAATTAAGAAATAGACAAAGAGATGTTATTCTAAAGGTAAATTAAAGATCTTCGGTGTAAGTTACCCGCTGAGATACTGCTGTGCCACAGTTCAGATGTATACTGTAGCACTGCTGCAGTGTTCTGAGGAGTTGTATGCCTTGCTAAAGGTCCCTTTGGCAATCGGTGGTGCTTTATGCAAGCAATAAGAGAGTATGAACCCTACTGATTTTCTGGCGTCCTCAAGCAACACCTTGCAGAGCAATTCCCTTAAACTTGAGCCTGAAGCCTAGAAAATCCCAAAGTGTCTGTCAAGCTGTCTGTCAACCACAGACGGTCTAGTCTGTGTGCTTTTGTGCTAGCCCATGTGTACACAGGTATGTAACAAAAACAACCAATGCATTTCCATCCCACCAATGGTTCAACTATAGAATTTCCACTTCAAATCGACAGCAAAATTGTTAAATTACATGCACCTGACACCACAGTGACTAATGACTGTGCAGTGGAAGGTTTTTATCAAGCACAACATCAACAAGCACATCAGCAAAATGTCTCTATTTACCTCGAAAATTGATTTAATTATCAGAGCAAATCATTTATCTAGATAGATAGATAGATAGATAGATAGATATAGATAGATAGATAGATATCTTTCTCAGTGTCACATAATTAAAGTACAAATTAAATTCCCCCTTGAATTCCACAAATGTTGTCTCCATATGTTTTTTCCTTATTTTCCTTGACTTGCAATCCACACCAATTATTACAATTATATTGTAATTATATTAAAAATGCAAATTACTTTAATTTTTTTTTCGTGGGGGGGGGGGAAGTCACCATGACTTTAGGTCACAATAGGTACAAAGCTTCACGAAATCCCACAGGGACCAATTTGTCTAAGCTGTGGTAAGGAACAGGAGCAGTGAGTAGGCAGCTGGCACCCAGCCACATCTCACTGGGTTGTAGACCAGTGTTTTTCTAACTGTGAATCTGGTCTTAACATGGGTCACTGTTTGCTTCAAGTGGGCTCTTGGAACATGATGTTTTATTGAACGTGAATATCAGCTTGAAACAGTGAGGTTCTAAAAGGTGGTTCCACTTGATAAAAGCACTGATTTGCTTCTCGATGGTAAGATAAGGTAATACATCTAGTCAATGGACCGTAAAACGACTAACTCTGACTCAAGTGAAAAATTCTTTTAAAGCAAGTCGTGTTGTTGGCAGAGACTTTTCATCCAGTAATTGCAATAAAAAAAAATGTTTTACTTGAACATAATGTTGGGGTTGTGGAGGTTTACCAAGCAAACTCTAGATGCTGGATTTCACTGTTAGATTTCATCTGGAGGGACATAAAGTTTAAATCTGGTCACAGAGGTTTGACTGCTTTTTTGAAAAGCCTATTCTGCCTAGCATCAGCAGCATCAGCAAGGGTTTATGGGTATCCAGACTTCTGGCTGTTAGCCAAGGCTCTAGGTCCTTCAGACTAAAGTACTTTCTATTTCTCTGTCTCCGTCTCACTCACACAAACACACACAACCTTGGTTCCAAGTCTATCGAGGCATAATGTGCATTGCACCCTTCGCACCTCCTCAACCTCATATATTGTTGCTGTGTCATAAACATTGCGTAAAATGCATCTGTCACTCAGCATTGTCTTTTTTTGCGTAACAACGAAGGACTTATTGTTTTGGCTTAAAACTCAACAAATGGTGACTTACAAAATGAAAACTTGCTGTCAGAGAAAATGAGAATCATTACAAGAAATCCTTATTTAGAAAGGAGGTACTGGGATTATGTTCTTTCCTAAATACCCCATATGATGTTCCTTCATAACAAAATACAGCTAAAATCAAAGGCACAAAAACTATGTTTATACCAAAATAGTCCCGATTAAAAAAGAAATGCTGAAGAAAATAGGTCCATAACCCTGTTTGATCAAACATTTTTAAAGTATACATATATATTACTTATTAAACAGTGTTTCTTTTCTTTTTAATTCAGGAGCCGACATCTGAAGCCTGGATTTTACTTTCTGCATTTGTGAGTCCAAATGATGTAAATTTCATCATCAGATAGTGAAGACAATGCGCCTGCACGTTTTTTGTGATGATGCAGAATTTACATTACAATGCGGCAGTTACACATGTGGGCCTTGAGTTCATTTCAAGAAGTGTGACAGGAATGACTACTACAGTACAGAGGTCGGGTGTCCAGCTGCCTGTGTCTGTAACGGATAATAATCTAGGCTTAAGAGCTGCTAAAAAAGGACAAAAAGGAGAAAAAAGTGTAAAAAGAAATGTGGCAGTGGCGAAAAGTTAAAATAAAACAGGCTCAAAGCCTAACTTTGGCTCTTTTTCATCTGTAATGTGAGCCACTTTAACAAACAAATAAACAAATAAAGAGTTGAAGGTTGTTAATTTAAGTTATGGATTTGTGCCAAACATAGGGTCTCTTGGCAAATCTGCTTATCCATGTCACGAAAGACTAAATTTAAGTAAACAGAAAAAAGAACAATGATTGAATTTCCGATTAAATAAAGATGGAATTTTTTATTACTCTTGTGTGTTCTTTAGTACATCACCACTTTGTTTTTGTTGTTGCTGAGACTGTTTCAGTGACAGTTGTTGATGAGCCTTATGTATAGGATGCAGACAGAGAAAATATGAATGTAGGTATCATTCAGTACTGTGCGTTTACCCTAACTTCCAGGCAGATATTGTTCCTCGTTAACACTCGTCATGGGGGAATTAACAAAGTGGGCTGTTAAACCACCCATCGCCTCTGCCGGTACAATCATGACCTGAACTTGTTTGTACTGTGCTGGCAAATCAATCAACCGGATTACTTTTAATGACTGGTAATTCAGTTATTCACATTGTTTCCATTGTTTCTCTACCAAGGTAGAGTCAAAGCAGAGGCATTTTTCAGCGCTCTTTGATTCTGTCTGTCTAGCTATAAAAACTAAAAAGCTGAATTCCATGAAACCTGGTGGAGAAATGAGAATTGATAAAAGGAAGAACCCATTAAACTTTAGACCAGATCCAGCCTACGTTCTTTTAAAATGCAAAACAGGCCACTGGCATTGGCTTTGGGAGAGGATTCCTTCCCCAAATCTAAGTTAATATATTTCATTGTATACAGTATACCCACTAATTGTTATCCGACAAGTATTTCAAACCACGGACCTATCTCAAACAAGCTTTCCTGATTCATTTTCATCATCTTTCTGGTTGGAGTATTAGAACACACTGTACTTTCACATTTTTTGAGGAGGATTACATTTTGGTCTGAACATCTGCTGAGACTTGCCAACTGTCAGTAAGGCAGAGTGAACGACATACTGTGGAGCTACTGTACAAGTAAAAAGTCCTTGTCACCGTCAGCAGTCAGAGAACTAAATCCGGAATCCAAGATGGCGCCGTTGAGTTCGGCTGCCGCCCTGGCAGCTCTGCGACGACTGTGCTTTTAAACCGGAGTTAGCTGACGAACTCAATGCTTTTTTTGCGCGTTTTGAGGCGCCTCAGTTTCAATCTCAGAGCCCTGCACCCGCCCCCGCTGCTGAACCAGCACCACTGATACTCTCTGAGCATGACGTGAGGAGAGCTCTGAGGGCAACCAACTGCAGGAAGGCAGCGGGACCAGATAGCATACCGGGACGTGTGCTAAGAGTATGTGCAGATCAGCTAACTACAGTTTTCACTAACATCTTCAATGCCTCCCTGGCCCAGCAGGTAGTCCCCACCTGCTTTAAAACATCAGTGATTGTTCCGATCCCTAAGAACACCCGCCCAGCCAGCCTAAATGATTATCGCCCAGTGGCCCTAACATCTGTAGTGATGAAATGTTTTGAGAGGCTCATGAAACCCTTTATTAGTTCTTTCCTCCCTCCCGACTTGGACTCATTGCAGTTTGCATACCGGACAAATAGATCCACTGGAGATGCTGTAGCACAGGTCCTGCACACCACACTGAGCCATCTAGATGAGGGACGTGGGAACTATGTGATAATGCTGTTTATAGACTACAGCTCAGCGTTCAACACCATAGTGCCCCACATCCTTACGGATAAGCTCCGGGATCTGGGATTCAGCACATCCTTGTGCAGGTGGATTCACAGCTTTTTGACTGCGAGACCACAGTCGGTGAGAATAGGGGATGTGTACTCTCATACCCTTTCACTGAACATAGGGGCCCCCCAGGGATGTGTGCTTAGCCCTCTTCTTTATTCCCTCTACACCGCGGACTGCACGGCCAGATACCCCACTAACTCCATTGTGAAGTTCGCTGACGACACAGTGGTGGTAGGACTCATCTCCGGGAATGACGAGAGGGCCTACCGAAGCGAGGTGGACGGATTAGCAAAGTGGTGTGTGGCAAACCACCTCTCCATGAATATCAGCAAAACAAAGGAGATGGTGATTGATTTTAGGAGACAGAGAGGCGAGAAAACTCACACCCCAATTCAGATCAATGGAAACCCTGTGGAGAAAGTCTCTAACTTTAAATACCTCGGTGTTTATATCAACGAGGACCTTAATTGGAACACACATACGGACTTCCTCATCAGCAAAGGCAGAGAGCGCCTCTATCATCTGAGGCGTTTAAAGAGGTTTAAGATCTCCAAGAACATCCAGAGGAGATTCTACACCGGGGTCATTGAGAGCATCCTGTGTAATAACATCACGGTGTGGTACGGGAACTGCACAGTACAGCAACAGAAAGCCCTGCAGAGGGTCGTGCGCACAGCTGAACGCACTATGGGAACATCTTTACCAACACTGCAGGACATCTACGCTGAAAGGTGCAGATCCCGGGCCATCAGGATCACTAACGACTCCAGCCATCCCGCTTACAAACTGTTCAGGCCACTGAGGTCAGGGAAACGCCTCTGTAGCCTGAAAACAAGAACTGAAAGGTTCAGGAGGAGTTTTTACCCACAAACAGTGAGACTCCTCAATCAAAACACAAATCGGACAACATGATGGACAATTCCATACACAGTATATAATTTTCTTTTGAGTTTTATCCTTATTTTTATTTGTATTTTATCATTTACATCTGTATTTACGTAAATACGTACACTATAGCTCTTAACTATTACAGCGTAATATTTTGCACGATATTATACATTTTTATACTTTTATATAGATATTTTTTTATTATAAGTTTAGTAAGATGCACAGTCGGGGGGGGGAGTACTTTTTAGCCGGAAAAAACATTTCACTGTGTGTTGTACTAGTTATAACTACATGTGACAAATAAATAAAGAATTGAAGAATTGAAGAATTGGAGTTAACTGAACTGAAAACTAAAAATAGGTTTATGTGGAGAGAGCTACAGGGTGGATACATAAACATGCATTCAAACTGGACTTTAACCTTTCACATTTCTCTTTTAACTCTCATGATTCTCCCCCTCTTGTCTCTCTGTTCCAGACTGTTACTTCTCTCCTTTGTTTCCCTACCTTCGTATACCCAATCTATCTTTTTTCATTTTCTGTAATACAGCACAGTCCAGCTATAAGAACCCATCAATCAAAATACTTACAGGTGTACAATCATTACGATTAGGCATAGTGCCACATATAAAAACACATACAGCTGCTGTACTTGAGTTATATTGCTAGAAGCATCAGACACATCCACACTCACAGCATAAGGTGCTTCAACCATGACTCCACATAAATTTCACAGTCTCACAAAGAGATTGCTCATAACTAGTTTGAGGGCCAAATAGACGGTGTGGGATCATCCTGACAGGGAGAACGACGAGCTCAGAGCACCTCCAACCTCTACAAGTAAAAACTTGCTGATGTCAAAAATGTACAAATTTAAAAGAAAACAATAAATACAAATAAATACAAAGTTCAAAACTAAGCCGAAACACATGCAAATGCCAATTATGGAGCTGAATAAAACAAAGCAGGAGCACTATCTGTAGCAGCTTGGATTGCTCCAGCTGCACCCTCCAGGTAGCCCTTGTTTCTGTTCCAGCCACCAGATGGGGTTGCCTCAAACAAAAAAGGAATTTAAGACACTGCAAACCAATAATAACTTTGGCTCAAAACAGCGATTATTAATATACAAAACTAGCAGGCTCACTGAGTGTGCTAACATGGGCACTGGCACAAAAATGTGTTAAATCACACAAACGATGTCACATGCATAAACATGCATGATAGAGTTGAAGACAAAATGTCATGGTCTGCGGTGGGTGGCTGGAATTTCCATAAGGCTCTTGAACTGACCTGGGATCCGCCCCTGGGCAGGGCCAACTCCAGCTCCCGCACACCTGGAGCCTATTGCAGGCAATCAAGCCAGAGGGATTTAAACCACACGTTGATGTTCATTCACTGCCAGTTTGTCATCAACACATGTTGGTAACAGGCCGTATACGTTAAGTTCTTGCTGTGATTCATCCTGTTAACACGACTCTCTTGTGCTACAGTTGCTGTATCCACCTTGGCTCACACTCCACCTCTGGACTCAGGATACCTAGTAATCATTAGTGATGGCCAAATGAAGCTTTCCGAAGCACTGAAGCTTGTATTGAAAAACGGTTCATTACTCGAAGCTTTTCAACACAGTCCTCTCCGGTGACATCTGGTGGTGAAAATTTTGAAGAGCAGCTTGAATCTGCAAAATAAAACGGACTGCTCAATTATCACTGCTCACTCAAGAGTGGAGTTCTCTCTGATATTGGGCCACCGTTCCGTTGCTTTGAACATGTAATTGGTTTTGTTTTCTCGATTGGGGGGCTGAAAAAAATGTAATGCGTATCTGCGTAATACATTTTGATCAATAAACTTTCCCTATTTAAACATGCACTATGGTGTGGCCTTTCTTTGCTCATAACTCCTTGATGTTGGTAAATACAATAAGTGAGCAATATATATAATATACATATGAGAATGCACAGCACATTATGGAGTATGCCCCTGCTGTGAAGTCCTGCCTCCATCTACTTGTCGTTTAATCACTGGACAGCTGGACAGGTTCATACAAAATATTAGATTAGGCCAATTCCTATACATATTTTTGACCTAGGGGTGGGATTGATTGTGAACTGGAAAGGGAAAATGCTTAGGGGGCTGAGTACGGCTGCATCGTCACTGATTTGTAGAATCCTTTTGATTCGATACAGGATCCGATTCAATTTGATTGGAATCTGGAAAGTTTTGCCTCAGTCAGAAATATTACAATTCTGATCATTTAACAGTATATATCCATAATTTCGTATCTATTAAAAGAAAGCTGACACATGTGAGACTTAATTAGAGATGTAAACAGAGAGTTATGAAACCTGCAGCTGCAGAAGCCAGCGAAAAAAAAAAAAGAGGCAAACACAGCGCGGACCCGACGACACACCAAAATCTGATTCTGACGCGTCGGGTCCGCGCTCTGTGTTTACGTTTGTATGCAGAATCCGTAAACCTGCTCGCAGTTACTGTTTTAGCTGCATGGTGTTTGACGACATGTTGTGAGGTTTAACCTGAGATGCTGGCGTTTCAGGCATAATAACGTTAATTTACAAATCGACACAGGATTGTAATGAATCAATATCACTTTATTCAATTTACCATGGATTGTAATCAGAAAAGCGATAATCAAAACCCACCCCTAATCAAGAACTTGCAAAGTAAAAACATGATCTATGTAAGGTAGCCCTTTTGTTATTTACATTTAAAAAGAGGATTAGTGTTACTGTGCGCTGGCTGAGTCTGTTTCTTTTCTTAGAAATAGTTTCTCCTGCCCTGGAGAAAATCCACTTGCATGGAACAGAAGAGGCTGTGGAGTGCAGGAACTACACTGCAAGTTGGTAGATATGCAGGTATTCCTGGGTCCTGCAGACTATCACCTAAAAACAATAAACAAAATGATTTTCTAAACTGTAGCAATGTAATGTACGTATAGTGCCAAATACATTTTTGTAGTCTTCATTAGCTTTAATTCACATGGAAGTGTTCCTAAAGTCATATGCTGTAATGATATTTACATTATGAAAACATGATTTTGGACATTTCAAGTTTTTCACTTCGGCAGATAAAATGAATTGAGCAAAATCAACTCAAAATATTTCCACACGCCATAACGTCCTCTCTTCCTCGCTGGCTCCATATCTGTCAGTGGAATGATCACCTCGTCGCTATCTGTCACCATCAACACACTCCACGAATCCCGTGGATGATTCACTTCCTTATATCCGTTTGAATCAGGTACCGAAGCAGTTACGTGCGTAATGAAGCTTCGGACGTCACTGGTCACGTGACTTTTGCCAAATGAAGCAAGCCTCGACACAGTGCTTCTGAACCAGTGTGTTGTTTTTTTCGACACACGCTCCGGAGCGTCAGCTTCAAGCGGGCCATCACTAGTAATCATTCTGGAAATCTCTCTGTGCCTCACCCGCCTGCCCTCCTGCCATCACACTCCATCTGAAGCCCCGGATCTCAGGCCAGCTTTTCCACGCCACTCAGCCTCCCCTGGATCTTCATCACCCCCCTCTCAACACTCCAGGTCCCTAACTGCAAGTAAGAATTGCTGCTCTTACAACTGGCCACTGCAGAGCTGCCTTCACTACCTACCCAACTCCTATATCCTCTTCCTTCAGTGTGACTGTTCCCCACTCAGCTCCGTTCTGCATCTCAGGCCTCATTCCCTCGCCATAGCCACGTTCCCCAGGCCACGCCGCACCAAGACTCCACGTCTCGTTGTTTTTTTGTCTTTGCCACGTTTTTCTCTTGCACTTAAACCTAATAAATTGTTGCATCATCTGCTGTCTCCGCTCTGGGTTTCTGCACCTGAGTCCTGTTCAGTACCGGCCACCCGGCCACGTGACACAAAAGAAAGTTAAAGATGAAAATAAGTTGAATATGTACAACCCCAATTCCACAAGAGCTGGGCTGCGTTTAAAAAAATGTATTAAAAACAGAATGCAACGATTTGCTAATCTCATAAAGTCATATTTTATTAACAATAGAATATAACAATGACTGTCAAACGTTAAACTGAGAAAATTTGTCATATTAATGAAAATATTGGCTAATTTGATGTCTGGGACATGAGGCACTGTTTGACATGGGACGCTAGCTGCTCACTAGTCCTGGGTCTTTTTGTTTAGTTTAATTTCATTATGTGTCAAATGCTTTCAATTGGTAAAAGGTCTGGATCTCTTCTACTTCTTCTACTACAAAGCCATGCTGTTGTAATAGATGCAGTATGCGAATTAGCATTGTCTTGCTGAAATCTGTAAGGAGATGTCATCTGTATATATACTTTTTTGGCACTGACGCTGACTTTCCAGATTTACGAGCTGTCAGTGTTATTAGCAATAATGCACTCAGGGATGCAGGCTTCTGATCGCCGATAACAAGCCATATGCACACAAGTATCCCTTTTTAGTCTTTGTCTCAACACTTTTTACATGAGCTTCAGCCCAGAAAAGATGGCAGGATTTTGGGATCATGTTCACGGTTTCTTTGCATGACAGAGCTTTAAGCTTGGTGGATGGTTGACAGACAATGATTTCTGAAAGTGTTCTTGACCTCATGCAGTGATTTCCAGAATCATGCCAGTTTTTAGTGCATTTCTGCTTGAGTGCCCGAAGATTATGTGCATCCATTACTGATTTTAAGCCTTTTCCTTTACGCACAGAGATTCCCCCAGATTCTTTTTATGATATTACTGTATATAGTATAGATAGTGAGATATTCCAAGTCTTCTCAATTTTTACATTTAAGAACATTATTTTAAAACACCTACGCGCAATTAGTGTCGTATCAACTCTAAACTACCTCTTATTGAAGGCTACAAGGAAACAACGACCATGAAAACAGAGTCACACTACAAAAGCCAGTGAGACAAAGTAGTTAGGGAGACTGGAAACAGGGGGGAACCCAGCTGAAACTCATTGGGGAAGTAAGGTTGGGAAAAGTACAACTGAACACTAAACACACAGGACATAAGCTACCAAATTAATACAGGAGATAACTAAACGGGAACATCACAAATGAAGGCTTGACAGTACATGGGTAACACCAGGGGAAGCAGGGTAGAATGACCCAGGGACCATCTCAGTTAACTGGGAACAGACTATCTTGATGAATGCTTTGAAGTTTAGATTTTCTTCCTGTGCTTGTGTAGGATTCCTACATCCACACTCCAAAAGCATGCATTTTGGGTTGGTGACTCTAAACTGACTATGGTTGTGAATCAGATAAAGTGCTTATGCTTGGCTTAGCTGGTGTTTAAATGTGACTTGGGACATTTTGAGTCAGTAAGTCTAGAAAAACATTAAATAACTGCAGCTACATTACATTTAAATCAACATAGACACTTTCCTGATAGTTTATTATCAATTCTGGAACTACAAAAACACTTATTGTGATCCGTGACTCGCTACCTGGACATATGTGTTTGCATGTGTATCTGGTTACGTGGCCTGTGTCTAAACAAACTCGAACCTGTATGCATATATTTGTCATTTCCGGTGTCTGTGTATTTGCATTGTTTTGTGTGTGCGTACGGCATGCACATGTGTATTGTTTTATGAGTGTGAATGTGTGTGTTTGACCACATTGAAAAGCGTATAATCCGGCGCTATGGGCAATATCAACAGAGAAAACCACTGGGCTAAAGTAGGCCAAGCTTCCCTTTAAAATACACACACATACATACAGATAGAGGCGCACGCAGCTAACACAAACACCACATCACCGATCCACTGTGGGGGAGAAAGGCACTATTTGACAAACCATTAAAACTGATTCTCTATGCTTCTGAGACAGTGAGAGCGGGGGGAGGAAGAAGAGCACAGAAAGGGGTGGATTAGAGAGAGGAAGTGAGAATTAGGAGACCCCCACCCCTCATCCCTCACCAGTGTTGGTCAAGTTACTTGAAAAAAGTAATCAGTAACTAATTACTGATTACTTCCCCCAAAAAGTAATCCCGTTACTTTACTGATTACTTATTTTCAAAAGTAATTAGTTACTTAGTTACTTTTTAAAAACACGATTTACAACCTGAATAGGTGATAAAGCGATAGATCTTTCAGCCCAATTCTACTTTTTCTACATAATCCATCATACAAAATGTAATCAAATGGAAAAGTCCCTTTTTAAAACTTTATTAGTTTTAATCTTTTAACTTTATGCATCAAGCAAAAATTTAATTATATGCAACATTCTCTGACTGGAAGAAATTTGTTTAATATTTAAACCTATTTTCTGCACATTCCAGCACATAATTTTTTTGTGTGTGTTTACACTCACTCTTTCAAATAGATGCAAGTAAAACACAGCAGAAAATAAATAAAATCAAAGACTCAGCGGTCCTTTTGCTCTATTTTCACCTGTAAAGCAGGACTAGGGTAGGCGGAGGTTTACCCTGGTGCAGGTGTGCTGCGGCGGTCAGTGGAAGAATCCGCGAGTTTCTCTGTGAATTTCCCATTACGTCGTAGTGCACTCGGTGCTTGCTTGGAAGTTTAGGGGTTTTTTTCGCTGTAAAAAGAAGTTTTCTTTCCACGCACAACGGACGCTAATGTTTTTGTCACTTTTTATGGAATCAAACTTAAAGTAAGGTCAGTACTTCCACGCTTTAAACGCTGATACTCTCTCCCGCACTCGATATATTATCCACTGTTGATCTGCAGAGAGCTGTTGTCACGAACGTCGCACTTGCTTACGTCACTGTCATGAGACTTTCTCGCAAAAAAATCACGGTTTTAGTAACGCAGTAACGCAGCGTTCCTACGGGAAAGTAACGGTAATCTAATTACCGTTTTTGCAATTGTAATCCCTTACTTTACTCGTTACTTGAAAAAAGTAATCGGATTACAGTAACGCGTTACAAGCTGCCCATCTCTGCCCCTCACCACATTACCTCTTTTACGCCCGCTCTTTCTCACCATCTCACTCTTCTCTTTATATCTGCCAGGTTTGTTTAGAAGTCCGTGACATGTGTCCTCTACACGTCTGTGTGTGTGTGTGTGTGTGTGTGTGTGTGTGTGTGTGTGTGTGTGTGTGTGTGTGTGTGTGTGTGCTTGTGTGTCTGGGTACGTGTTTCTGTGCTGTAACTGAAAGATTTTTGACAAGGTGTGAACATTAAAAGCCTCCACAGTCACATCCACCCACAGGCCTGAGGGAAGGACACCTTCACACACTCATCAATGCACATGTGCATATACACATATTTTAAATACACCTAGATTCATGTCTGCTCACAGACATAGAAAGACAAAAACGACCAAGTTAGAATTATCACCCAGCTTTACACTCAGCTGCAAAGATCAAGACCAACGTGGTGAAAAAAGACCACTTAAAGCAGGCCAGTAGATGTAACCCCTATTCACATGGAGCTGGTGTTACTTGGGGACTTCTAATCATTTTTATAATTGCTCAAGCCTTCAAAAGTCTCTTGAAACCCCTCTTCAGGAGAACTATGTAGGCTGCAGTGGCAAAGGAGAAGGAATGGAAAGAGTGCAAATTACGTGTCACCACACAGGTCTCACTAATAATAAAAAAAAAACCCCAAGATGAAATCCATTAAAAAAAAGAAATCTCAAAGCATAATGAGATAGATACGAATCTTTTGCTGTGCTGAACAGACTCAACAATTGTTATATTAATGTGTTAGCTGGCTGGCAACCATAGATCAACCTTCAGATGAAATCAGTTGAACTTGTGTAAAACGCCAATGTTAGGGTGAAAGTTCTAAATCAACCTGATCCTGACCATAAGGTCCTCTGGTGATAATAGTTGAGGTGCCAGGTGAGCAGGGCTTTTGATGAGCTACTGATGGAATACTTTGATTGTGATCACGTCAATGTTCTGCACTTCACTCAGACCGCACAGTGTTCGCCGACAGTCTGATAAGATGGCTTGTTATTACTCGATTTATAATTGTCAGTGCTTTCTTTTTGAAAAGCTTTATCCACATTTACAAATCTACCAAAGAGCAAATGTGACAGGGAGAATTCTAGTTTGGCTTTTAATGGAATATGCATGAAAACACTAGAATTTATACTTGAATTATACGGTAACTCTTTCCAACTTTGAAAAAAATAATGAATAAATAATCCTACTGGATAACCCTCCGACCACTGTCCTCTGTACAGCGAAGTGACCTCTTCCCTCCCCCTGTCTGGCCTCACTGTGTCTACACCTGCTACTCTGTGCCATGCCTGACCTTGTCAAAACATCTCTTCAACACCTTCAGGAAATTAAAAATGAAACAATTTCATTAGTCATTAGTAGCTAGTAGAAATAAAAATAAGAAATCACCCTGGCTGATAACAGCACAACAAAGGTTCACAATTTTGGCTCTAATGATCACTCAGCATTCAGTACAGAGCTCTTAATCCTTAATTAGAACACTGTTATTTAATTGTTGCATTGATACATGTTGGAGGAAAGAAAAGCTCTGCTCCATTTAAACCAACAGCAGAAAAACAGCTCAATTAATGTGTCTGGATACAAACCTGCAGATCACCATGACCGAGAATGTAGAAGTGAAACGTCCCTGCAAATCCCCTTCGACTATACAAGCAACTGTGATTATGTTGGATTTGACAGTTTATTGTGTTGCTGATTTTGCCTGTTTTTGCAGAATTTGAAGGATAAAATAGCAATAAAGCTATTTTTTGGAAGCAATAAAGCAGAAAAAGTACAATGAAGAGGTAAATGTAACATGAAGGTTCTTGCTGAACTTATTCACTGGGGTATGAAATATGACTGATGAGAGAGATCCCCCTCCTCCACACCCTTACTCATCCTTGTTTGATTGATTGCCACCCTTCTGTTGAAACTATAATCCTTCACTCTGCTTTCAGGCGAAGACAGAGATGCCGGACAATCTAGAGTACTGTGCCTTTTTTTGAAAAACAAAAACAAAAACGTATATTCAAGCATTACTTGATGCCTGCAGTCTTAAAATATTTCATCCTTTTAATATGAAGATCAACAGCATGTGTTGTTAGTTGCTTTTAGTGTTTCATTTGTAGCAGCAAAGTATTTTTTACATGCAATATTTGAGGCAGAGTGTTTCGCATGTCTTTAAACATCACTGGAGAGGATCATTAACTTTGAAAACACAAGTTAATGTGAGTAATGGTTGAAGGTGGCTGGGGGCACAGATGGTGACTTGAAAGCCTGCCAGGAGTTATTGTGCTAAAACAAAGAATGAGCACAACTTAAAAACATTTTGAAAGGCAGCAATCCCAGCACCTGGCAAAGTCAATAACATGTCATTTCATGTTATTGGGCAGGAAAAGACTTCTTTACTGCTGTTTTCAAATATTCAAAGTAACCCTGTGCTAAAATGACAAGAGAATGAAGACACAAAAGATGGTGAAAATGAACGTGATTCTCAGGCTGTGACAAAGGCTGCAATGAGAAATTAGCTCTGCTTGGAAAATAACAAGATTCAACATTAGTCAGTGTTAGCATGATTCAAGCGCTCAGACCTTAAAAATGACTCAGACAGTCAGATCCTACGCACAGTGTCACATGCAGAACTGAAAGATAAGAGAGGTATGAAAAATGCTGTGCCATAAAATCAGCCAATCTGTCCATCAATCAGTCCATCAGTCAATCCACCCATCCATCTATCCATCTCTCTATCCATCCATTCATCCATTCCTATTACCCCGTTTCTCTTTTTGCTTTATCTACTTTGGGAGCCTTTTAGTACCAGAAACCATGGAATTACCTTTCAATTTGATCACATTTTATCAGGAAAGCTGCAGGGATTCATTGGATCAAACCATCGTTTCCAGTTTTCACTGCTGTTTGCACCTGTTAGAACATATCTCCTCAAATCCTCTGTACTCACTTCTCCTCTGTTCAACTTCAGTCATACTCTTTACCCCTTAGTTTGTCTTGCTGCTTGTATTGTCTCTCTTGCCCTCTTCTCTTCATCTTTTGCACTCCCTTCTCTTCTTGTTCCACTTCTATCATCAAAACTACCCTGGCATTTTCCCTTGTTCTCTCCCTCTTCACTGGCATTCGGCTGCATCCTTCTTTTAAATGCACAAGCACAGAGACAAGTTCAGACAAAAAGACGAAGAGAGAGAAAAAGAAAGAGAGAAAGAAAAAATAGACAAATCTAATGGCTATCATCCAAAACAAGGGTGAGAAAATACCAGAGGAAGCCAGTGGTAGCCCTCAGCCTCCTAGCAGATACACCTATGGCATCAATTTGAAGCTCCTATGTTGCTTCGTTCTCATGTTATTGCTTTCACAAACTTGAGTGTTCACTTCACCTGAATGTATGCCCACTCACAGCCTGCTGGGTGAGCGGGCAAAAATTGAATCTTTACTGAAACATGAGCTTCAAAGTAGAGCCCTATATTATCAAATGTCAAATATTTACTGATCTAATGGTACTGGCATTTATAAAGCTGATTAATAAAAAACATTACATTTTTTTCTTGACCACAATTTTCACATCAAACATCATTTTCATCCCTCTTCATGCACAAAACAAAGATTCACCTGTGCAACAGGCACTGAAACCAAACCATTTTTCACATATGAAAAATTAACAAAAACTCTTTTAGACACGAAATTATTTTATACTTTTATCAGTACCGTAATGACTTTGGCTTTTCTGATATGCTGACCAGTACTGCTAAAAGTATGGACATATGGTAGAGCAAAAAGTATTCATACACAAAAACAGATCTAAGAAATTAATTTGATAATTTACACAATATCATTGCTAAAACTAAAAGAAGGAAGATTCTACATGTGAAAATCTCTTCTTCTTCTTCTTTTTTCTCCTCATCCTCCTTCTTTGTGATCTTCTGTTACGTTCCCCCCGAAAGGGTCTAAGCATGTGAGTGAGGGGACCAGTAACAAATGAGTCCAGAACAGAATGAAAGGAAAACAGACCAGTGTTTTCAGTAAATAAAATAGTCTTTATTATAGATCATCTTAACATAAAGAGCCGGCAACGCCGTTTTACCAATAACACTTGGAAAAAGAGAAAAAGGGTTGCAACAACAAAGAACACAACAACCAAACAAAAACTCCACACCACGAGGAGGTACTTCCAGGGGCCCACAAGCTCACCCTGTCACTAACAGCAGCTGGCTTTGCTGCTGCCAAGGCTCACAAGCCCACACTACTCACGCAAAGCAGCTATGCTGTTTCCACAACTCCACACTTTGAGCAGGCAAGGCTCACAAGCCCACACTACTCACACAAAGCAGCTATGCTGTTTCCACAACTCCACACTTTGAGCAGGTTAACCACACACAACGCAGAGACACCAGAGAACACCCCACACCCTGCTCACAGCTCATCCCCAGCTTATATGACCTCCGAGAGGTGATTGCTGACTGGGCCCAGGTGGTAAATGAGTCCAATGAGCAGCAGCTGTGTCCTGGGGAGAGAGAAGAGCAAGAGAGAGACGGGGGGTGGAGCAAAAGAGGAGGAGGCGGAGAAAAACACCACGCCCACACAAGGGCAGTATCAGGAGGCCCAGCTAGGGCCGTAACATCTTCCCATTTTTGTCTGCATGATAATTCCATCTTCAACATCCTTTTTCTGGTATATCCACAATCCCTCCGAAAACCATCTCAGCCTTGCCTCTCTAGCTTTGTCTACAAACCTGTCAACCTGAACCGTCCCTCTGATGTACTCTGTATTTCTAATCTTATCCATCCTGGTCACTCCCAGTAAAAATCTTAACATCTTCAACTCTCCCACCTCCAGCTCTTCCTCGTGTCTTTTTGTCAGTGACATTGTCTCCAAGCCGTACATCATAGCAGGTCTCGCTACTATCTTGTAAATCTTCCCTTCATTCTTGCTGCTATTCTTCTGTCACAAATCACTCCTGACACTTGGTGGTCAGAAACCAAGAAAAAAAAACATGAACATAGCACCAGCTACTGTACACTGGACAATATTTAGCTAAGTAAGAGATATGTAGTTCTGACTGATAAAAGAGCAAACCACTTTGATGGATTGTGAGATTCAGATGAGAAAAACATCAACACAAAAACAAAATGCCTTTAGTAGTAAAGGATGTATACAAACAAAAGAACAAAGTCTGTGTAACAGTGCTAATTGGGTCAACTAATAATTTTCTTCATTGTTTTTGTCAATGGCATTTTTATGGTGAAAACAAGACAATAACTAAATAAAAACTAATGTGCAAGGACTAAAACTACAATAAAGGCTGTCAATTTTTGAATAATAAAACTCGAGAAATAATTAGAATTTCTTTCTGCAGCTTAGTTGTTTTTTTTCCACTCTTTTCTGTCCCCCTCGTTTTCTTTCTATCATCATTTTTTTCACTATACCTGCCTTCTCTGACCCACACATAGCCGCCTTTCACGGAATATAAAAAAACAACCTTTACATATTCATAAACTGGAAATCAGTATTCCCTTAAGACAATTCTATGAATCATATTTCACTTTCAGTTCTGTTCATTTATAGCATCTTTTTAAAAAAAACCAAAAAAAAAAACCCTCACTGTTACTTACTGTTTGACACACCACCTAGTTACTCTTTATTTTCACCACCTCGTCTTTTCTCTTCCACCATTTCTTCTCAATACCAGAGTCTATTTATTTTCATTCTTGTGTTCTTTTCTCCATTTTCTTTCCTCCTCCCATCTTCAGGGAGCCAAAAATTCTTTGAAATTTAAATCGGATTGGAACATAAACATTCTTCTATAAATCCAAAGACGGTTTCATGATAGGAAGTATGAGCTAACGGAGTAAGAAAGCCAGAGAGAGGACCGTGACAAAGAGAAAATCTTATGATTTGAAAAATACTGGAAGCATCAGAGGAAACTGTGATTTTAGGTGGCTCTTTGTGTAACAAATCATTCTGACGCTAATCTGTCAGCTGTCGATCTAGCATCACAACTCATCTTCAGCTGCTGCTGCTGCAATCTTGTGGTCCTCTGTAGGAAAAAAAGTTATAAATTCAAAGCCAGGCCAGGTGCTGCTATGCTGAGCTGCAATTGGCCACAAGGCTAAAAATATGTAAAGCATGCTGACTCATTGGGTGATAAGAGAATTAGTTCAGTTCTCTGAGAACTGGACATTTTTTTCTGCTTAGCCAAAGTAAGACAAACTCACAGATGGCTTTTCATGTTTTCGTGACAGTTATAAGGTATGTCCACTACTGAGATTAGTAAGCTCAATTCATGGAAGTTAAGATAAAGTCCGCTTAAAGTTAAATAAACCGTCTCCTCTATTGAGGTTTTTCACAAATACAGTTAAATCCCTGCAGTTACATTGGTATTTGCAGAGTATTTCTGCATTCATAGCTGTGTGGACATTTAGGTTCCTATGTGGGGATGTTAAACAAAACAACAAAACTGCTCCTCTTTAAAATTTGCACAGTTGGAACTATGCAAACAGCAAAGCTGACTGCATCATATCAAAGCCTGATTAGCACGGTGTCCTTTAAGAAATCTGTGCAAATTAGACAAACAGAAACATCAGTTTTAACACCTTCTCACATGTGTATGTGTGGACTGACTCCAATCATACACACTAGTAGCAACCACAGAACTGAATGCCCATTTATCACAAAGAGCAGCCCACATAAGTAAATTTGACATTTAAATACTCCCACAGTACTGTCTTCCACTGTCCACAACCATTTATAAATATGGCAATATCTAAGGAATAAACCTTTATTGTAGAAAAGAAAACATGTTTTATTTGTGCCTTTTCAAAAGAGGATTGCTTATGAGTATCTTGCCAGGAGGATGAAAACCAGCTCGTGCATCCTTGCATGAAAACCCATGTTCACCTTTGCTTAAAAGCGCAGTACAAATTGTATTAAATCTACTGCACCCACACATTACAGCAGGTGCTCTATGACACACACGTGGCCAGTCGTTGTCATGCTGAAAAATAAAGTCATTGCCAATAAGACACTTTCCAGATGGTTTTGCATGAAGGATCAAAATCCGATGGTACATCTGTGTTAATAATTCCATCTATTTTGAAAACCACGACAGAGCCTCCACCATGTTTGACAGATGGCTGTAAACTCTCACTGTTGTAGTTCTGACCTCCTCTGTACATATTGAATCTTTCAGGTCCTTCGTCCCATGTCAGGTGTTTTCTGGATTTTTTCTTATTTGTTAAAGATACGACCTTTCAGATAATGTTCATCTGCTGTATTGTAGGCCTACAGTTTTTACCCCTCCACCATAAAAGGCTGATGGGGTATTGTCATCCCTTTGTCAAGCAGGCGAGTGGTGTTGCCACCCAAGTTTGTGAATGAGACAATGTAGGATTTTTAAATTTATCCCACAGGTGCAGCTACTAGAAGGCTGAGGAGTAGCGCTGGCAGCCACCAGTATTCTTCTTTTTTGCCCTCCACATGTTCAGTTTCATTTTTTTGAGAACACTGGACATCCTATGACTTTTAGAATCACCCTGATGATGCACAAATTTTATTTTAAGTCTGTCAAACTAAAGAAATTGGAAAAAAAAAACGTGTTTTGTGATAAACTGGTACCAAAGTACCTAAAGACACAATTTGAAACTGGTTCTTTGCTACATCGTCTGTTTTATTTAAGCGCCCGACTGGTTCATCTTATGAGTTAGGTGTTTTTTTCTATGCTTGAATGATTCATAATTGGTGATTGGAGCACTGGTGCTAAACTTCACATATAATAAAATAAGAGAACATTTCCAGTTAGGTCCAAAATGGTGGCACTAAGCATTAACAAATGACATGTTTTTCTCACATTTGTATGTTCCTAGCCACGCAACATAGCTGACATAACACTGATAAGAGATCTTTGAAGTTTCTGGAAACTGCATTATTCCTTCTTGAACAGAGGTAATTTACCTCTAGCTGCTGTGCCAAGATAATTTGACTGAGACCAGACACTGCATTAAATGCCCACATCCTCACATCACAATCCCAGCAGGGCAACCTGAGCTCCACAATGTCAATTTAACAGAGCTAGTTTGACAAGTAGACAAGCTTCTGTGTAAATCTATGCTCTGACTTGACTTTGCGGTAGGAAAAGTTAGTTTAAGAGCATGAAGGGAAGTTTTTTAAATGTGATAGAGAAGGCGAAACCCCCTCTGCTTTCTTTCTATCGGGGGTCTGAAGGAATGTGTACTCATTATTTTCAGTTTCTGAATTTTTGTTTCTTGTATTTTCTGAGTTCTTGCTCTCTGTGTGAAAAAGTCTTTCTTCCATCCCAATCGCTTTACTGCACTGTGTGTAAGCAGCTGCTTTTGTGGATGCTTTTTGGGTGCACTCACACTAAGATATCAAATAAGCAAGAGAAAGTTTCCAATCAGGCAAAAAAAAAGTCAGTAGTAGAGAATCGCAGAGGGAGGCAGAAATGATGGAGGAATGAGGAGATGAGGAGCTGTGGACAACTGTTTGGAAAAATGCAATAGAAAGAGTTTTTCTTGACAGACCTGTAGTTTAGAGAAATGTACAGAAAGAGAGGAGGTTACGAAGAGTGTCTGGAGGGAAAGAATGAAACAAACACTGTTTCCATCTTATCATATTCTTAGTCTTTGTCTGAAGAAATGAATAACAAGCAACTTTTTTCTCTATCCAAAAATGAATCTTCAAATCTTCAAGTGATTCTTGGTCAGCCATTTAGCTAAAAGTTTTTAAAAGACTGATGCATGAAAAGAAGTGCTATTTCCTAATGTAGGAATAAAATGGAAAGCTAGAAGAGAGCATCATTTGGTTTTTGCCTCTCATATCAAAGCGCTTTCGTCTCTGTACTTTGATGTATCTGTTGGAGGGGAAAAAAAGATTCTTTTGGAGGCATTTCAAACTCTGGCTTTTTACCAGCCAGCCTTTCCACCTTGATGTGTCTGAAACAAACAAACAATTTTTTATCTGTATTTTCAGGAAGTGTATATTCCGTATTACTGCTCAGCAAATACCCAAAGGGGGCAAAAACAACAAGAGATTTTCTGGATAAATGCCAGCTCAGATGTTCTAAAAAATGACAGCCAGCCATTCAGCCAGCCGTTTACTCTGCCAGTCAACCAGTGTGGAAAGGAGTGCCAGGGGCCTCGTGTCTGAATGCTGCACACATTACATCTAATGATGTATGATGTTTTGAAATGTAAAATATAAATCAACTGCTATGCCTAAGGGATAGTGCTAAATAAGAGAGAGTTAGAAATGGCTGTTACTATAGATCTGAATCTTGCCTTGTAAACTCTGGATCTGAGGTGATATTTCAGCACCGTCTCCAAGTAGAAATGCTTACATGTTGTGATAATTTATTTATCCCAGCAGGAAAGTAATTGTTTGGGCGTTTTAGTGAATCAGTCTACAAGCCTCTTATACAACAGCAGTCGCATGAATTTTACAGTATAATGAGGATGATGCCAAACATTCTGATGACCTTGATGAAAGCAGACCCAGTTGTTTTGCTCTGGATAATAACAATACCTTGCTGCACAGGGTTTAGGTACTTTGCTTTCAGCTTAAAAACACATCATTCTAATTGTTTACTGTTTATATGAGCTGATTAGTTGAATTAGTTGAGCTTGGGCTTAGCTTTTTGTTTAGGACTGGGTTCAAATCCACTGACCGGTTGGGGCCTTCGTCTATGGAGTGTGCATGTTCTCCCTGTGTCTGTGGGGGTTCCCTCCAGGAAGTCAGAGTGCCTGGAGGGCATGCATGTTAGGTTAATTGGTGACTCTAAAGGGAATATACAGTAAGTGCAAATGGTTGTCTTTCCCTCTGCCCAGGTCATACCCCACCTCATGCCCCATGACAGCTTGGGTAAGCTATAGCACCCCTGCAACCCTGAATTTAATAAGCAGAGAAAAATGAATGCATGTGTTTCTTTGCACTGACATTTCTAAGTATATGCAAAAAGATAAATGTCTCAACCTAAACAGTTTAAAGGATGACTTTACAAATTGGTGATTAAAGAAGAATAAAATCTGTCTAAGGTATATGTTTTAGTTTTCTAGAAATACTTCAGACATAACTGTTATAATATACATAAAACCTTGTTTAATACCTTGTTTAAACTTTATTGAAATATCAGGGAGGTCAACTACTGATCATTTTAGTGGATCTAAATGTATTTGTGGCTGGCACAGTGGTGCAGTGGTTAACACTGACAAGACACTGCAAGATGGTCCTGAGTTTAAACCCAGTTGGGGGCTTTTTGTTCTTCCCATATCTGGACGGGTCCTCTCCGGATATTCCGACTTCCTCCCACATTCCAAAGACATGCACTGGGTTTGGTAAATCTAATGGTGTATGTCTCTATGGGTTACCCCATGACAGAATTGAAATCTGCCCAGGGTGTACCCTGCTTCTCCTACTTTGACAGCTGGGATAGGCTCCAGCCCCTCATGACCCTGAATTGGATAAGTATAGGAAAAAAGTATGGATGAAAGCATGTGGGCCATTTATTTGTCAGTGGTGCCTCGGTAAGTATTCGATTTTGTGAACCGAAGAAGCATATGAATAGCTAATGACATCAGACTTAACAGACAGATTACTAGGCGACCACCAACCACACAACACTATCCAAAATAATCATTAGGAAACATTAGGATAAGCACACCTTAACATATCGCCAATAATATTATTAGAAACCTGACTATTTTGCTGTACTGGAGATGACTAACATCAGAAACTGTTCCTTTGCTTTCTTTGCTTCCCATTTCTTGTTTGGTTTTGTTTTTTTAATTTTGAGTATCTGTGGAAAAAAATTTACTGCATTTTTAAAACTGTATCTGTCATGGTCCTGGGTCGAGCGACCCAGTGTTTGAGTTTTATGTATCTTTTGTATTCATTTGTGCCTTCGCTTAGTTCACCTAGTTAATTTCTAGATTGCTGTTTAGTCTTGTTGCCTCCCCCCGTACTAAGTCTCCCTGGTTCATGCGTCATGTCTGCGTGGTTATGTTTAGTTCATGTCATGTCTAATCTCCATGTTTCCTGTTTTACTTTGAAAGTCTGTATTCAATGTCGGTGTATTTAGTTTCACCTCTCCTGTCCTGTCATTAGGTTCATGTGTGTCAGCTGTGCTCCCATGTGTGGCCACTTCATGTAGTCTGTGTCGCGTCGTCTGTGTTCCCACCCTCCATGTCGTCATAGCCAGTCTTAGTATTCATAGTTATGGTTTCCTGTGTCTTCATAGTTTTTTCCTAGTTTTACTTTCCCAGTTTAGTCATAGTTTAGTTTGTCACTGCGTTTCTGCCTTGTCTGCACTCCTTGTCACCAGCCACAATAAAGGCTCGCTTTCAGTTAAGTTTACTCCAGTCTACTCTCGTTACTCTACTCTTCCTTACCTTTTCCTTACATTTCCTGCCAAGATCCAAAAAATAATAATAGATTATTATTTGGGGTAAAATAAGTGCACACGGATGGCTATATTACACATTTAAAATAGAAACAACATTGTCGGTAGCAATGGTAAGCCAGTCATGGGTGCACACGTCATTCAGATTGTGTTATCCAGTAGAGATGTGTTTTGAATTGTCATGTTGATTTTTGTTTGTTTCTTTTGTTGGAGATCTGTTTTGGGACCCCTAGAGTTTCATTCTTTTATTCCCTATTTCTTGCTTTTTTTCCTGCTGTAGTTTCTAACCCAGTTTTCACACTTGCTTTAATATTCTGTCACAATATAAACAAATATATAAAAAATAAATAACTAAGTCAGATGTTTCACCAAAATGAAACTTCTGTGATAAATCCCAGAGTGGATTCATGGTTAATTTAACTGTTACTGTTGGTATCTGAAAAACATATGAGTGGGAATTCTGGCTTTATTGTAGACAGTGGCATATACCACATGTGGGAATGTTCAATGTAGAATAGTGATCAAAATGCACACCTCACAGAGACGACTAATGACAGCTCAGCTGCAGCCTGGCTACATGTAAACAGTTTTCTTTGGTTTTTTTAATTCTCTTTTTTTTCTTCCATCCTGATATGGAGGATATCTGCTCTATTTCATCTCCGTTTCGATCTGTTTTCTGTCTACCTGTAACTTTTTTCTTTTTATTACTTCATCTTCTCTTCTGTATCCCCACACCACCCACTGTGTCTCAGCAGTAACAGGTGTTTGGTGAGGCGGGAGGCCCGCGGATCTAAATGTTCTCATCAGTCCCAGAGTCCAGCCCAACAGCTGAACTCAGCATCAGTCCACAGTCTGCTACAGCAGACGCTGCTCCTCCCGGTCGCTTTCATTCTTCGAAATAACACATTTTTTTTGACTGACTGGCTACAGTGGAACCTGGGGAATAAACAAGGTTGTGTGCATTGCAAATATAAGGTTAAGTCACAGGCAAGTTTTAAGAAAAAAAATGAATAGTTACAACTATAAATAAAGAGAAATGGCTTAGAAGCAAGGTACAAAGCAAGGTTATTTTGCATATTTTGGCAAAAATTAAATGTTCTGATCATACTGAGCATTCATGCAAACGGCCAACAAGTGGATTAAGCTACAGGAGTAAATGTATTCTAATTTATTGTGACTGCTGTGGCTCCATGCTGGTTGCAGCTGCCATTCTACAAAAAAAGGGGGGAAAAAAGACCTAGCCATAGAGTTTTTCAAGTTCTCTCTCAAACCTACAGGAGGGGGAAGTGTTTGATAATCACAACAGAAGTCTTCGGTAAAGCGTTCCATGAAATCTGCGTGGAAAAACACAGCTATAGATGAATAAAAAATAGCAAGGAAGAAAATGTAAATGCTTATATGGCAGAAATCATGTGTACTGTTTGAGTTTCTACGCTTGTTCAACTCTTATCATAATGTGAAAACTGTTCTCAACTTTGTGATGTGCTGGTGACAAGTTGAAGCAGCTTAGAGTATTATCAAGAATACAATAAGACACAGACAGACGGACAGAACTACCAACCGCAGAGGGACTTAGTTCTACTAGCTTTAGTATCTTCCATCTGTGTGTATTTGCAG